>NW_027185764.1:16727909-16733360 GCF_028583685.1 Petaurus breviceps papuanus
CAAAAGCCAACCACATGTGATATTCTGGTTCTTCTGGACATCGTGAGCCATTTGGCTAGGAAGGAGCTACAGTGTCTCACAAGGTTGCCGTGGTCCATAGGACAAGGAGGAATGTCATTTGTGATACCAGGGAAGTTTCTCCTTTTACCCCCTCCCCATCCCTGCTGCACCTTTTCACTGGTGCCTGAAACGCTTTTTAACTAGAGATAAGGCCTTTCCTTCCACAATCAGAGATGGTTCTTTAATTACAAATAAAACCAAGCTTTATTTAGCAGTAGTTGCACAATGTAATAGAAAATATGGTAGAATTGGAGTCAGAAGAGAATGGTGTTCAAATCCTCCTGATTTTTGCTAGAAATCTAGATTTAGAATAGAAGCTTCTTGAGGGCAAGATTTTTTTTTTACTTTGGGAGCATGGTTGTCTTTCCTTCTTGAAAAGAACTCCCTCCTATCCTTTCACACTTTAGGATTCCTTATTGCCTTTAAAACTCAGCTTAAGGTCCACCTCCTACACAGACCTTTCCTGGCCCCTCCTCTTCACTTGCCTCCCAAAGGTCTTGTATTTATTTTGTATATACTTATATATACACATGCTATCTTTCCCCCAATAGAATATAAACTCCTTGAGGGTAAGGACTGTTCCAATTTGGAATGTGAATCGCTACCCTGTAGCACAATGCCCAGCACATCATGAGTGCTTAATAGATGTTTACTGGGTTGGGCTGAATTACAAGTAAATCATTTAACTTCTTGGTTTCCTCATCTGTAAAATGGGGGCAATGATCCCTCTTGCACCTGTGTGAAAAAGGTTGTTGTGAGGATCAAATGAGATAATATATGTGCAATATTTTATAAATCTTAAAGTACTAACTAGATATGTCTCAGTTATCATTATTTAACTTTGGGCACTGGATATTTTGTAAACAGGCTTCACATTCATAACAATAATTCATAAGAATAACGGAGGTCGGAGCGGCTAGGTGGCACAGTGAATAGAGCACTGACCCTGGAGTGAGGAGGACCTGAGTTCAAATCGGGCCTCAGACACTTAACACAAAAACTAGCCGTGTGACCTTGGGCAAGTCACTTAACCCCAATTGCCCTCCAAAAAAAAAAAGAATAGCTGAGGTCTGTGATCCTGTTTGAGCCTCACTATAACAGATATGTTGTGATTGTTCTATTCTGTTTTAGCCTACCTAGTGCCAGAGATTGCTGGTTGTTGTTGCTCAGTCACGTCCAACTCTTTGTGACCCTATTTGGGGTTGTCTTGGCAAAGATCCTGGAGTGGTTTGCCATTTCTTTCTCCAGCTCATTTTACAGATGAGGAAACTGAGGCAAACAGGATGAAGTGACTCACCCAGGGTTACACAGCTAGTAAGTGTCTGACGCCAGATTTGAACCCTGGTCTTCCTGACTCCAACCCCAACACTCTATCCACCCCAGCATCTAGCTGCCCACAACAGGCAGACAATACCCATTTTACAGAAGAGAAAACTAAGTCTCAGAGAGGTTGAATGATTTGCAGCTAATGTATCAGAGCCCTGACTAGAATCCAGGTCTTCTGAATCCAAATCCTGTGCCTTTCTGATGAACCACATTGCTTCTCTCCACAGCGACATTCAATTTTAGGGTTATTAATAATTATTTAGCAATAATAGTAATCACATTTAAATGATACTTAATGGTTGAGAAAACACCTTCTTCATTAAAAATTCTACAAGTATTATTATCTACACTTTACAAATAAGGAAAATGAGTTTAGGTGTGTGCCCAGTGTCACACAGTTAGTAAATGTCATAGCTGGGTCTCAACCTCTTTGAAACCAGTACTATCTCCACTACAGCCCCTACTGTTGTTATTGTTCAACCTTCATTTTCAAAAAGGACCCATGACATCATGGGGTGATGACTTGGCTTATACATGGACAGAAATGAGAAGGAGCTGCACTAAGTCGCCAGGCTCTCTCTCTCTTCCAGAGTCACCCAAGCCTAGTGCCAGAACAAAAGGCAGGATGACTGGTGATGGCCTGAGAGGCAGTGGATGACCTTGGCATCTTTGATGTCTAACCAAGCTCTGAGTTCCAACTTCATGGCTGTTGGAACAAATTGTTCTCATCTGCCCATTCGGCCAGGGCGCAGGCATCCCCCTAACTAACCAATGGGTTTGAGGCCTATCAGTTACCCTCAGCCTGGCTTAGCCCATCAGCAGAGATAGTTTTATGGGGTGTGGCCACTGTGTGTGCTGCAACTTCTTGGAACCACAGGTGAGAGCTGGGTGCCAGGTGGACACCAAAGGTGGATGAGCACCGTGCAAAGGGCTCAGAAAGTCTTTATACCAGAGATGCTTGTCCTCCCTGAATACGCAGCAGATAGATAGATAGACAGACAGACAGACAGATAGATGATAGATAGACAGACAGACAGACAGACAGACAGACAGACAGACAGACAGACAGATAGATAGATAGATAGATAGATAGATAGATAGATAGATAGATAGATAGATGATGGATGGGTGGGTGGATGGATGGATGGATGGATGGATGGATGGATGGATGGATGGATGGATGGATGAATGGATGGATGGATGGATGAATATCCAGTATGGCCACTCCATAGCTACAATCAGACCTCATCCTTTAAATTACGTTTTGGCAAGGATTACAGAGAGACCATAAGGGCACCTGAAGGATAAAAGAGGGGCAACATGAAGTGCAAAAGGGAGCAGAAAGGCAGCACAGAACATCAACAATCTTTTTTTCCTGACTTTGCAATTTTGATACTATTCACACATCTCAGCCACGATGGAGTTAGCTAGTCCAAAGGCTATGTGTATCCTTCTTTATGGTTGGGGTTGAGGGTGGAGGTGTGGGAAGGGTATAAGGGAGCTCTTTGGAACCACAACGGCTTTTCCTTTGACCGTTTTTCTATTCTAAGACAATTCTACCCATGAGCTTCTGCTTGATTAGCGTTTTAATGAATATATCTGAATGTACTACAAATCCACCAGCCGTGACTCGAGACCCACAGGCTATGCTATCCAGATGCTTCCTTTGTGCTGGGAGTTTGGGGAAGGGGTGGGGGGGGAGTGCTTATGTCAGGCAGACAATGGGAGCCAGGGGGATGGGCAAAGAAATACAGGGCTGCCTGCAAGAAGGCTTTTTTCCTCTGCATAGCCCAACTCAGGCAACAGTTCTTGCCCAGGTTCAGGGCAATCAATGAATCTTAAGACCATTCACAACGGTCAGGGTCCAAGACAAGGGGTATGATGCCCAGCCTATGCTATTACATGTTCCTGTCCCTTTGAGAGGCATGGGATGGACAGAACAATATGTCCTAGAGGATTCCAACAGATCACTGCTGTGGCGAGAACCTCACTGTATGACTTCCCTTTCTCCCGGGCCAGCTCCCGATAAGTGACACTGTGCAAGAAGGTTTATGACAGCAGGGAACATTTTTTCCACTGTAAATTATATTTAACATTCCACAGAACTTTATTGCATTCTGTGTTTGAGTTTATGAAAAAATCTGTATTTAACTTCAAGCCCTGGTAAACATCTTTGCTTATGTTGTTATGTGATTCCTTATTTGAGTATTTCGATTTAATTTCACAGTTCATATACCTTAAAGTTTTGATTTTTTTTTTCTCTTACCCATTTGTTCGGAGAGACACAGGGCTGGCCAGGGGCCTAACTCTCTCTCCTACTCCCATGTGATGGGTTGCTCACCTCTTCCCCTATACACTGCTGAGAGAAGTGAGGTAATTGAGAAAGGGATCTCCCCTTTGGGGTCCCCTGTATCCCATTTCCCTTCCCTTCGGGTGGAAAACAGCCTCAGTTTCTCTAGGGGACACTGTTTCTGAGCATTCTGACCTTCAGAGATACAGTATTCTTTAGTGGAGAGGAAGGGGAAGGTGGTAGAACAGCAAAAATTGCATTGGACTTAAGAGATCTGAGTTTGAAATGCAGCTCTATTACGATACCCTCTGTATAAATCTGGGCAAGTCAGCTATTTCCTTTGGAGCTCAGTTTTCTCATCTGTAAAATGAGAGCATTGAGCTAAATGGTTTCTAAGGTCCCTTACAGCCCTAAAGCTAGGATTCTATGAGCCAGTAGTACTGATTGGTCCTACAGACCACTATTCTCTTGATATGGAGGTGGGGAGGAAGATAAAATTTGGAGGAGGAGAGTATGTGAGTAGACCAGAACACTCTCAAAACTTCCTACGAGCTCATGTAGACATTCCAGCATCCCTGGTCCTGGAAGCCAAGCAAGGACTCAAGAAATGCAGATTCCAGAAACAAGGAAGCAAGAAGCAAGAGAGATTGAGCTAGTGGAGGAATAGGGAGAGGGGGCTGATGAACGTCTCCAAATGGCAGGACAATCTGACCATTTCCTTCAATTATTTAACCAACACGGACTCATCTAATTATTGTTATGTATCCAGATATGGTCAAAGACCAGGAGGATTCAGTCCTCAACCTTCTGGAACTTACAATCTAGCATCCATACTATGTGTGTATCTAGCATATATAAGCCTGATGTGAATAACTGAAGAAAGTCTATCATTGTATTTCAGGCAAGAGGGATACATGAGGGCCAGGATGAGCAGGAAAGCTTTTCTACAATAAGTGAGACTGGAATTTGCTTGACCTTCAAGGATGGGCAGGTTTTGTAGAGATGAAGGGAGGAGGAAGGGCATTCTAAGAGAAAGAAGTCAATTTGTGGAGGTGCTGGAACAGGAGCCTTGTGCGTCCTGAGGAATCAGGATCAATAGAACAAAAAAGGGATCAGACTTTAGACCATGTGATGATGAGGGTGATGATAGTTCACCTTGATAGAGTGCTTCCTGGTGTGCAAAGTGATTTACATATCATTTGATCCTCACAATGACCCTGTGACACAGGTGCTATTGTTAACCCCATTTTAAAGATGAGGAAACCGAAGCACAGTTAAGTAACTTGTCCAAAGTCACATAGCTGGTAAGTGTCTGAGGTAGGATTCACACTTGGCTCTTTCTGACTCCCCAACCTGCCCTCTATTCACCAGAACATAATAGTTCAACCCCCTTATTTTAGGAGGAGACTCAGAGATGTTAAGCGATTTCTACAAGGTTACATAGGTAAGTAGTTATAGACTCTAAAGTAAGCGCTATTTCCACTGTATCCATCCCATCCTGACATAAAAGGAAATCGTCCTTCACCAAAGGGAAGGGGCTATGACTGCTCACTCAGAGAAGACTTCCTTTCTCTCTTTCCACTTATATATGCCCCTGAAGCTGTAGAACAGAGATCCTTCTCGTTCTCTCTTCAATCTCTAGGAGAGGGCAAGCTCTGGTCCATTCCTGTTTCAGACAGTAAAGACTGAAGATACTTGACTTAAGAACTCCAGTTCCTTCCTTCCTTTTTTCCTTCCTTCCTTCCTTCCTTCCTTCCTTCCTTCCTTCCTTCCTT
>NW_027185764.1:16733370-16738845 GCF_028583685.1 Petaurus breviceps papuanus
TTCCTTCCTTCCTTCCTTCCTTCCTTCCTTCCTTCCTTCCTTCCTTTCTTCCTTCCTTCCTTCCTTCCTTCCTTCTTTCCTTCTCTGCTATCAGAAGGAAATAGGAGAGAAATTGAGGCCTCTTCTTTCCTTCTCACCTTCCAGCCGGAACCTTTTCCTTACTCACAACCAAGTACAACATTTTCCGGTCCACAAGAGTCTGAATTGAGATAGTGTGGTATTGTGAAAAGCATGTCGGACTCAAGAGTCAGAAGACCTAAGTTCCAATCCTGACTCTGTCTGTGGAACCCTAGGCAAGTCATTTCCCATATTTAAGACTTAGAGATGAGTTTCAGTGAGTTCCTTCATCTAAGGGAACTAGATTAGATGTTCTCTAAAGTCACTTCTAGCCCTAAGGAACTATGATTCTAGGTGCTCCTGACAGTCATCCCAGAGAACTGGAGCACATAAACTGGTTTAACTTTGAAGTAATGAAGTGAATCATGCATGAGACCAGATCCAACTCCACCACTAACTCAGGGTGCACATTCAGCCAAGTGAACTGTTACTGACTAAGTTCAATTTGATTTAAAAAAAATTTTTTTAATTAAATAACTACTCCAGCAAAGCACTGTGCTAGGCACTTGGGATCCAAAAACAAAAAGGAGTTTGCATTCTGCTGGTAGATATTAAACTTAAAAAGAGAAAAGCAGCTTGCCAACTAGCATTTATTAGGCTTCTATTATGTCAACAAGTATTTACTATATTCCAGGCACTATGCTAAGAGCTGGGAATACAAATACAAGCTGAAAGACAGTCCCTGCCTTCAAGGAGCTTACATTCTAATAGGGAAAGACAACCCAAAAGAGGGAGCTGAAAGAAGGCATGGGAACAGGGTGCAGTGAAGGTACCTGGCTGGGATCAATGTAGAGAAAGTCCCACGAGTCCATGACTGGAGGGGAATGAAGATATGGTTGGCCTGGTCTCATACTTGAAAAATAGAAGTTCTTAGAGGAATTATCCAATTAGAAGGAGAAGCTGAAGAGGTTAGGATCATTCTTCCAAGGTGAGTAGTCCAGGGATGGAGTGAGTTTCCATGGTGAAGAGATTTCTATAGCATGGGAGAGAAAGTCCAACGGACATAAGTCAGGAGTGTAGCCTGGGAAAGAATGTGCCAGGCACTGTTTTCAAATGCAAAATAATTGGAGAAGGAAAAGAAGGTAAATTACAACATCTTGACCTAATAGATATAAAAATGCTTTGGAAACGACAAGACCCTACTCAAAATCAGCATTAAAATTCTATTAGAGTAATAGTCACTGTAACCCCAACCCTGGGTTTACAGGGACCAATGTCTATTTCTCTATCTGTAAAATGGAGTGGAGGTCCACTCAATTGGAAGGATTGTAAACATAGACAGTATGGAAGAATGGTCAAGTGAACTGTGGTACATTACTGCATAGAATACTAACATGTAACTAAGGTCAACAATCGTGAGGAATACAAAGAAATCTGGGGAAACTTTTATGACATAAATGCAAAGGGAAAAACAAAGAAGGCTAGAAGAATTGAGTATACTAACTGCAATCACATGAAAGAAAGGAAATGAGAATGAATGGGGAAAGAATTCTAATGGGAACTTAGAGAGGATGACTGGAATTGTGTTATGATACTTAACATGTTGCAATTAGGTAATTTAAATTTTCATAGTCCCTAAGCAATTCTAGTTACATTGATGGTCACTGTAAAGTTCTTAATAAAACATTAAAATAAAATAAGAGAGTTGAATTAGATGACCTCTAATTCTCCTTCCAGCAGTAAGGGTCTAGGATTCTATGAAACTAAGTAGCTGGAGTCCAAGAAGTGGCCTAAATTTCCATTTTGGCCTCTATCCTCAGGTAGTTATTTCAGGAAAAGCTACCCTCACTTTGGGGGCAGCTAGTTGGTACAGTGGATAGATTTCCAGGCCTGGAGTGAGGTCTTCCTGAGTTCAAATCCAGCCTCAGACACTTACTAGCTGTGTGACCCTGGGCAAGTCATTTAACACTGTTTGCCTCAGTTTCCTCATCTGTAAAATGAGCTGGAAAAAGAAATGGTAAACCACTCCAGTATCTTTGCCAAGAAAACCCCAAATGAGGTGACAGAGTCAGACACAACTGAACAACAACCTTCTCTTTTAGCACTTAACACAACACCTGGGACATAGTAGGGGCTTGATAAATGCTTATTGATTGAATGACTGATTTTACTTGCCAAATAAAAGAGTTCAAGAGTAAACAGACCCCTCCTATGCCAGACTCCCTACACTTCTGGGGCTACTTAGACTCTTAATTTTCTGTTCTAAGGGTCAGGAGACCCTGAGAAAATGAAATTAGTCCCAGGTGGCCTAGCTGATGAATCCATCATTCCCAGAGGTGAGTGATATGACCTGAACTCTGACTCTTCTACCTCCTTTTCTACTCCCTGGAGTATTGTGTTCAGTTCTAAACAAGATGGCCTTGGAGGTTCTATTGCCAAGAGAGATGCTGTGATTTCTTAGGCAGCTAGGTGATGCAGTGCATTAAGCACTAGTTTTAGAGTCAGGAAGACCTGAATTCAAATCCAGCCTCAGATACAAGCTGTGTAACCCTACACAAGTCACTTAATTTTTGTTTGTCTCAGTTTCCTCAACTGTAAAATGAGCATAATTATAGCATTTATCCCTCAGGGTTGCCGTGAGAATAAATGAAGTAATATTTGTAAAGTGCTTAACACAACGTCTAACAGATAGTAGGTGTTTCACAAATGCTTGTTCGTTTCTTTTTAAGAACTTGTTATCCATATCCAGCTGTATAGTACATACATTTCTGCCTTTTTAGGGGGCCCTCTATTAATAACACCCACAGATTTGTCTCAGACCAGTGACAGCCTATCAATAAGTCACCTTTCCCCTTGATAGCGATGAGAGAATATACCCTCCTGTTCCTTCAGGGAAGCAGAGTAAACCCTCTGATATCTAGCATGGACAGAAAGCTTTGGATGGTCAAATATCATAAAATAAAATTATCCAGTCATCAATCCAGCAAGTAGGTGAAGCAGTGGATAGAGGATCTGGCCTGGAATCAGGAAGACTCATCTACCTGAGTTTGAATCCAGCCTGTGGTGTCTGACTGTGTGACACTGGGCAGGTAACTTAACCCTGTTTGCTTTAGTTTCCTCATCTATAAAATGAGCTGGAGAAGGAAATGGAAAACCATTCCAGTATCTTTGTCAAGAAAACCCCAAATGGGGTCATGAAGAGTTGGACACAACTCAACAAAATAACAGTCAGCAATCTCTGGTACCTGGGAGGTTAAGGCTCAGGAGTTCTAAGCAGACAAATCTGATACCAATATTGTGAGCCTCCTGGAGTGAGGGGCCACTAACTTATTCAAGGAGGGGTGAACTGATCCCATTTAGAAACTGAGCAGGTCAAAGCTCTATGCCAATTAATTGTGAGATCAGACTCATGAGTAGTCTGCACTTTGATCCCAGGTGAGATAGGGAGATCAGTCTTAAATAAACAGATAGATAGACAAACACATAGATAGATGATAGATAGATAGAAAGGCACACAAATAGATGATGGATAAATGGATGGATCAATGGATGATCAATTTCCAAAGAATCTTAGGTTTGTAAAGGAATTTAGTGATAGATTGCCGTCTAGCCCTACCCATCTTTCAGAAATAAGGAAACTGTGACCCAGAAAAGAGAAATAACTTTGAGAAGATCACACAACTATCCAGGAGCTGAACTAGGACTAAAATGCAGGTTTCCTAATCCTCAATAAAGTGGTCTTTCCATTATACCACGCTGCCTTCCTTAGCACACAATAAAATATACTTAGCACTAAGACTATACTGAAAATGATTTAATCTTTCTTTGATGATTCAGAAGATACTTCTACTACCTCAGGGTCATCACTATAAATATCAATTTTCATTCTATTGTGGAAGTAAGAAAATACCCATCACTAGAGAGATCTAGTTTATGAAATAACAGTCACACCTTGCATTTTATAACATTTTGCCATTTCCAAAGCTCTTTTACATAAAGTATTTCATTTGTTCCTTACAAAAGCCCTTTAGGGTAAAGCAAAGCAACTGTGTTTATTATGTGTATTTTACAGATGGAGGAAATGAGGCTCAAAAGAAGTCAAGTGGTTTGTTTAAGGTCTAACTAACTCATTTATACCTGAGCTAGGACTTGAACTCAGATTTTCTTGCTACTAGTCATCCAGCATTCATTTTTACTATATCACACACCAGATCAATCAATCCAATAAGAATTTTTTTTGTTTTTGTTGGGGGGGAGGGGCAATTGGGGTTAAGTAAGTTGCCCAAGATCACACAGCTAGTAAGTGTGTCAAGTGTCTGAGGCTGGATTTGAACTCAGGTCCTCCTGACTCCAGGGCCAGTGCTCTATTCACTGTGCCACCTAGCCACCCTCAATAAGAATTTTTTAAAGCACATGTTGTGCGAAGCTAGGTGATACAGTGGATAAAATACCAGGACTGGAGTCAGGGAGACTCATTTTTTTTTTGGAGGATAATTGGGGTTAAACGACTTGCCCAAGGTCACGGAAGTCTCATCTTTGAAGACTCAAATCCTGCCTCAGACACTTCCTAGCTGTATGACCCTGAGCAAGTCACTCAACCCTGTTTACCTCAGTTTCCTTATCTGTAAAATAAGCTAGAGAAGGAAATGGCAAACCGTTCCAGTATCTTCACCAAGAAAACTCTAAATGGGGTCATGGAGAGTTGGACACAACTGAAATGATTCAACAACAAGCACATGCTATGCTAGACAAGATACAAAACCACAAAGAAATAGTCTCTGTCCTCAGGGAGCTTACTTTCTAGAGGTAAACACAACGTACATACACACACATATATGCAGATATATATACACATACACATATACATGTACACTTACCGTACATATATAAGTATATACAAAATTAGGACAAGAAAAATCATCTTTCTTTGTATAAAGCATTTAAGTAGAAGCTATACAAAATAACATCACACTGCCCTCTGAATGTTTCAATGCTGGTTAAAAAGATACATAGAAGTATGAAGTCAAACAACGTTACAAGAGAGAGGGACCTTAGAAATCGCCTCCTCTAAACCCTTCATCTTACAAGTCCATTACCCCAGGTCCACAAAATAAACTGGTTTGTCCCAAAGCAAGCTGCACAGGATACACCAGTGACTGAATCAAAGGGTTAAAAATGTATGGCAGATGATTCTAGAGGATCAATAAAGGATGTTACAGGGAGGTAAGGGATTAAATATGCAGAATAACACACACATTTTTTTGGACATGACCAAAGTGAGAACTTTTTTGGGGGGCTTGACTATTCATATGAGTCACAAGGGTTTTGTTGTCTTTTTTTTTAAGTTGGGAGGAATGGAAGAAATAATAAGTAGATAGATAGATAGATAGATAGATAGATAGATAGATAGATAGATAG
>NW_027185764.1:16738855-16756606 GCF_028583685.1 Petaurus breviceps papuanus
TAGATAGATAGATAGATAGATAGATAGATAGATAGATAGATAGATAGATAGATAGATAGATAGATAGATAGATAAGCAAATGAATTGAGAGATAAGTAAATGAATGAATGAATGGACAAATAAATGAATGAATGAATGATTAGGGTCAAATAGGTGGCACAATGGATAGAGTACTGGCCCTGGAGTCAGGAAGACCTTAATTCAAATACACCCTTGGAGTTTTACTGGTCATGTCACCCTGGGCAAGTCACTTGACTTTGCCTCAATTTTCTTATCAATAAAATAGGGATGATAATAATAGCAGCTACCTCCCAAAGTTGTTGGGAAGATCAAATGAGAATTAATAATTGTGCCAGTCCCTGGCACATAGTGCTATATAAATGTTACCTATTACTAGTGTTGATAATAATATTATATAATATTAATATTTAAAATAAATATCTATTAACTTATCCAACATCAAATAAGTTGGCAAAAAAGCAATACTAGGGTAACAACTACCATTTATTATGCTTTACATATATCATTTCATGTCACCCATACAAGTCCTGAAAAACTGAGAAATAGCTTCATGTAGCAATAATAGTGACAATAACAATAGGTAACATTTATATAATGCTTAATATATAGTAAGTAGGGCACTAGGTTCTGGAGTTTTAAAGAACCTCAGTTTCCTCATCTGTAACATGGAATAATAATAGCACATATCTCATCCTGAGGATCAAATGAAATAACATATTAAAGAGCTTTACAAACATTTAAGTGCTAAATAAATGTTAACTATTATTAAAGGGAGTTTTACTGTTGTTACTACCCTTACTGTGCATATGAGGAAACTGAGGCTCAAAGAAGTTAGGTAAATATCAGAGGGATTTGAGACCAAGTTTATCTGATTCCAGGTGCAGCATACCATTCATTTTATTTTTATTTTTTTTTTATCATGTTACCTCTCACCCATGATACAGCAGGAATGGATCTGAATCAGGGAACTCATCTTAAAACCCTCTGCCTTTTATACCTGTGTAACCCTGGACAAGGCATTTAACTCTCTGGAGCCCAGTTTACTCATCTGTAAAATGAGGGTGCTGGACCAGAAGGCCCCTAAGTTCCTCCTACCTGTAGATCTACTATTCTGTGACCGTTCTGGGCTCTCATTCCAAGAGTTTACCCCATAGACTTAGTTTCCCTCCCCATTATGAGCCATGGATAGGAATTCCAACGAAAGGAAACATAATCATTTACTTCCTAACCCAGAAGGGTCCCAAATAAGCAAGCAGTGTGTGGCAGAGTCCTCTTCCCCTGCTGCATTGATCATTCAGCGTCTGGAGTTTATCTCAGCTATATTTAGCAGACAGCATCCTTTCATTTTTGAATATGAAAATCTTTTCACAGGGCATCAGAGGTCTCAGGAAATTCGACAGGAGATGTCTATTTCTCATTATCAATATTTCCAGCACCACATCATTTCAGATGGAGTATTGTCACTCAGAAGGAACCTTACCTCTTCCTAGAAAAGAAATGAATGTTGACTTTGTCTTTCTTAGTCTCAATTCTAGGTTCCTCTCACCGGATCTCTTACTAAACCATCAACTGCCAAGAGTTCCCTACTGTGCTGAGGAAGAGATGGAGAAAGCCTAGTATCTCCTGTGATCACAGCAGAAAAAAAGGAAGATCCAACTTCTCCCATGGCATCTACCAGTGAGAGCTGATCTGCTGCAAATCTCTAAAGTAGGAAAAGTTCATAGGATCATAGGGACCTCAGAGTTTATCTAATCCAATCCCTTTATTTTTTATAGGTGAGGAAACAGGCCCAGAGAGGTCCAGGGACTCTTCAAAAAATTGCACAGGAAAGCAGCAAAGAGATTTATTTAGAACAAATGTCCTTTGAGTCCAAATTGAAGACTAATCATACTGTACCCTTTACCCTCCTTTTCAGCAACATCTTCCTTATTCCCCACCCCATCCCTGCTCAGAAACCAGGCCCTTTCTCTCTCAGCAAGAAAAAATAAGCAGTTCCTTTACAACAGCCTAAAGCAGGAGTTCTTAACCATTCTTGTGTCAGGAACACCTTTGGCAGTCTGGCTAAAGCCTGTGGATCCCTCCTCAGAAGAAGGCATAAAATGTATACATATTTAAATACATAAAATAAAATATGTAATAGTACAAAGGAAACCAATTATATTGATGTACAGTGATTAAAATCATTCTTAAAAATCAAGTTCCCAACTAGAGCACTGAGCCTGAAATCAGGAAGTTTGTTGTTAGTCAATTGTTTCTCAGTTGTGTTTGACCCTTGGCAACCCCATTTGGGGTTTTCTTAGCAAAGAAACTGGAGTGGTTTGCCATTTCATTCTCCAGCTCGTTTTACAGATGAGGAAAATGAGGCAAACTGGGTGAAGTGACTTATCCAGGGTCACAAAGTAATAAGTGTTTGAGGTCAGATTAGAACTCAGGCAGAGGAGTTTTACTGACTCCAAGTGCAATAACCTATCTGCCATGCCACTTAGATGAGACCTGAGTTCAAATCTAATCTCTGATGTTTACTAGCTATGTGGCCCAGGAAAAGTCACTTTATCTCTGTTGATCTCAGTTTCCTTATCTGTAAAATGGTAATAACAATAGCACCTACCTTACAGGGTTATTGCGAGGCTCAAATGAGATAATAGTTATTGTTAAAGTGGCTTTGCAAACCTTAAAACACTAGATAAATAATAGCAAATATTTATGTAGCATTTACTCTGTACCAGGCACTGTGCTAAGTGCTTTCCAATTATTATTTCATTCAATCCTCACAACCGTGGAAGATAGGTTTTATTATTATCCCCATTTACAGATGAGGAAACTGAAGGTAAGTGACTTGCCCAAAGTCAAACATCTAGTAAGGGTCTGAGGCTAGATCTGAGCTCAAGTCTTCCTAACTTCAAGCCAAGAAGTCTATCCACTGAGCTACCAAACCACCCAGCTACTCTAGGGGCTAGCTCTGGTTATTATCACTATTAATATTCAATTGTCCTTCCACCCAAGGGCATTTGTATTTTTAAAGGGTAAAGAGAATAATAATATGCATTCCAAAGAAATAGTAATAGTAGTTAACATTTACATAGCACTTACTATGTGCCAGGCTTTACAATTATAATCTCATTTGATCCTCATAACAATCCTGGGAGGTAGGTGTTATTATTATCCCCATTTTACAGATGAGGAAAATGAGGTAAACTGAGATTAAGTGATGTGTTGTTTAAAAAGTTCAAGAGATAGTTTTTAGGTAATTTAATCATTTTACTAACAAGATTAGCATGTTATTAATAAAAGAGGTCAGTGGCAATCTCAACTGCCAAAGATCCCTCATGGAACCCACTCAATGCTTGTATGTCCTTGGAAGGGTGGGTATTCCTGAGAGTGGTAATTGAATCTGACTGGTTAACAAGTAATGAGAGAATAAATATTATAATGAGATGTGAGCTCATTCTAATGAGGTTCTTGGGGGTAAGTGACTTGGATCACCCAAGTGTTGGTCAGGGAGACATCAATTTCCATATCACCTGACAAAAAGAGAGAATGCACATTTCCCCAGACCTGTCTGAGTAAGCACAATGAACAGGATTCTACCCATTCACCTAAACTTAGAATTTCTTTTACTGTCTTTGATTAGATCTTAGCCTATGTAAGTCTTTGCCCAAGATTTCCCACACTGATTGATTTCTGAATGAGAAAGTAGAAAAGGGGGGCAGCCAGGTAGCACAGTGAGTAAAAGCACTGGCTCCAGTGTTGGGATGACCTGGAGATCGAATCCTGGGCTCAGACACTTAGCACCCACCCAGAAACACCTGGCCGTGTAACCTTGAGCAAGTTACTTAACCCCGATTGCTAAAAAAAAAAAAAAGTAGAAAAGGGGAGAAATATTGGTCCTAATTCAATAATTAGTTATTATTATAAGAAAGACATAATCATTTCTCTCAGTGTCCAGGGTTACACAGTTATCAATCAATAAATATTTATTAAGTACCTACTATGAGAATGGGAAGGGAGTTAATAAGTGTCTGAGTTCCTATTTGTACTCAGGTACTTCTGACTCCAGGGTAGGAGCTCTCTCCACTTACTGCCTAGAAGCCTCTAAATAAACATCAAATCCTAACAGCAAAATTAGGGGAGGAGGTACTTTGGGCTTGGGAAGTCTTTTTCCTCAAATCACACCAAGTGTAGGCAAATACCTACACTGACTACTCCTAAGGCATGCCTTGGCCTGAGTACATCTCACTTGGGGGAATTTGTCTCTGCCTCTTTAACTGGTAAATAATGTCCTGATAGATCCAGGACTTGTCAAATCTAAAGGGAAATAAGTAGAAGATTTAGAAATCTTTTATTAAGCTCCAATCCTTCTCTGTCTCATCCCATAATGACACCTGAGTCGTATTTTCCTTCTATGATTTGTTTTTGGGCTTTTTTGTTTTTGTTTCTGTTTTGTTTTGGTTTTTTTGCTTTTTGGAGGGGGGAAGGTAGGGCAATTGGGGTTGAGTGACTTGCCCAAGGTCACAAGTTTTGTGTTAAGTGTCTGAGGCTGAATTTGAACTCAGGTCCTCCTGACTCCAGGGCCTTCTATGATTTGAATGACTCCAAAGTCTTCTACCTCCTGGACCTAACAGATCACACAGGCAAGGTAACTTCTCTCTGCCGCTCCAAATCCTTCCACATAGTAAAAAGTCTCAGAAATATCTTCCTAAAAAATCACCGTGGTGAGATCCTTCTCCTGCTCAAAAATCTTTGCATTCAAAGTCCTACAATATTTTGGCTGCAAGCCTACTTTTCCAGCCTTATATTAGTATTTCTCTTTCTAAATCCTCTGTGCCCCTAAACTAGGTTGTTCTTCAGTCTTGTCCTGATCTTTCCCACCTTTGTGAAATCCTTCCTACTAAAATGTAGAAGATCTACTCAATTCATCATGGTACCTGGATTTATTTCATCTGAAGTCACAGAATTTCTTAGTGTTTCAGTTTCCTTGTTTATAAAGTAGGGATAATACCTCCTGGTTTAGTGCTAAAGAAGCAGTTATAGGATAGAAGGGCCAGCCTTGGAATCAGGAAGAATTGTGTTCAAATGCTACTTCCCAACCTATACCACATGACTAGCCCTTGGTAAACCCTTTACCCACTCAACCTCAGTTGTCTCATCTGAAAAATGGGGACGATAACAGCACCTACACCACGGAGTTGTTAAAAGAGTCAAGGGCAATAATGTACATAAAGTGTTTTCTGCATATCTTATACTGAACTGCCTTAGAAACATAGACTATTATTATCATATATTATTATTATATTAACTTCGTGGCCTTGGGCAAGTCAGTTAACCTCTATAGGCTTTTGTTTTCCTGGTCCATCTAATTTGCAGCCGAAACCTTCCATATGTTATTTAATCCTTTAGAGTGTGAGGTCCTGGAGAGCAGGCACTCACTTTTCCATTAGTATGCACTGGAGTTTTCCACATAGTAAGCGCTTAATAAATGCTTTATTTATCCATTCATCTGTAAAATGAGGGGGTGGGACTAGTTGGCCTCTAAAGCCCCTTCAAGCTCTAAATCATCTTATGATCCAATGAGATAAATCTGTGGAAGTTCCAGGAGAAGCATAAAATGCAATGGAAATTCAGTAACAACAGGGTACATGGGACCCAATAGATGTGTGAGATAACATCATCATTTCATCAGGCACAAAACTCAAGTAAAAAAAATCCCTCAAATATGCATTCACACAAAGTCAACTACCTATTAAACATCCAGGAAGATTAGTACATAAGGACAGTTTGGGAGGCTGGCTTACTGTTTCAGCTAGAGCTTCCTGGTCCACAAGAAGCCCCGTGAGTGTCCCCAGCTCAGAGGAGTTTTTTCAGGAAATTCAGGCTTGGGAGGACGGGTTCAATGATTCCCAGTAGAATGTGAGCTATTTGAGGGCAGAGAGTGAGTTTCGCTTCTCCTTCCATCTAGAGAGCCTACCACGATATCTGGGCTTCATTAATGTATCTTAACTGATTGACAACTCACTGCTGGCTTAATTGGAAAACTTAGGCAGTATTGCTAAGATATGAATTCAGGTCCTATTTCTGATATATTCTGGCAGTATGAGCCTGGGGATGTTAATTTCTCAATGCCTCCAAGCAACTCTCTACTCCAGAGGCTTTAACCTGGGGTTTCTTCAGCTTGAAATGGGGTGGGGATGTGGGGAGAGGGAATTACATCTTTATTTTCACTTCTAAATGAAATTTAACATTTCTTTCAATTATTTAAAAACATTATTCTGAGAAGAGGACCATAGGTTTTGCCAATCCGACAAAGGGGTCTACAACACACACACACACACACACACACACACACACACACACACACACACATTCTCTCTCTCTCTCTCTCTCTCTCTCTCTCTCTCTCTCTCTCTCTCTTTCTCTCTCTCTCTCTCAAAATAAGAACCCTTCTCTAAGACTATAAATTGCAAAGTAGGTGCCCATCTTTACTGAAAGAGGTTTCCTCACAGTGATTTCCCTATATCAATGAAATCATAGCTAGAGTTTTTAAAAAAAGTGTTTAAAAAGACTAGGTCACTGGCTGAATTTATGAGCTGAAAAGAAGATGACAGACCAAGTCTTAAACCTGTATAAGCATGATGGCCTCTATGAGGAGCCATTTGGCCTTACTTACGTAAACTAGTCATTGCTGCCTTGCACCCTAAGGTGCATCCTTGGATCTCATTGGCTGGCCCATGGTGATGGATGACATGGTGTTTGGTGACACCTTCTCAGGACAGATGTCTAGGATGCATGAGTTCCTCTGGGAAGCTAATAAGGTTTCCAAATAGCCCTATTTGATAAATGTTAACAATGTGGAGTCATTGAAACATCTGGAGCATTCAAGACCTCTTTGAAACCATCTTTCAGGTTGTGGAACATTGTTTCAGTTATGGGACAGTTAGGTGGCTCAGCGGATAGAATACCAGGATGAGTCAGGAGGAACTGAGTTCAAATACAGCCTCAGATACTAGCTGTGTGATCTTGGGCAAGTCATTTAACCATTTGCCTCAGTTTCCTCACCTGTAAAATGAGCTAGAGAAGGAAATGGCAAAATCAGTATCTTTGCCAAGAAAACGCCAGAGTCGAACAAGATTGAAACAACACAACAACAATATCAGTTATGGGTGTGCTTGTCCTTTTCACTAAGAAAGACATGATATCTACCAGGAAACTAAAGTATGGAGACTAACCTCTCCCAATCCATTTTCTTCTTCCAAATATTATTTTTTTTTCTTTTAAAAATTAAGTATTAAGGGATGGCCAGGTAGCACAGCAAGTAAGAGCACCGGCTCCAGTGTCGGGATGACCTAGATCAAATCCGGGCTCAGATACTCAGCACCACACCCAGAAATAACTGGTCGTGTAACCTTGAGCAAGTTACTTAACCCCGATTGCTTAAAAAAAAAATTTAAATACTAAAGGTAAAAACAAAAACACAAACACCCTAAGCAAAGCCTATTAGCTCTTTTAGAAGCTGTCCTTCAGGGAACACAACCCTTCCACGTAAAATTTTATTTGCCATAAGAGGATGAGAGCTGTTCTTGAAAACCCAGGCACAAGCCTTTTGGCAGGTATTGATTATCATGCGTTATACATCTGCCCCGATGGGGAGAAACACAAGTGGTATGGAAGGAAGGGGCTGCTACTGATAAAGAGACTAAATGCTCTTTCTGGGCGATTCTCTCTATAGAGCAGCTCTCCAGGAGGCCTAGGGGAACGTCTGTGGCCTGGAAAAGCATTTCAAATTTCATGGACAGCTGTGACGGTCCCTAATGTATAAATGGGGTTGCATATGTGGGTGGGGGTAGGGCAGGAAGCAAAAAGGGTTAGGGATGGTGTGGTCCTCACCTGAGACAGGGATGGAAGGCTGGAAGAAGGCCATTGAAATGGGAAGAAACATGGTAGAATCATTCCCCTAATCAAGGGTATAATAACCATTATTATAATTACTGATAATATCAATAATGGCAGCAGAAGTGGGTAGCTGCTTTTCCTGGAACCTAAATCATGTGTTTGCCATTGTACCATGACATCAACACCCCAACAGACTTGTTTTCAAATGGCATTTTGTTAACCAGACAGGATGGGCTTCTGTTCACATGCCAATCTCTTCTTTTTTTCCTCGGCCAACCTCAGGGGTGGCCCTGCAGCTTCCAAAATCTCATTATGCCAACCATCTCGCATCTTTTTTTTTTTGAGAATAAATTTCTATAGCAGCCAATTACAGCCATTTGATGTGCATAATAATGAAGCCATGGAAATTGAAATTGACACCTCAGAGGATCGGGTGTTAAAAAAAAATATAACTTGCATGAATCAGGCATTTTCTTACAGTTTTCTATCATTTACAACAATTTGCCATCGCTGGGGTCCTGAGCAGATTGTGGAAAGCCAGGGATGTGTTGGAGAGCATTAGTGATTGGGGCTCCCTGAGAAAGCAAGGCTCTGGTCTCCTTCCTAAGCACAGATCAATTACACCTCAGACAAGCCAGTGTCACATGTGATTCACAATGTCAATTTCATGCTAGTGGTAACCATTTAAGAAAGAGCTGTGCAGGTTTTACATTTGATAAGAAATCAGCAGTGTTTGTGTTTGTAAAAGGACCGATCACAGAGTGTGACAGTTCCGAGAGATTGCCGAGGAGCGCCGACTGCCCGTCTGGAGTCTGTCAGGGACCCATAAGTATTTATTTCAAATGTTTTTTTTTCCTTCCCTTCCCCTTAAACCAGAATGTGAAAATAAACTGTCAGTCTCTATTTACAGCTGTACAAGCAGGAAATACAAAAGATTTTAGGTTAAATTGTCAGTTAACAGAATTCAAAATAGAAAAAAAGAAATCGACCTTGCTGGCTTATTGCACATTTTGATAGAGTAAAATCATTTCTGCATTTGGAGAAGGGGAAGGAGGCTGTGTCTGAGTGAATAAGAGAGGAAGAATATTTAGGGATTTGAGGCATTTATCATGCTGGCCCTATAGGCCCTTCAGTGTGTTACATAGAATTAGGAGAATACTATGGATAATTAGATCTTAGGTGTGGAGCAAATAGAGCTTGTATCGTAGTCTTTCCCTCTTCTCATGCTAATTTATCATTTTTAGCCCCATTAGGAGCCTGGGCACCATTAGTCCAAAAGAAGAAGGAAATCTTTCCGAATAGTCCTATTTGATAAATGTTAACAAAGTGGAGTCATTAAGTCATCTGGGGCATTGGGTATGACTCAAGCAGGATCTGTCAGATCTCTTCTTCATTCTACTGTGCTAAGTAGCTTGGTCTGGTGAGCTGAAAGTCAGCAGACCCAGGATACAAATACCAGGTATAGGTATAGGAATAGGTATATACACACACACACATGCATCTATAGACACATACATATAAACGTGCGTGTTCATGTATATATAAATCTATGTGTGTATGGATATGTTTATATAGCCATATACATGTGTTTATACATACATATACATGTGTGTATAAACATACTATGTGCATATGTACACGTGTGTGCATGTATATATATATGGCATCTACCTGGCATGGCAGATAGAGGACCAGGCTTGGAGTCAGGAAGACCTAAGTTCAAATCCAGCCTCAGACACTTACTAGCTGTTTGACTGTGGGCAAGGCACTTTTAACCCTGTTTGCCTCCATTTCCTCATCTTCAAAATGAGCTAGAGAAGGAAATGGAAAACCACTCCAGTGTCTTTGCCAAGAAAACCCCAAATGGGTCACAAAGAGTCAGACATGACCGGAATGATTGAACAACAAAATGTATATATACTTTCAGCTCAACCACATGCTAACTGTGTGACCTCAACTGAGTTCCTTAACTTCTCTTGGCCTCAATTTTGCCAAGTGGAAAAGAAGAGGAAGATTATATATTTAGAGGTAAGAAAGATCTTAGTCATCCTCTGGTTCTACCCACTCTTTTAACAGATGAAGTACTAGCATCAGGGAGGTTAAGTATCTTGCCCAGAGTCACACAGGACTAGAACCTGAGTCCTCTAAATTCAAATACACTGTGAATGCAAGGTGGCACAACGGACAGAGTGCTAGCCCTGGAGTAAGGAGTACCTGAATTCAAATATGACCTCAGAAACTTACTAACTGTATGACCCTGAGCAAGTCACTTAAGCCTGATTGTCTTGCCAAATAAATCCAAATTCATCACTCTCTCTACAATATTTGCCCTGCCTCTCAAGAGATTGCTGTGAAGATCAATAATGTGGAAACGGTTCAGAAAGAAAATAGTGTACATATTATGCTTCCTAGTTTTATTATCTCAAGTATGATATATGCTCTTCAAAGACACAGAACATGCTTTTTTCCATCTCTTGACTGCCCTTAGTGTGGGACATGATAGATGTTTAATAAATGCTTATTGGGTCAGTATTCATAGACTCAAGGTCACAAGTTTGGAGCTGGACAGAATGTTGGAGGCCATCATGTCAGCCCACCTCATTTTATAGTTGAGGAAACTCAGGCTGAAAGGGGTTAATTCCTTTGCCCAGGGTCACAGAGTTAGCAAAGTGTCTGAGGCACAATTCAAACCCAGGTCTTCCTGACTTTGATTCATAATAACCAATGCGAAATAGTCGTTCCCTCTTTGCATACTAATTTGTCATTTTTAGTCCCACTAGGAGCCTGGGCACCATTAGTCCAAACGAAAAAAGGAAATCTTTCTGAATATCCTGTAGAGCCAACGCAACATTCACAGCACCTACAGCGACTATGGATATGCCAACATAGTTCTCAATCGCAAATATATAAGACTCTCCATATAGAAGACAGAAGCAAAACACCATAAAACCAAATCCCAACACCAGAAAGTCAAATCCATAATAGTAACAAAGAAGTTAATACAACATAGCACAGCAGGGAGCCACACCATCCTTTAGCTTTCCCACAAACACTCACAAGCCTAACTGTCTCTTTGGGTGCATCTCTCCTCCCTCCAGCTCTAACTGCTCTGACTCCCAGATTCCTCTAGTCTCTCCTTCACCCTTCAGCAAACTCCTCCCACCACAGGCTTCATGTGATTGCATTTGACCTATTAGGGGGCAGGGAAGATTTTCAAATTCCCATTACCATCATATAGCCCTATTTGATAAATGTTAACAATGTGGAGTCATTAAGACATCTGGGGTATTGGGTATGACTTGAGCAGGATCTGCCAGATCTCTTCTTCATTGTAGTGTGCTAGGTAGCTTGGGGGACCTATGGTCTAGTGATGCAAGCATTATTATCCCCATTTTATAGATGAAAAAACTAAGCCTCAGAGGAACTTGACTAAGACCACCGAGCTAGCTTGGGTTAGAACCAGGAGCCCAACATTCTTTCCAAAACACCACATTACTCAAATCCCCATAGGGAAAGTGGACCTGCTCTAGTATTACATTCAATGCTTTTCCATGAACCTTTTCAAGGCCCAGACCTTTGATATCTTGGACTTGGGTCTGAAAAGATAAACCAGCCCTTCCTGGTTTTATAAGAAATCTTCCTTTGGCCCAGTGTGGCTTCTATCTAAGCCCTGTAACTGCCTTGGCATGGGGACAGGAAGGTAGGCAGACTCCCCACTGGCATTTCTAAGGAAACCATAGGACAAACAGTCTGGGCTTTTCAGGATTTCCAGAGCAAGCCTGCTCCTTGGCTAGAGATATAGGCAAGGTGCTGTGGATAAGAAAGGAAGGGGGGAGGAAAAGGATCAAGTGAAAGAATCAAAATGCAGAGTGTCTGAGTTGAAAGACACTTAGTTCAACTTACTCAGTTTACAGAAGAGAAAGGTGAGTCCAAAGACAGTCAGGTTGGGATATAAAGAAGATTACAAACAAACATAATTGCAGCATGCTGGCCTTGGCAATGCTGGCCTCTGCTGTGTTTCAGAAACAACCTAAAAACCAAGAATTCACTACCATTCTGGAAAATAGTGGGGGGTGGGGAGGAGAAATTTGTTCTTACCCTCGATGTGAACTTGGGCAAATCCCTTCATGTCTCTGGGACTCAGTTTCTTCAAAGAAAGAGACAGAGACAAAAACAGAGAGACAGAGACAAAGACAGAGAGAGACAGAGAGAAACAAAGACAGAAAAAGAGAGACAAAGACAAAGCTAGAGAGAGAGGGAGGGGGGGGAAGATGGACAGGATCAGTACTTCAGAATCTCTTGAATATTAGAACTCCTTAATGGCAAGAAATGTACAGATCTCTATGATATAGAATTAGCCCTCAATGATTGAGAAAATACATGGTAACAAAAAAATTACTGTAATTTAGCAACACTCTAATACATGATAGCATTGACATACATTTAAAAAATAGAAATGCATATATGAGTGGGATACATCATTTATTCAGGCTACCATACGTACATTTGCTTATTTATTATTCTGAGGCACACTGCATATTTTGCTGGAACTAAATAAAACCAAAATAACAATGCTATGTGGGCACATGGATTGGAAGACCCTTTGCAAATAACTTAACCCACCAGTTGGGAATGAAGATGTGTCTAAAAGTCTTTCTGGCTTCAATCCCTACCAAATTACACCATGAACTTTAGGACCCAAAGTTTCCCAGTACCAGCAAGGGCCTTGTTGGCACACTGAGGCTGAGACAATTCTTCACCCTTCCTTTTACACAGACAGATAAGCTCAGCCCTCTGCCATCATAGAATTAGAGTTGCCCAGTTTGGTTGAAGGAACTGGGGATATTTGTTGTCATATAGTCATTTTTCAGTCATGTCCCACGCTCTGCAACCCCATGTGGGGTTTTCTTGGCAAAGATACCATAATGGTTTGCCATTTCCTTCTCCAGATCATTTTACCTATGAGGAAACTGAAGCAGAGTAAAATGACTTGACCAAGGTCACACAGCTAAGTGTCTGAGGCCAGATTTGAACTCAAGAAGATGAGTCTTTCTGACTCCCATCCTGCGGCTCTATCCACTGCACCTGCTAGCTGCCTTGGGGATGTTTAGCTTGGGGAAATGAAACATTAATGGGGGCACAATAGCTCTCTTCAAGTATGGAAAGAATTGCTGAAAGAACTAGGAGGAACATATAAAAGTTGCAGAAGCCAATTTTGATTCAATGTAAGAATAAAGAACAACGTACAGTTCTATCTGTACAAAAGGCATGTACTGCCTCAATAGGGAGTGAGTTTCTCATCCCTAGAAGTCTTGATGCACAGATTGAATGATAATTTGTCAAAGATGTCATAAGTGGTCTTCCTGTTCTGCTATAAGTCAAATGAGGTGACCTCTGAGGTCCCTCTCAACTCTGAGAACATGAGATTGTAACTTAGAACTCTGTGGATTAAAGTACGAAGCTGTGAAGTCAAGGTTACAAGTTCAACCCTCCCATGGACCATGTAGTCTTGGACAAAGAAAAAAAATTCTCCTCTAAACTGCTATATCCCTAATGCTTAGTAACCACCTCATAATTACATGCTGGTCATAAGTGGAACCAGGTAAGAAAGCATGGAAAACTCATCACAATCCATCATACTACCAGGAAAACAGCTCAAAGCAGCTGTCCTACTGCTTGGGGGTCAGTAGCATCTCTGTATATGCTGGGCAGCTCAAGAAATGAATGGCTAGAAAGCACTCGAAAATTAATGACTCAGTCACAGTACCTCTTATAAGGGCCCCCAACAATCTCTTAGATTCATTCGCATATCTCTACATACATTATTCATCAGTCTATAGGCTTTGAGACTCTAATTGTTGCTTGTTATCGTTCAGTCATTTTTCAGTTGTGTCTGACCCTTCATGACCCCATTTGGGGTTTTCTTGGCAGAGATGCCAGAGTGAATTGCCATTTCCTTCTCCAGCTCATTTTTTATAGATGAGGAAACTGAAGCAGAGTGAAATGACTTGCCCAGGGTAACACTGCTAGTAAGTGTCTGAGGCCAAATTTGAACTCATGAATATGTGTCTTCCTAAGTCCAGGCCCAGTTCTCTATCCTCTGGACTCTAATTATATCCATCATTATTTCTTGATCTTATTTCCTTCCTTAATTCTTCATTTTCCCCCACCTCCATTCTCTGCCCCAACACTCCCTACTCCCCTTCTAGGGCAAGAGGTTACAAAACCACAGATCAAGAGCTGGATGTTATCTTAGGTGGTCGATCAAGTCCAATTCTCTTCATTTTGCAGATGGGGAAGATACAGCACAGAAAAGGAAGGTGACCTGCCCAAAGTCACACATAAGGAAGGCTTGTTTATCACTTCCTCAAAGTCTCTCATCCCGTTGGGAACACAACTGTCTATTCTTTCTTTCTTTTTTTTTTTTTTGGAGGGGAGAAGGCAGGGCAGTTGGGGTTAAGTGACTTGCCCAAGGTCACACGTCTGGTAAGTGTTAAGTGTCTGAGGCTGGATTTGAAATAAGATCCTCCTGACTCCAGGGCCGGTGCTCTATTCACTGCACCACCTAACAACCCTGTCTATTATTTCTGAACAATAGGCTAAGAATCTGTCTTTAAAAACAACAACCACCACAACCTAGTTAAAAAAGGACAGCTGGCCCTCAGAGACTCCATAGCCTTGCTTGGCAGCACCTCCAGGATGCCATCATCACCATTATCACCATGTCATCAGCCCTCACATGGTGTGGCACATCAGAGGGGCCAAAGCACTTCATGTACATTTTGTTACGTGATCGTCCCAACAGCTCATCTGTTGGGCAGTAGAGAAATCATCATCCTGCCATTATTTCAGGTTTAGACTCTTCCAAAACTATCTAAAGAGTTAATAAAAATTCATTTTCCTTAAAAGAGCACGACTGTAGGGGTGGCTAGGTGTTTCAGTGAAGAGAACATGGGCCCTGGAGTCAGGAGGACCTGAGTTCAAATGCAGCCTCAGACACTTAACACTTACTAGTGTGACTTTGGGCAAGTCACTTAACCCCAATTGCCCTGCCTTCCCCTTCCAAAAAAGCAAATGATAAAAATAAAATAAAATAAAAGAGCCCACCTGTAATAATTATAGCTAGAATTTATGTAGCACGTTGAGGTTTACAAAGTGCTTTACCGAGATCATTTCATTTGAGCCTCACAATCCTGGGAGGTAGGTGCTATTGGTATTCTTTTTTACACCTGAGAAAACTGGGGCACAGAGTGATTAAGTGACTTGTTCGAGTCACACAGCTGGCAAGTGTCTGGGGGAGGATTTGAAAAAAAAAAAAAAGGATAGACTTGTGATCTCATTGGCATTATTTTCTTTTGCTTTTTTTTTTGGAGGGGGGAAGATAGGGCAATTGGGGCTAAGTGACTTGCCCAAGGTCACACTGCTAGTTTTGTGTTGTGTGTCTGAGGTCGGATTTGAACTCAAGTCCTCCTGACTCCAGTGTGGGTGCTCTATTTATTGTGCCATCTAGCTGCCCCTAGTGGTAATATTTCTGTGGGATTTCATCAATGCAAGAAACAACCAGTGAGGAAACGCCCTCTCTCAATGAAGATTAGCAACTATTCTGTAATTTATTATCTTAGGGCAGGGCTCTTAGCCTCGGGTCCATAGACCCACCCCCTAAAGATCTCTATTGGATTTCAGAGTCTATGAACTTAGATGGTTAAAAATTCACATCTTTATTTCTGTATAGCTGGCTTACTTTGGAATCCTATATATTTTGTTTTATGCATTTAAAAATGTTATTCAGACAGGCGGTCTTTTAATATAATTGGTGTACTATATAATTCTACAGATTTTACTTTATGCATTTAAAACTATTCTGCTCCGGAGTCCAGAGGCTTCACTAGTCAGTCAAAGGGGTGCATGATACACACAAAAGGCTTACGAACCTTTATGGTATTGCTGGGACATTGAGAGGTTAAGGGACTTGTCCAGGGTCACCTAGCCAGTATGATTCAAAGACTAGACATGAATGAACTCAAGTCTCTCTGACACTCTGTCAACTATACTGCACTGCAAGTATTTTTATCCCAATTTTATAGATGAGAAAACAGACTAAGAGACATTAAATGAGTTAAATGAGCAACCTGAGTCTTTTCACTCCAAGTCTAGGGTACTTTCCACTATACCACACTGTCTTTCATTCGTGGCTTTGTGCCCCCAGAGTGGCTAGGACAAGATCCCCAGTACCTAGTAAGAAAACAGTATATTGGTTGAATGTATAAATGAATGAATAAATGAGGTTCATGGTGTTAAGGAAGCAACAATGTTACAGTAAAAATGCAGACCACAAGCCACCCATGAATATTTCCAATGTGGTCTTGTTGGTCAACCTAAAACCTCATCTTCCTACATCTGCCTCCAAGTACCCAACCAGAGCAGCCAAGCAAAGGAGGAGGAAAATTAGCTCCTGTCTTTTCTAGCTGAGTCCCATTTCCTGTCACAGGAGACAGGAAGAGAAATAACCAGTCCTGCCATCACAACATAGCACAATGGAATAATTGCTGAACTTGGAGTCAAAAGTACTAAGCTCAAGTCTGCTCCTGCTACTTACATATCCTGTGTGACTCTGGGCAGGTCACTGCAGCCTTTCTGGGGGTTTTTTGGAGGTCATTGAGGTTGTGACTTGCCCAGGGTCACACAGGTAGTAAGTGTCTGAGGCCGGATTTGAACTCAGGTCCCCCTGACTCCAGGGCCAGTGCTCTATTCACTGTGCCACCTAGCCACCCTGGAGATGTGGATTCTTAAACCAGAGGTGAGGAGAAAGCATCCCAGGCCTATGCAAAGGCATGGAGATTGGAAAGGGAATATGACTAAAAAGGAACAGCACATAGATCAGTTTGACTCGAATTCTGTGAAAAGGGGTCAGTCACATATCTGGAAGCCTGACGAGACGGGCTAGAGTCACATTATGAAAGTGAAAGAAGGGAATAAGAATTTATTTACGCTATGTGCCAGGCACTGTGCTAAGGACTTTATAAATATTATCTCATTTGATCCTCACAATGATTCTGTGAGGGAGGTGGTATTAATATCCCCATTCTACAGTTGAGCAAACTGAGGCAAGCAGAGGTTAAGTACTTTTCCCAAGGTCACACAGCTAGGAAATATCTAAGGCTGGATTTTAATTTGATCCAACCCTCTCACCAAATCCAGGGCTCCCCTCCAAAACATCCTTGACGGGCAGTCAAAGAGCCTTTGCTCAAACACTTCCAATTACAGGCTCGCTGCCTCCAAAAGCAGCCCATTCTTATTATTGGGCAGTTCCGGTTGCTACAAAGATCTTCCTTATATTGAGCCAAAATCTACCTCCTTGAAATATCTACCCATTGTTCTCAGTTCTGCAACAGAGCCAACAGCTCAAAAAACAGTTTATGCCTGCCACACACAAATAGCAAGCATGTACGGTGATGATTAGAAGGGAAGGCTCGGGCCAGACAATTCTAAGTAGGATGACCCCATTCAACAGTTTTAACAGACTTGGCCAGTCAATTCAGTGAAAAGACCAGTTTGACAGATTCTCCTTCCCCTCCTCCCGCCCCCTCCCGTCGACTGAATTGGCTAAATTGACAGAATCAACCCACTCTTTTGCTAGCATAAAGACATTCCCAGAGCACTGGTGGTATGGATGGGAGGGAGGTGGGGAGAAACTGTAGAAAGAGGAGTATGCTAATAATGCTGGATGGGGAGTGATGGCCCGGGGAGCGGCATAGTAATCTGTAAATAAAGCTCATTTCAGATAGCTGGGTACCCAGCCCTGCTTGGGGGGAAAGCTTCCAGGGACTGGTCCTGGGGAACTCT
>NW_027185764.1:16761606-16770016 GCF_028583685.1 Petaurus breviceps papuanus
TCTCTCTCTCTCTCTCTCTGTCTCTCTCTCTGTCTCTCTCCCCTCCTCTGCTCCTCCTCCTCTCTTTTTTCTCCTCCTCTCTTTTTTTCTCCTCCTATCTCTTTCTCTCTACCTCCTCTCCCATCTCTCCCTCCTTCCTCTTTCTTTTTTTCCTCTTTCTCCTCCTTCAGGAAGCTCTTCAGTTCTGTCAGTTCAATGATTACCCTTTGCTAAGGTTTGACTCTTGGTCACATTGTCCCCTGAGGAATGGAGAGCAGGATATCTGGAGTGGCTGAGAGAGGAAGGGACTTATTAATAAATAATAACAATGTCTTGTCTGTACACAGAGCACAGAGTTTCAGGGGAAACAGTATCCTCTCTTCACTTGGCAGCTAAGGAGAAGACCCGAGACTCAAGACGGAAAAAAGCCATTGACATCCAGAGAAAGAATTTTTGGAGTCAATGCAGATGGAAGCATACTATTTGCTCTCCTTTTCTTTTGTTTTGTTTCTTCTTTCTTGTGGTTCCTCCCTTTAGTTCTAACTCTTCTTTCCATCATGACTAATGTGAAAATATGTTTAATATGAATGTATAAGTAGAGCCAATGTCAGATTGTACACCATCTTGGGGAGGTGGGAGGAGAGGAAGGGGGAGAAAATTTTAAACTCAAAGTCTTATGGAAGTGAATGTTGAAAACTAAAAATAAATAAATCAATTATTTAAAAAGGAGACCCAATGTCTCCCTACAGGAGACTCCAGAAAACAGAGGGTTGCTCTGCCTTAATGTATTCCCTCCTTTGGTAATTCCAGGGACTGATATTTTCTCTTTCAATCTGATGAAATTTTCACTGGCCTGAAGGCAGGGGATTAAACCAGATGAACTCTTAAGGTTCATTGCAACCAAATGGGAGGCTAACATCCTGTGATTTCTCCCCTTCTCCTACTAGGTTTTCTCTTAGGATATCTCCAACTTCCTGGAGGGGAACTTCCAGGTTCACCCCAACTGTTCACCCACCTAAAATATGCAAGAGGTTTTCATTAAATAAATGTAGAATAAAATCACTAGGAGTCTTCAACCTGGGAAAAGCAAGGCTGGAAGAAAACAGGATAGGATCAGAGGCTCTGAGTTTTTGAATGGTATGAAAGGGAGCCCAGACCTATTCCCCAAATCTAAGGTGAAGGCATTTTGCAACCAGCTTAAAGTATGAAAGAAAAATGTTGAGGGGGGGATACAAGTAATAATCATACTAGAGAGGCCTCAAGGTATAGCAGATAGAGAACTAGCCTCAAAGTCAGAAAGACCTGGGTTCAAATCCTGTCTCTGGCTAACACTGAATATGTCACTTACCTTCCACCAGACATCTCTCTAAAATAATAAGTTGCTTTGGCTTGCTTTGGAAGAGTGAGTTTCCTCACTCAGTTCCCCGCACCAATGAAATCACAAATGTAGACAAAAGAAATCAAAATAATCCCTTTATTTTTATACTATTTTAGTTTACAGAAAGCTTTCTCTTCATAAACTACAAACTTATAATCTTCTCACTATTCACTCTCTCACTTAATCCTCTTAACAAACAACCTCAGGAGGTAGAGTATAATTATCCCCATTTTATTGATAAGAAAACTGAGGCTCAAGAAGAAGCCCTCAGGGAGGCAAACTCTTGGTACAGTCTTAAATGTGGAGTCTGGAGAGACCTGAGTTCAAATTCCACCTATGACACAAGCTACCACAAATCACCCTGCTGCACCTCAGCTTACTCATCTGCAAAAATAGTGGCTGTCTGGGGCAGCTAGGTGGCACAATGAATAGAGCACTGTTCCTGGAGTCAGGAGGGCCTGAGTTCAAATCCAGCCTCAGACATTTAGCACACTTACTAGCTGTGTGACCTTGGGCAAGTCACTTAACCCCAATTGCCCTGCCTTCCCCCTTCCAAAAAGACAAAATAAAATAAAATAAAAATAGTGTGTGTCTGTTAGCAACTATCACATGGCTTTGCCAAGAGGATTAATAATGGCTAAAAGTAGTTAACATTGGAATGACACTTTAAGGTTTTCCAAAGTACTTTACAAATATTAAATCCTTTGATCCTCACAACAACCTGGGGAGACAGGTGCTATTATTATCTTTATTTTACAGAGAAGGAAACTGAGGCAGGAAGAGATTGAGTGACTTGCACAGGGCTCACCCAGCTACTAAGTGTCTGGCCCCAGATTTGAACTCAGTTCATGCCAGCTGTAGGCGCAGCACTCTATATATCTTGCCACCTAACTGCCCTGACAGAGCCATTAGTCAGCCTTGAAGTGGTAGCTCTTATTTTTATTAAGTTACTTGCCCAGGGTCATCCTGCTATCCAGTGGTGAAGCCAAGACTTGAATTCAGGGTCCTCCAAGTCTATCACACTGCCTGAAACAACTGCTTCGATACAGGGTAGTAAACTTAGGAAACTCATTACTCCCAAAACTGAAAATATAATTAGCTTCAAAACAGATTTAGCTCACTTCACAGATCACGGAGCCGTAATGGGTTACTAAGGGAAACTAGGTTGTTTGGGGAGATGCCTCTAACCTTTGATAATCTATGTCAGAGAGAACAATCCATCCCAACCTTCCACAAACCATCCCTCAGTGCCCTATCAGGTATAGAATCCTGGGCTGGCAGGATTATGAGGCTCAGTCATGAGGACCACCATCTCCCTTCAAATCCTGACTGTTCCTGCTAGGATTGTATGATACATGGGCTCATCTTTGTCTGCTATCAGCAGGATGAGATATTCTATTTCTGAGGTGGTGGGAACTATCTATTCTTTTGTATTTGGCCAGAAAACCCTTGAAAACAGAAGGATTCCTGATTGACTGGAAGGGGGTTGGGGATTGTGGAACAGACCCCTGAGCTCAATTCTGAGCACCCATATGGGCAAATTCCAAATCAGAAAAGGTTTTCTGGAGGGAAGATCCCATTCTCTTGGAGGACCACAAGAAGCCAGGCATTGTAGCCTAGAGACAATTGTGGGCTAATATAAGTCCAGGGAACCTTCAAATGGTTTAGAAAGCTTGGGTACATCTCAAGGAAGGGGAAGGGGAGGGAGAGAGGATTAGAATTTGGAACTTAAAACTTAAAAAAAAACAAATGGTAAAAATTGTTTTTATGTGTAAATGGGGAGAAAAAATAGAATGTTATTTTTTAAAAAAGAAAGCTTGGGAATCACTTAACTTGAGACCATATAATTATCTTTTATATAGAAACTTTACTCATCTTTTACATGGGTCCAGCCATCCCCACCAACTGATTACCGAAGAGCCACCACAGGGCAGATAAGCTACCCTGGTTGAAGAAATAAGGCCCCCTGGGGCAGAGACAGGAGCCAGCATGTGTCAGACTACCACCATTGCCATGACCACCATCTCCCCATAATTCTTGAAAGTGACAACCCAGGGGCCGTGAGCTTACGAGCCTTGGGAATAGCAATGCTTCCAACCCAGTGCCTTCAGCCAACATCTTTGGAATCAACCCCTGTGGAAAGGCAGCCTAGCAATCACACTTGCAGGTTGATTCCTACTGAACACTCAGAAAAGAAGGTGCTGGCCACCTAAGTCCTTGGCACTATCAAATAATTCAAACCAGAAATTGATATGATTTTATCAGAAGCAATAATAGTAGAGAAGAGGTATGACAATCTGCTTTGCTACTACACCCCAAGAACCATGAGACTTTTCTATCTGACTTAAACTAAAACCTTCCATATAAATTTTCTTTCCTGTTAGAATGTGAGTTCCTTGAGGGCAGGAATTGTTATGTTTTTCTATTAATAACCTCCGTGCTTAGCACAGTGCCCTGAACTAGTAACTCTTTAATAAATGTTTTATTCATTCATTCAGGTACTTCTTATTATCTTTCATTAGTTTAATATTTAGAAATATTATAAATATTCCTTTATAAATATATATTTCCCTTATAAATATATTATTAAATCCTGTGACTTGAAGTTTAAAGGGATAAGGAATAGAAGGGAAAGAGGGAGTAGATCTCAGAACTGGACATCTAGTTGTGGTGGAAAAGTCCTAAGAAGAGGAAAGGGTAATTATGAATGGATTGTGCAGATCTCTGAGTCCTGGGGGGTCAAACAGGCTCAGGGGTCAGGAAAGTCTTTTAGAAGCTTGTTGACTCCAATTGGGATAGAGTGATCAGTGAAGGTTTAGCCCTGGAACCAAGGACAGGGTCCCCTGAACCAATTCCCAGGAAAAACTAATACAATACCTCAGGAAACTGACCTAGATCAGCCAAGCCGAAAGCCTGAGGCTGAATATCTTCCATACTGGTCATTCTTATCAAGTCTGAGCACCTGGGACTGACTGGTGGGGGCCTGGGGTGGGGAGAGACTGGGAAAAGACTGATTATCATTTCTCATCAGCTGGTACAGTGGTCTTTTGGGGACCACTGCCTTGAGAGAAAAAAAATACTTAATCTGATCTCTAGACTTTATTTTAAATGGATATTTATTGTGATGACCCTAGGGACAGGGGAAAAACTTTTTACTTCATTCATCCCCATCCCAGGTTGGTTGGAAGATAAATTTGTACACCAATCAGCTGATTTTCATTTTCACTGTGACTTTTGTGAAGTAAGATATTGCTTAAACAATACTAATGAGATCAAAAGCTAAAAGAGACTAAGTAAGCTAACTAAAAGAATTAGTACTTCCTAGAGCCAGAGGGAAGGAAAGCATTGAGACCATGAGTATTCAGAAGAACAGAAGGGGAAGAAGGGACCCAGCTGATGTTGACCATAAAACTGGAAAGAGATCAACTATATGGAATAATCATAGAATCCAAGAGTTGAAAGTTTCTTAAAAACACTAGTCACCTAATACAGCAATATCCTCCAACATATGTTTGACAGGCAGTCATTGAGCCCCTCTTCTTGAACACCTCCAGTGATGGGGAGTTCACTACTTCTGAAGAAAGTCCATTCTATTACTGAACGGCTCCAGTTGCTAGAATGCTCTTTCTTATACTGAGCCAGAATCCACCTTCTTGATCTTATGAATGTAGAAATATAGGTGCAGAGAAGTTCACTGATTTTCCCGTGGCCACAGAAGTCCTAAGCACAGCAGACATTTGAACCTGAGCCCTTGTGGCCCTAAATTCACTTCTCATTCCACCACACTGTTCTGTTTCCCAAATAAAAGGAGGTAGGGAACAAGAGATAGAGAGAGAGAAGGAAAAGTTTAAGGGATTTATAGTAGGAAGAGGCTTTATTTAGGGATCAAATCATCCAACTCTCTCATTTTGCAGATGAGGAAAATGAGCCCCAGATAAGGGAGGTTATTGGCCAAAGGTCATACCAGTGATAAGTGGGGGAGGACCAGGATCCGAGGGTCCTGACTTCAGTTCCACACTCCTATCCACTGTAGGACTCCGAGACACTCAACTTTTGAGTCCCATACAAACCTAAGAGAAACACAAAAGGCAGAGTCCAGTCCTGGAAGATAGGTCTCCTCTCCTCCCAAAATATAACTCACAATAATAGAATATGGGATCAAGAAGACCTAAGTCTGAATTCTGTCTCATCTAAGATTACTAGCTCTGGGACCCAGAATAAGTCACTTCACCTCTGCCTCGGTGTCCTCATCTGTAAAATGGGGATAACAACAGCAACTATAATATTTGTAAAGAGTTTTACAAACCTTAAATCATGAGGTAAATTACTATTATCGTTACCCCATCACTATTAGTATTATCACCTGACATCAGCCTAAGCCCCAGATATTAGGGAAAGGAAAGATGTCCCCAAACTGAGAGAGCAGTGGTTCCTACTCGGGATACCACGCCTGAGACTAAGGAAGGCCAGAGCAAGAGAATCGCGACAAGGACACATCGGAATTCACCCCAAAGCTTTGCTTTGTTTTTCAAATCTTCACTGACCTAGGTGAGCATTGAGAACTAGCGCACAGCTCCTTGCAAGAATATTCTCCAGGTGATACAAACATGTATCTGTGCTCCCTAATGAACCAGTTCCACTCCACTACTTGCTTGCTTGTGTTTAAGCTATTTTCAATACCCAGGTACGTGCAGACAGCACTATCACTGTTACCCAAGTCCAGACTCCTAAAGTCCACTCAGACTCCCAATACTAGCTAGGCTCCCAGTTTTCTTCCTAGTGTCCTCTGAAGAATAGCTTTTGCACCTTTGTCTTCCAAAGCGTGAGCTGGATCCCTCCCCTTAATCTGATAAATCTCTGTATTTTCCACAGACCAGGATCTCTGCTTTCCATCCTTCATTTTTCCGTCCAGATTCCTTTAATGAAATACTAGAATGTTAGACCTGGAAGAGACTTTGGAAACCATTTAACCCAGGAATCCTGAAACTTTTTTGCTCCGTGAATCCCTTTGGAAATTATTAAAACCTATGGATCTCTCCTTAGAAAACTATTTTTAAAAGCAGCATTAAAAGGAAACCAATTATACCAAACCATAGTCATTAAAATATTTTTAAAAGTTCAGGGGCCCCAGGCCTAGTCCCACCCCCTAGTTTTACAGAGGAAGAAAATGAGGCCCAAGAGAAGTTAAATGACTTTCCCACATTCATAAAGGTCATGAATCCTTCCTGCCTAGGCAGATAGGCAGCATGGTGGATAGAGCACTGGACCTGGAGCTGGGAAGACCTGAGTTTAAATCCAGCCTCAGACAATTAACACTTACTAGCTGTGTGACCCTGGGCAAGTCACTTAACCCCAGTTGCCTCAGGGAAAAAGTAGGGATAACAATATCTACCTTGTTGTTGAGAGAATCCAGAGATAAGATTTGTAAGGTGCCTGGAATATAATAAATGCTTATTCCCTTCCTGCCCCAGAATGTTATGGTATCTTTGAACAGTCCAAAGGGGTCCTTGATCAGAGATTTTAGAAGATCATGGTTCAGAGGTGAGCTTCTAGATGATAAGAAAGAAAGAGAAGGCTGAGGAGATGGGCAACAGTTTCAGAAAAAGAATTTTACAAGCCTGTTCCCACTTGGGTGCTTAATACATTCTACAATCAAAAAGCTAGTCTACCATCATGCTCCTTTAAATGGTCATGAATAGGACTACATAGGAAGGACCTCCCCAGACATCAACGGGGTATAAATTCAAAATGAGGGGAGACTTTAGAAGCCTACAAACCCAACTCCCTTATTTCGTTGATGAGGAAATCAAGGCACAGAGTTGCAGAGATTAAAAGTGTCTTGGGTGCAGAGGGAAGGGGAGAAGGTGCATCCAGATCTTCCTGACTCCAGATCCAGTGTTCTTTCTATTCCACCACATTTTCTCTCTTAATTTGCCCATGCTGAAATGGTCCGTCTTTACTTTTAAATGTCCTACTGGGCAGTCTCAGTACTTATCCACGGACACCTCTAATGCATGTTCACGCACAAACCAACTGTTCTCATCGACTGCAGCTTGACAGCATCCTGTAGAGGACCCGGCTTGGAGATTATCTGCTTGCAAGCAGTGAATTTTCTCCATGTTTATACCCTCAAGGAGATGTTTTGTGGGTTTATTGACTAAATAAGGGTATTGATTTGTTAAGAGCTTTTCCACTTCCTTTCAATGGGAAATATTGTTATCTCTTTCCTCTTCTTCTCTGAACACCAGGCGAGAAGTTCTTTTAGCGACACCATAAATTTCCATCTTTGCTTTCCTGTGCTGTGTAAACAAGTGTTTGCCTGTCTATGGGGGTTAATTTGGTCATGTTAAATGCACTAAAGGTTCCTCTTGGGCTCCAAGCTTGCACATTGTAGCTGAGAGGAAAATCACTTGCTTATATATGATGCACCTTCCCATTATCCCCAGCGCTGGCTGCATCCCACTTCTAATGGCGACATATAAAGGCACATACATCTCCACCTTGTACCTTGCACAGAGAACTTGCCTTCTAGAAACACTGTAGGCAGGACTCTGGGTGGTCTTGGTCTGCTCAAAATGTGTATCTACCTGTATGCATACACAGATACATAAACACACACACACACACACACATTCTGTGACTTTCTCAGAAAATCCTTGGTTTCTACAGAGGAAGATAGATAGATCTCTGTGCACAGAAGCTGTTAGACCAGGCAGAGAAGATAAATGAATGAAAAGGCATCTATTAAATACTTATTAAATTTATTAAATAAAAATATTAAATACTTAACTTTAATAAATACTTACTATGAGCCAAGCACTGTGCCAAGTGCTAGGAATACAAATAGAAAAATCCAAGAGAGTTCTTCAATGTCAAGAAGCGTACATTCTAATCAAGAAAGGTGCTAAATAGGAGATCTGCTACATCTTCCTCTGTGCTCAAAGGTAGCATTAAATGTTGAATATGAAGCCACTTAAGTTTAGATTTCCCTAGAGAGAGTAAGAAAATGATCAATGATCCCCTTAAAATGGCAGTCATAGTCAAGTCTCAAGG
>NW_027185764.1:16770026-16783726 GCF_028583685.1 Petaurus breviceps papuanus
TGGACGGATGGATGTTCCCAAGGAAGCCTAGAGAGTAATCCTTCCATTTATTTTGTAGGACTCCTAAGAATGAGGGAGAAGGAAGGAGAGTGAAAGACCCAGACTAAATAACCTTTAAGGAAAACAAGATTAGGTAGGAAATAGTAGATTTGGACAGCCCCTACAAACATGGCTGGGCAAATCCTCAGGAATAGATACTAAGGACAGTCTCAAGATTCTAGTCTTCCTTATTTCCAAAAATGTAAATAAATTAAGTACAGGTACCACCTCAAGTATGGGGAAAGATGCCTTGTTGCCAGTGGAGACAGCCTAGATGAAAAAGAGTTGACATTGGTCTTTTTGTAATCAATGATATCTCTCATAAATAAATATCCCTCTTTTTTACCCAATTACAAACAGGCCTTCAGTCACTGTCAAACAAATGTTCTAAAATCTTACTTTTCTCTAAAATTACAAGCTTTAGGAAAAGAAATGGTATTCCTATAAACCAAGGAGTGATGACTAATCCAGCACTGTGTGCTCAGTGGATACATCAATATCGGATATTGGTGATGATGACACTGGGCTTTTTTTCTCTATGTTTTGATGCTCCATAGAATTTCTACTTCCTGGCCCAGCAATATGGTACCCTGGGAAGAGATGTGGGTTAGTAATTAGAAGATTTGAATCAGTCCTGGGAACAACAATTTAATAAGCTAGAGAAAATTCAGATAAGGAGAAAAAGGGAGATCCAAGATGGCAGATTAGGGACATCCATCTGAATTCTCCCAACATTCCTTTCCAAACAACTTTAAAAAAAATAAAATAAGATTATAGGGACCCTTTTCTGACACCATTTATAGTTGGCACTGATTGGCAACTCTATTATCCCATACATAGTTCTTGGTCATAGTTCTAGGGTAGAGAGGAATGCTGGTAATGGTGATTGGTCAAAAAGAAGTAGAGGCCCTGGTCACAGTTCCAAAGCAAAAAGGAGTGGGAAAACTTATGACTACAGGGACCCAGGGGCAAGGGCCCCTAGGTAAAGACAAGAGCATAGACTGGGAAAGCAGTGACAATACCTCTCCTAGGATTACTTTGGAAGCACCAAAAAATTCAGACCCTGAATAGAGCACCAGTCCTGGAGTCAGGAGGACCTGGATTCGGATCTGGCTTCAGACACTTAACACGAAAAATAGCTGTGTGAGCTTGGGCAAGTCACTTAACCCCAATTGCCCTCCAAAAAGCAAAAAAAAAAAATCAGACCCCTAGGACTAGCTCTGAAAACAGTAAGGCTAAAAAGCCTGAATCTTGGGACAATGTCTCTGAATAAAGCCCAATTTTAATATGGGGTCTAAAGTCAAGAAATAGACTAGAAAAAATGAACAAACAATAACAACAAAATTGGACCATAAAAAGCTACTACAGTGGTGGCAGTGAAGACCAAGACACAAATGCAGAAGAAGACAACAACATGAAATTAGCTACAAAAAAACCCTTCCAAGTAAAAGACTAATGTGGACCTGGACCCAATAAGAATTCCTGGAAGATTTAAAGAAAAAGATAAGTGGTAAAGGAAAAATTGACTAAAGAAATAAGAATGATTAAAAAAAGAAATGAGAGTAATGAAAGAAAATTACAAAAAGAAAGTTAACAGCTTGGTAAGAAGAGGCACAAAAATTTCTGAAGAAAATAACACCTTAAAAATCAGAATTGGCCAAATGGTAAAAAAAGGCACAAAAATCCACTGAAGAAAATAATTCCTTGGAAATTAGAATTGGACAAGTGGAAACCAATGACTCCGCGAGGCAAGAACAATAAAACAAAGTTAACAGAAAAAATAGAAGAAAATGTGAAATATCTCATTGGAGAGACAGTTTAAGAATTATTGGACTACCTGAAAGCCATGATTAAAAAAAAAGAGCCTGGATATAATACTGGAAGACTTTATTTCAGAAAACTACCCTGATATCCTAGAAGATGAGGATAAAATAAAAATTGAAAGAATCCACTGATCACATCCTGCAAAAGACCTCAAAATGAAAACTCCCTGGAATATTATAACCAAATTCCAGAGCTCCCATGTAAGAGAGAAAACACTTCAAGCAGCTAAAACGAAACAATTCAAATATCATGGAACCACAGTCAGGATCACACAAGATATTTTGGCTTCCACATTAAAGGAGTAAAGGGTTTGGAATGTAATATTCCAGAAAGGGGCTAAGATTACAACCAAGAATAACCTAACCAGAAAAACTGAGTATAAACCAGGTCAGGAAATGGATATTTAATGAAATAGAGGACTTCCAACCATTCCTGATGAAAGACCTGAATAGAAAATTTGATATTCAAACAGAAGACGCAAGAGAAGCATAGAAAAGTAAACATGAAAGAGTAATCATAAGGGACTCAGTAAACTGTTTATATTCCTGTATGGGAAGATGATACATGTTTTTATTAATAATATCCTAATTAATGAGTATATCAAAGAACAAATGGAAGAAACAAATGATAAAAGTATAAAAAGAATGTTGATGAGACAACACCCAGAATTTCTGAGATACAGCTAGAACAGTTCTCAGAAAAAAAAAATTATAGGGGCGGCTAGGTAGCTCAGTGAATAGAGCACCAGCCCTGGAGTCAGGAGGACCTGAGTTCAAATGTAACCTCAGACACTTAACACAAAAACTAGCTGTGTGACCTTGGGCAAGTCACTTAACCCCAATTGCCCTCCAAAAAAAAGGGGGAAAAAAGGAAAATAATTATATATCTCACATTCATTAACAAAGAGGATTAATAAACCAAGTACTTAATTTTTAAAATTAGATAGTAAAAAAGCATAAAGAAGAAATCCTGTACACACTTTAAAAAACTATAGTAGACTAGCCATGTGACCTTGGGCAAGTCATTTAACCCCAATTGTCCTCCAAAAAGCAAAAAAAAAAAAAAAAACCACAACTATAGTAGAACTAAATAAATTGAAAAACCAAAACCTCCAGGGTAGTAAGTGGTAGAATCAGTATTTGAACCCAAAGTCTGACTCCAAATCAATCAATCAACAAACATTTTAAAGCATCTACTACATGCCAGGCACTGTGCTAAATCTAGTGTTCTTTCCACTACTCCAGAGAAGCAATATGATAGCATGGGCAGAGTGTTGGACTTGGTGTTAGAAAGACTAGGGTTCGAATCCTACCTCTGACATTTAGCATCTCTTGGACCATGGACAAGTCATTTAACCTTCAATTTAAAAAGCTCTTCGAAACAAGCATAATAATCATGTCATAATCATAGTACATAGCCCAAAAGATGGTCATGAGTCTCAGATGAGCTGATTTATTTAAAACTCTTTATAAACTGAAAAATACTGTATAAATATCAGTTGTTTTGCCATTAGTAGTAGGAACAGCAGCAGTAATAGTGGTGATAGTGGTAGTGGTAGTATTAGTAGTAGTAGTAGTAACAGCAGCAGCAGCAATTGTAATCATTACTAGGAATAGATACTATTTACCTAAAACTATCAACTATGGCAATCATGATCTGCTTGAGTAGAAGGAAAGCCCCCGTTGGTGAAATCATGGATGTTTGAAATATGTGTATACACCTCTAAGAAGGGCTAGAAGAAAAGACTTTGTTGAGCCATGTTGAAATTTGAAATTCAAATTCAACAAGTATTCATTATCCATCTATTGTACTCAATAATTATACAGGAAAAGATACAGTATTTGTCTTTGTGAAGAACTTAAAACATGGCACCCTGAACATTCCTTTTGAAAATCTCACGTCAAGAAAGTCCATAGTAAGAGTTAAATGCATTATGGGGATTTTTAAAAAGTAAATAATACTATCTATTTAAGTTATCCTATTATGCTACAATTATAGACTCCTCTATGTTCACTGCTGTACTATGATGACTTCAATAGTCAATTGATTATCAGTATTTTTTATGTTCCATAAAGTAGCAGAAGGACTATCAACATGGGATGTGATGGCAAGAGATTGAATAAATAGATAAAATAGTTGTAAATATTCAGTAAATAAATAGGTAGGCTGTATTATGATGTTTATATGGCATTATTATATAGGTCTCTATTTGGCAATATTTGAAAAGTGGCAAGCCAAGGTTCCCAACCCTTTTCCTTCTGGCATGCCAGAAGTAGGGGGAAATTGAACATGCATCAGAGAATGGGGGAGGGGGAAGAAGAATCCACTGGCCACTGACCCATTGGCAGGGTAGGCAGTAGCAGCCCTTACAAGCAGCAGGAAGGGAAAGGGGCAGGGGACAGCAAGTGGCCGACGTGCCAGTGAAAATCAGTCCCCGTGACATTTTTGGCACCTGAAACATGCCTACCACCCCGGCATGAATTTTCTTGGTTCTGTCTGTGTACTCACATGGATAATTCCACAGGAAACAGTCACCCCCAGTATCGGTTCATGGAGTTGGGTCATTACTCTAGGTCACAGGCAAAAGTTCAGAGGCCATTGCAGGAGAGGGTTCTGAAGTGATCACTTGTACAGGTGAACCTGAAGGAAATAAAATGGACTACTTGAGGCAGTTAGGCTGGGTTCTAAGGTAGGTCAGTCATACCAAGTATGCCATTGGTCTGAGAGGGACCCCTGTGAGTGTTTGTGGATAGATCCATCTGTGCAAACAGCTGAGGCTAGAATATGATTTGAGAACAGAGAAAGAGCTCATGTTATCTCTACAGACGGAGGGCAATTTGAAGTAAGGACTCCTAGAATCACAGGGCTGGGAGGGACCCTAAGAATCCCATTTCCACACTTACTAACTAGGTGACCTTGAGCAAGTAATTTAACCTTTCTGAATCTCAGTTTCCTCATCTGTAAAATGGGCATTATAATACTTGCACCAATTCCCTTATCTGGTTGCTGGAAGGCTCAAAAGAGATAACATATATTAAGGGTTTTGTTGTTGGTCAGTCATTTAAGTAGTGTCTGGCTCTTTGTGTCCCATTTGAGGTTCTCTCAGCAGAGATACTAGAGTGGTTTGCCATTTACTCCTTCAACTCATTTCACAGATGAGGAAACTGAAGCAATCAGGGTTAAGTGACTTGCCCAGGGTCACATTGCTAAGCAAGTGTTTGAGGCTGGATTTGAACTATTCACTGTGCCACTTCTATAAACAATAATAGCTACCATTTATACAGTACTTCAAGCTGGTAAAGCACTTAACAAATATGCCTTTATTTAATCTTTCACAACCACCATGGGTGCTATTATTATTCCCATTTTACAGATGAGGAAACTAAGGCACAAAGAGAGCAAATGATTGTCCAGGATCACAGAGTTAGTGTCTAAAGCAGGATTTGAACTTAGGTCTTTAGCACTCTACCCACCGCGCCACCTGTCACTAGGTATTATTATAGAACACCAATTTTGACTCCATGTTTTCCAGGTAAAGGTCCCGAGGATCAGACACATGAAGTGTTTTATAGAAAGGGAGCAGGAGACAGAATCTTCTTTTCAGAAGGGCTCAAAATCCTTTCTGAAGAGAGGCACACACCTTGACTGTTGAAGGGGATGAAACCCTACTTCCTTCCTTTTCTAATTGGAAGTATACAGTGACCACTTGCATGTTTTCATGTCTCCAACTGCTATGGTACGCAGAGCCTCCTCTGTGCCTTCCTCCCCACCTCAAGCACCACTGTGGCCTGCTGTCCCCAAGCTAGATATGGGCACCTGGGCACAGGGAGACTTTGGATTCTAAAAGATCCTTCTTCCTGAGAGCTCCAGGCACAACGGCTGAGGGGTGGCTAGGTGGTGCAGTGAATAGGGCACCTGTCCTGGAATCAGGAGGACCTGAGTTCAAATCTGGCCTCAGACACTTAACACTTACTAGATGTGTGACCTTGGGCAATTCACTTAACCCCAATTACCTTGTTTTCCCCCCTCCAAAAAATAAAATAAAATAACAGTTAGCATTCATATAACATTTTAGGGTTTATGAAGCACTTTCCTTAACATCTTATTTGACTCCAGTAACAACCCTGTAAGGTGATACCATAGGCACTTTAATCCTCATTTTCAAATGAGAAAACTGAAGCTTGTGGGGGATGTCAACCAACTTGCCTGTGGTAACCTGCCTAGTACAGAAGCAAGACTCGAACCCAGGTCTATCCTGACTCTAAGGTTTTGTGTCACAGTTGTTACCTCGGCAAAATTGTCTCATCTCACATGGTTTCGGGGAGACTCTGAAATGAGATCAGGTAGTTGAAAGTACTTTGAAAAGCATCCCATCTGTGATGGAATACTGCTGCTTGTCCTTCGTTCTCATGACATCAGGAAGGTGATGCCATGACTTACAAGGGGATTGGATTTAAGTGAGGCAGGATGTGCAGAGTCACCAGCCTCACCTTCTTCTCTGGAGCCATCTGGGACCAGCAACAAGGTATAGATCAGGACCACTGGAGATGACCCCAGATAGTGGAATGCTACTGCGCTGTAAAAAATGATGAGCTGGTTGATTTTTTAAAAACGTGGAAAGACTTGCATGAAATGATGAAAAGCAAAGTGAGCAGAGCCAAGACCATATTATCAACAATAGCAGCAATAATTGTTCGAAGACAACTTTGAACAACTAAGTCATTTTGAATATTATAAGTACTCAAATCAACTACGAAGGACGGATGAAGGAAGATGCTTTCTGCCTCCAGAGAAAGAACTGATAAACAGAAGTCTGCATAGTATGGATTTACATAGATGTATGTATGTATAATGGTGGCCTTCTCTAGGATGGGGCGGGGGGGGTTCTCAGCAGAGAATAAAAGAAAATGTAGAAGGAAGCACCAAAAAGCAGGGTAGCTTTGAAAATGATGTGCAGTATTTATTAAATGGTTTCTCAAAAAAAGGTAAACAGTGTGAAATGGGAATTCATGGTTTTGTACTTAATCCTCTTTTTTACATTGTGCTATGTACATAGAAATGTTCTTTTCTTTGCCCTGTTGTATTTAAGTTCAAAATGAATAATAATTTTAAGAAGAAAATAAATTTTAAAAAAGAAAAGCATAATGTCTTCTACAGTTTCAAGATGGTATTAGTATGGGTTGGATGAGTACCTGTCATGAGCTCATAAAAATCAGGGATTCCTTCTTTAGATCAGAGGTTGGACTAGATGACCCTTCAGGGTTCTTTCAGCACTAATAATCTATTTTTTAAAAATCTTATTCATCTCTACTTAAGGATTAAACATGGATTATTATCCCTGATAAGTAAAGAAACTGAGGAACAGACATTACACAACTCATTTAAGGTCACCTAACTGTATGGGCCAGTAAGACACTAAGTTAGGACTTAGAATCCAGGGATATGAATCCTAACCCTAACCCTCACCCTACAGGCTGGGGCAGGTAGGTGGTGCAGTGAATAGGGCACTGGGGATTAAAATCAGGAAGACTCATCTTCCCAAGTTCAGATCTGGCCTCAGACACTTACTAGCTATGTGACCCTGGGCAGGTCACTTCACTCTGCCTCAGTTTCCTCATCTGTAAAATGAGTCAAAGAAGGAAAAGGCAAAACCACTCCCATATCTTTGACAAGAAAATCCCAAATGGGGTCACCAAGAGTTAGACACAACTAAAAAAAACTAAACAACAAAAAGCAACTGCCCTACAGGGGTGTGGTGGAACCAGGTTTGACCAGCTGATTGTTAAATTGTCAGTGTGAGCATTTACCTCAGAAATCAGCAATGGCTACAAATCTGGGCTTGATTTATTGTTTTCTTGATTGACAGACTAGGAAGTATTAATAATATAGATTAAATATAAAAAGTGTGAATACCTTTTTTCTTTCCTTTTCATAGAGCTGGTTGTTAAACATTTACCAGAACACCCCTCTATTCATTCCTCTATAAACATTGCTTGAGTTCAACAGGCATATAATAGAAGGCTTAGAGAATGAAGTCATCACCAGACTTGAGGCCTGCTGCCTGGAGACTAATAAAAAATAAAAACAATTTTCAAAATAGCATAATGACAATAATTGGTATTAATAGAGTGCTTTAAGATTTGAAAAATGCTCTATATCCCTTATCTCATTTGAGCTTCACTACCAGTCCATTTCTCACCCCTCCCAGACTACATGAGAAAAGCACCACTGTTTCTTTTGGCCTAGGCTGCATCCCAATTGGAGAATTCTATTCTGTCTGGATGGCACTGTGGTTTTTAGACAGAACGTCTAGTCCAGTAGCATTGGGCTTGTCCCAGTCTCCACCATGTGTGATCCCAGGTCTGAATTTGATGAGCCAGACTTGAGCTCCACCTAGGAGCACAGAAATTCAATTCCAAATCCCCTCAGGGGATAAGGCTAAGGGCCAGGGCCAGGCAATCTGGCATCATAAGTCCCAGCAGGTTGAAAGGAGGAAGAATTGGACAGGTTTCTCTCCAGTCCAATCTAGTAGGCTCCAGGGTCCATTTTAGGGAGTGTGGGATTAGTAGCAATAAGAACCAATGTGGCAGCCTCAGGCCCAGATCACATTCCACCATGGGTACCAGTACTTTGGGCCATAGACCAGAACTGATGCCCATCAGAGAAAGTGCTTCTCTCCTTCCTGGCCCTTCCTGACCTTGCCTCTGAGCATTTTGATCTCATTCCACAAGAATGGCTTCCAGAGAGATTATCAGCTTCAGTCCACTCAGGCTTGAGGAACTGGACTAAGAAGAGAAACAGGACCTTGAGGGCAAGATCAGGGATGGGCAAGGAGGTGTGGCTGGCACTCTCTTCCAGCTCGTGGCCCATCAGCAAGCACTGACACCCTCCCACACACACACACATACATGAGTGCCAAACTACACCTGCCTACACAAGATTAGCCTTACTCTGAGTTTCCCAAGGACCCCATCCTAATTGTTTGAGCAATCAAATAACAAATCACAGGATCGTGTATTTAGATCTGGAAGTTACCTTAGACAAGCAGAGGTCATCTTAATCTAACCCTCTTATTTTACAAAAAACAAAAGCAAAGCCCAAGGGAAAAGCTAGCATTACAATGAATGCATAAAACACTAAACTTGGGATCTGGAAGACCTGAGTTCAAATCTTGCCTTCTACTCTTACTAGCTATGTGACACTCTCTCAGTCTCAATTTCCATAGCTATAAAACATAAAATCACAGTGTTCTGTGCACTATGGTGCCACCTAGCTTCCCCCATGCCCTCTAGGGCTTTACATTTTTTTATTGGAGGGGGACAACCTATATTTATGCCAAACACATACAGAGACAAGGTCATCTTGAGGAAATGGTGCTGAAGACCCTCACATATAAAGGGACTGGGGAAGGCCCCAGGAGAAGGTGATATTTATATAACTGAGTCTTAAAGGAAATCAGGGATCCTGGGGGGCAGAGGTAAAGAGGGAGTGCCTTCCAGACATGAGCGAAGGCCAGTACCAAGACACTGAGACAGGATATTAAATCTCATATCTTAGGAATAGCAAGAAGACCAGTTTGTCTGGACTGTAGAGTATATGCAGGGTAGTAATAGATAATAAGACCAGAAAGGGGCCAGGACGTGAAAAATTAAAAATGCCAAACTTAGTCAGGGCTGCTTTGCCACACATCCTTGTGTAACCTTGGGAAAGTCATTTAACAGCTATTTATAGAATAACTTTTAAGGTTGCAAAACAATTGGGGTATGTGACTTCATTTGATCTTTAAAAAAAAAAAAAGCCCAACCTCAAGACCCAAATCTTGCAAATCAGATGCTATTATCGCAATAAAAACAAAGAAAGACAAAAGCCAAAACAAAACAAAATAGTCATGAAAGACTTCCAAGAGGATGCTGTATTCAAATTCTGCTTTGAAGGAAGTTAGGGAGTCTATAAAGTGAAGGTGAAGAGAGACTATATTCTAGTCTTGGGAAAAGGCATTGGCTATGTTTATAAAATCTGTCTCTGAGTGTATCACCTCTTTATCAGAGGGGACTTTCAATAAAAATTTCTTAAATCCTTTCTGTGTGCCAGGTAATGGGCTAGGAGCTAGGGATACAACAATATGAAACAGTCCTGCCCTCTTGCTGTTATTCAGTCATTTTCCAGTCATGTCCGATTCTTCATGACCCCATTTGGGGTTTTCTTGGAAGAGATACTGGAGTGGTTTGCCATTTCCTTCTCCAGCTCATTTTATAGAAACTAAACAAAAAGGAGTTAAGTGACTTGACCAGGGTCACACAGCTAGTGAGTGTCTGAGGCCAGATTTGAATTCAGGAAGATGAGTCTTCCTGACTCCAGGCCCAGCACTTTATCTACTATACCAACCTAGTAACCCTAGAACACCCTTGTGTGAATAGAGGGGTTCTGGGAAGTCCTCTCTGCCCCCAGGATATCTCCCTAGAAGTCTGTCACAAAGCCTAAAATTCCACCATTAGAGAGCCATTACTTTGGATCTCTTCCTATTTTCCTTTTGAAATGCAAATAACTCTTCCAGAGGTAATAGCTCTAAGGAGGAATTAGTTGCCAAGATTGAATGCCACAGACAGCCAGAGGAAAGAGGTTCCCTGGAAGAGAGATAGGAGGGTGAGAAACCTCAATTTTGCTTTGGTCTGGCCCTGCATTTTCTAGGAGTCCATCTTCTCTGGGCATTTCCTCTGTCATCCCAGTTCAAGCACTACAATGCCTTGAGGTTTATGTGTAATATTGCCCTCTATAAAACCTGTCTCACTGTGCTTGCTTCTCCCATGCTTAACTGCAAGCACCAATACTCTGCAGATCAAGGCTTTCAGGGAGCTTAGCCAAAAACAACGACAACCGGGTGAGGCTACTGACCACCAAGAACTCCAGCCTAGGTGTCCCGAAGGCCCCTAGCAGCAATCTGCCCTTATAGGTACAATTTGAAATCCGGACCTTTGTATCCAAGAACAGGTATTGAGCCACCAAAAATAGAAGGGATTACCAGGATGACAAAAGAACACAGACAATCATCATCAAAAGCTATCGTGATGGAGAACTTTGGCTATTTAGGAGGTGAGGAGATTTTCCCAAGGTCACATAAGCAGTTATGGGAGTGGAACTCAGCTTTCCTGACTAGCCCAGACCTTCAGTGACACCTCCAGGAGCTAGAGTCCCTCAGGCAATAAGAAACAAGCATGGTCATTGCCTGTAAGATATGAAGCATGGATGGCTGGCTTTCTACCACCTCCTGCTATCATGATTCCATTATATGGGCATATCACCAGTTTGTCCCAAGACCCACTCTCTTAGGAAGTCACCAGAATCCCCAGGATGGGAGAGAATGTTGCTATCATCTAATCCAGCCCTCTCTGCAGCCCTTTAATCTTTTACAAATTAAAGAAACTAAATCCAGAAAGGTAGATTAATCCCCCAAACGATTCAAAGCATTTGGTAAACCTGAAAGTGCTACATAAATGTTAGCTATTGTTATGTAGGAAAGAGCTTTGAAAAGTTTAAAAAACAGAAGCAGCATGGTATTGCAGAGTCAACCTTGGAGTTTGGAAAATATGGATTCAAGTCCTACTTTTGACATCCCAATGCCTAAAACTACAAGTGGGATCACATAATCCTAAATCTGGAGCTAGAAAGGACCTCAGAGGAGATCTTGTCCAAACCCCTCATTTTACACCTGAGGCAACTGAGGCACAAGTTGCCCAGAGTCACATGACTAATAAGTAATTGAGGCAGGATTTGAACCTAGATCATCCTGACCTTAAGGGCACTGTACCTAGCCACGGCACCAGGCAGGTGCCAATTTCCATACATTCCTAGATAGAGTTTCCTCACTGGGAATTCCCTGTACCAAGAAAATTGCAATTCCAGTCCAAAATTTTCAAAGAAAAAGAAAAGCTAGAGGCATCATCAGAAAGCTAAGGAACTATGGATGCGGAATGTTGCATACTCTGTTGGATACCAGTTGCTTTGTTGGTTAGTTTTGCTTAACTGGGTTTTGGTTTTGGTTCTTTTACAAGACTCACAGAGTAGTTTGAGGGATAAGGAGGGATGTAATTGGAAATGACTGAGGTGAAAATAAGATGCCCCTTAAACTTCAATTTTTTTTAAAAGTTAAAAGCACCATTTAATATGAGGGATTATTTATCTCTTCTCTACCAACAACTCCGGACCCTCCATCCACGGACCATGCATCTAGCCAGCTCAAAGGCCCTCTGGCTTCCCTCAGCATCTCCCCGGGACCCAGGGGGACCAAGCCCACTTGAAGAAGGGGCCCCCTCTCCACCCTGGCAGGACCCAAACAGCTCACCACTCCTCTTGCCGTAGGTTGTTCGGGCTCCCCGGAGCCCTGCCCCCCTTGTGGGGAGGGGGATCCCCCCCCCAGATTAGAATGGCCGGGCGTCACAAATGAACAGTGGAGGGGGGTTTGTAATGATGATTAGGGCCTGAAATTGGCTGAGATTTACAGTGTCAGTCAGGAATGAAGGGAGAGGGGAAAAGCATTCGAAGCGGCCTAATGGATCCATCAGCTCGTTTTGGCTGCTCAGTGGGCCGAGCAGGGTCACCAGGCTTTCCACTGGCAGCACAAAGCACTTCAATTTTGTTAGGAAATGTATCAATTTAACTGACTTGAGCAGCACACTGAAAAACCTAATGAATCTGGACTCAATTTTCCGCCACGCTGCCTCCGCGCGCTGTCGGAAACAATGTCTGTGGTCGGGGGTGACGGCGGCGGCCTCCGATAGGCTGCGGCCGCTCCCCATCCGCTGTCAGGGCTAGTAGAGAGAGACAGCCCTGCCTCCCGCAATCCAGTGACAGCCGAGGACCGGGCACCGCCACTTTCCTAACAATGATGTCATTAAAGGTAAATTGGCTTCTATTTCAGCAGGATGATAGTGCTAATTGAGTGGGAAAATATAATATAGGGAGCTGTTGTCTGCAGTTAAAGGGAGGAGGGGGACATATTAAATGGGCTACAATACTAGGTGTCAGGGATGGCAGATGTTGCTTTCTGCTGATAACTGCACTGACATATCTCTAGCTTGTCAAGGCTGGGGTTTTCAGGGAGACTTACAGCAAAAGGCAGCAGATGGCCCTTCTGAATGGGAATGAAGTGCTTAAACAGGCTGGCTGCTGAAGGCAGCTAGTTTGTAAATAGAGGAGTCGGAGGTGTCCTGTGGCTCCCCCCACCCCCTCACTGCCCAGGAGTGCTGCTGCTAAATGGCAGGCAGTGAAGAGTGTCACCCCCATCTCCCTGCTCCCTCCTCCAGGGCAGCCTGAATTGGGGGTTTTCTCCCAGGAACACCCCCTCACTGCTCCCACCCTCCAGGGCAGCCTGAATTGGGGGTTTTCTCCCAGGAACACACCCTCAATGCTCCCACCCTCCAGGGCAGCCTGAATTGGGGTTTTTCTCCCAGGAACACCCCCTCACTGCTCCCACCCTCCAGGGCAGCCTGAATTGGGGGTTTTCTCCCAGGAACACCCCCTCACTGCTCCCACCCTCCAGGGCAGCCTGAATTGGGGGTTTTCTCCCAGGAACACCCCCTCACTGCTCCCACTCTCTAGAGCAGCCTTAATCAGGGTTTTTTTCCTAGGGGCCCAGGGAAAGCTGGATAGGCACATTTGACCCCCAAGGTAACTCATCTCCCTTCTCCAGGCCTTCCTTCTTGCAGAATCCCCTACCCCAGGCTAGGCTAAGAGGTGTATATAACTGGGATGATTGCCCCCAGCACACAGTCCTCTCTCCAAAGCTTCAGGCAAACACACACACACACACACACACACACACACACACACACACACACACA
>NW_027185764.1:16783736-16785332 GCF_028583685.1 Petaurus breviceps papuanus
ACACACACACACACACACACACACACACACACACACACACACACACATATACTCTCCAAAGAAAGAGACACTCTCCTCTCCCCAGGACCCTTGCCTTGGTCCAAACACACATACAATGGAAGGCAAATAAAATTCACTTCATTTCATGATCAAAGATACATGGTGTGCAAACCCATCACATGCTAACATATGAATTATAATAAAAGGGAGAGTTGAATATGTCCAAACACTGAATCCATCCTCAGCTCCCATATTTGTGATGATTCCACAGAATAAATACAGAGGCGAGAAAGAGCAGCAGCTACAATCCTATCTCCATGCAGGAAACCCCACAAGAACATTCACTCAGGATATCTCATGTATCAGTTACCTTCTCTACCTTCTCACTCAAAATTGCTTCCATAATCACCCATTAAATTCACTCCCCCCACCTCCACACACACACATACACACACGTGTGTGCACACATACATACACACACACACACTCCTGACAGATGAAACCAAAGGACAGATGGGTACCTGGTTTCTCAGGAGATGCATCCCAACCTTTTAGCCCCCAACATCAACCTTAGCTGTTTCTAACCCTGCCACCCTTCATGCACCTTTACTGCAAGCAGCCCCTTGTGCTAATGCTGTAGCTCCTTTCCACCTAGGAGCTCTGTCCCCCATGTCGATCCTCCTCAGGTCCCAACCCCACAGGCCACAAACCTTTCTCCTTAAAAATCACCCCTAGAAAAACTCCATATGTATTCTGCAGTGGCTTCAGAAACACTTAGCCCCTTCCCAAGTGACCCTCATGGAGCACGGTCTGCACAGAGGCTTGTGGCTCCCTCACAGCTTTCATGGAGCTAATATCCTCACAGACACTGATCTGCCCACTGATAGCATTTTAGACATCTTCTTCACTCTTATCTTAACACATATTGCCCCTAACGCAATAAGGCATCAATAGACCATATGCAGAGGGAAGCACACACACAAACAGACACCCACGAACAGCAAAACAAACACGCCAACCCCAAACCCCACAGGTGACAGAGACAACCGACAATCCCCCCTCCCCCCCAAATCCAGCCCTGCACAGTTACAAAAACAGCCACCTCGGCAAGCAACTAGAGCTGAGGAAGGCACGTGCGAATCCCAGCCCTGTGAAAACCCCCACGCCAGCTGTATGGGGTTTACACATGTTGAAATGCAAATCGTGTGCTCCTTAATGAGCCCAGCAGACAGGCCAAGGCAATGTAATCAGCCCCTCCTCTGTAATTGGTGGGATTATACCTGGAAGAGGGAGCAGTTGTTTCATATAACCACGCCTCTCTGCCAGGGAAAAGGGGAAAGCAGGCAAGGCAGTTGGTGAAGATGGGAGGTTCTCCCACCCTGCTGGGTCCTGAGGGAGACTAGGAACTGAATGACGAGATTGGGGATGGATAAATCCCCTTTCTCCTGCTCTGCCTGCCCCTTGCTTCAGTAAAGGAGAATCTCAAGAAAATGGAAACCCAAGGTCCACATAACTCAGCTCCTCAAAGGTTATTTTTGACCTCATTCTAAAGGACCAGAGAGAGAGGTTGAAAAGTGAGATTTTAGTGTGTTGTGG
>NW_027185764.1:16790332-16842131 GCF_028583685.1 Petaurus breviceps papuanus
AAATGTTTAACAACTGGCTCAGGGGGAGGAGATGCACACAAAGCACTTTGCAAACCTTGAAGCATTACATTAAAGTGACCTATTATTATGCCTATAAATACATCAGCCTGTGCCTCCTCCCTTTCATCTTAGGGTCAGCCAACCTCCCCCTCTACCACCTCTATCACAAGCTTCCTTTCTCCTCCCACTTGGGTCCCCTTGATTTATCTCTTTGTAACTTGTACATTTGGTCTTTTTTCCTACTTTCATGCTCTGCTTCCTCTCTATCACTTTTTCCTAATTTTGCATAGCGACATTGGTAAACTGTCCCTTTTAGGTCCTCTATTCTCATGGCCCTGACTAGTGTGTTTTCCATCCTAAGGAGATTTCCCTGCCCCCCTTTTTTTTACCCTCTAGTTCCCTCTTTCCCCTGGACAAAATTCTATTCTTTTCTCTCCTCTAACCTTTGATTTAGAATCATAGGCTGATAAAATCCAAGGTGTCAAAGGGATCTCAGAGTACACAAGTAGTGTAGGAAGGTATGTAATGTAGGATTTCTTAATTTCGCATGTGTATGTGTGTCATGGACCCCTGTGGTAATCTGGTGAAGCCCATGGACTCTTCAGAATAATGTTTTTACATGTATGAAATAGAATACATAGGATTATGAAGGAAACCAACTATACTGAAATATAGTCATCAAAATAGTGTGTAAAAAGTCCAGAGACCCCAAGTTAATGATCTCTGTTCTGGTGTAAGCTTTACCCAAAGTATGTACCCCTCCTCACGCTGGTCTGTCTTCTTTTTCTGATTCTTCCTCCTTCTTCCCTTTGTCACCTTCCAGTTTCTCTTCCCTTTTCTAACTTTACTAGCATGTGACCCTGGATAAGTCACTTAATTTCACTGTGTCTCATTTTCCTTATCTGTAAGCCATCTTCCTCAGTGGCCTTTAGGGTCTCTTCCATATCTAAATCTACGATTCTTTTTTTTTTTTTAAAGCAATCGGGGTTAAGTAACTTGCTCAAGGTTACACAGCCAGTTATTTCTGGGTGTGGTCCTAAGTATCTGCACCCAGATTTGATCCCCAGGTCATCCCAACACTGGAGCCAGTGCTCTTACTCACTGAGCCACCTGGCCGCCCCGAATCTCTGATTCTTATAAGTCTATGCTCTCAAGACTTCAGATGGAGACAGGGGAAAGGACATAAAGGACATAAAACACACACAAAAAAAAAACATAAACAAAAGACATTCCCCATCAGCCCCTAACATATTCCTATTCTATTGCTTCAAACTTTGGAAAAAGGAAAAAGAGGAAAAAAAAGGAAAAAGGGGAAACAAGGAAGAGTTTTCATCTTCCTCTGTTACCTTGTGCCCATCCCCGGACATTGCTCAAGTTTATTGGCATAGAAAGTACTTAATATAGGTTTGTCCATTAGATTAAATGATCGAAGGGGGAGGAAACTATTTGGAATGCTTTGCTTACATAAGTGGCTATTCATAAATAGTAGGTCTCCACTGTTATTCATTCATCCCCAACACAAATACTAATCTCCCCATTTCTGTTCCCTTATTTTCTCTCTTCCTTCATTCCCCTTTCTCTATCTTTGTCTCAATTTCTCATCCCTACTAATTTGATTAGATACTTCTATTGCTCTTACCAACTATCTAGTCCTCTTGATAACTATCAATGTATCAGAAGTCCTTGGTTCTAGGAAGATTCTGTCCAGAGTTGAATTATATATATATATACACATATATACTTCAGTCTTTACTGATGCTTCTAGCACTAGAGAGCCTGGTTGGACCCAAGCTCTCTCCCTAATAAAAATCAGTATAGTCTAATGGAATTGAACTTGATTCAATTCTACAAACATTTATGCCCTTCTATGTATCAGACATTGTGCTACAAATGGTCTTCAGTAATTCTTGCCTTCAAGGATCTTATTTTCTATGGGGGTAAAAATACATACAGAGAAGAGTAAATACAAACCATACACAAAGAAATCTGGAAGAGATGAGAGCTAGCCACTGGGGTGGGGGTGGTACTAGGAAGGGGCATTTGATCTGCTCCTTAAAGGGAGCTAGGGAAGTGAGGAGAGAGCATTCTAGGTATGGGAGAGAGTCTGTAGAAACCAGGCATACTTAATAAATGCTTGACTGACTGGAACATTCAGTCTATTCTGACAGGTAGGACTCAAATTGCAAAGGGTTTTTTTATATGCCAAATGGAGGCATTTATTTTTTTGTTATAGAAGTAAGAGGTAGCCACTGAAATTTCTTCATCAGGGGAAAGAAATGATCAGATTTGTGCTTTAGGAATCTGGAAAGACTCTATCCTGTAAATCTGTGGGTTCCTGATTTCTAATTCCCATTTCATCATGCTTGTAATCTCTGTCAACTCATATAATTTCTCTGGGTCTCAGTTTATCCTTCTGCAAAATGGTGTTAATCTCTGTCTGAAACAGATGGTTGTGAAGTAAAACGTTGTGACAAACTTTGACATTTTGAATATAAAAGCACAACATAATCAGCAAGTGTGTCTTAAATGCCTGCTTTATGCCTAATGCTTTCCTAGTGCCATAGCACAGTTTTGAAAGCATGTTGCATTGCTCTCCCCCCAAATACTGTCCCATCTGGCTTCTTCCAGCAGAGTATCTGCCTAGCCCAGCCTCTCCCAGCTGTCCAAGTTCTCAAGTCAACAGTGAACTGAAATGGGGGTAGTTCCAGGAGGTCCAAGGGAAGCCAAACCCTTAACTGGCAGGCTCTTCAAGGAAGAAGCCGGGCCTGAGAGGAGAACCAGACAGTGCAGGTGGGATTTCCCTGAATAGGAGACAAAAATAAGGATGAGAATGCTGTGGAAATCAGTTTCTATTCACCTAAATTCCTTCTTCCAAGAAACTCAATGACTGGTGCTATGTCACTGGTCTCCCTAATGTCACTATAGGAAGGCAGGAAAAATTCCTCACTTCTAACAGCTGAAAACAATGGGACACAGAAAAGTCCAGGAATTTCCCCAAAGTTGCACAGCCAATTGTTCACTAATTCTGGTCTAGCTGGAGCCCAAGTTTCCAGCACTCTACAGTCAATCCTTTTTATACTAGGCTGCACTGTATGTAGAAGCAGCTAGCTGGTACAGTGGATGAAGCACTGGACCTGGAATCAGGAAGACCTGAGTTCAAATGTGACCTCAGGTACTTTCCTAGATGTGTGACCCTAGGCAAGTCACTTAACCTCAGCTGCCTTGGCCATAAAATGGGGACAATATCAGCACTTACTTAGCAGAGTCTTTATGAGGATCAAGTAAGATAATATTTGTAAAGTGCTTGGCACAATGACTGGCAAGTAGCAGGTGTCACATAAATGTTTATCCCTTTTCCTCTTATTGACTCCAGTGCTCTGGAAGGGTCCTTCAGTTTCTCTGGATCCCCAACCTGGCTCATTCTACAGGCCAATGAAAAGGGATTTTTTTTCATTCGTTCAAAATAAACATTAATAGATTGCTTCTTATGTGCATATCACTGTGATGGTGAAAGCATGGGATAAATACATCAAAGTTCATACCTTCCAAATGTTAATAATAATCATTAATAATGACAATGATAAACATGTATGTAGTGTTTTAAAATTTGTAAATTGCTTTATAGAGTGATCCTGACATCACTATATAGTAGGTGCTATTATTATCCCCATTTTACAGATGAAAAAAACTGAGGCTAAGAGAAGATAAATATGACTAGGCATGGTCTATATGTAGGAAGTGGCTAAGGCAGGATTGGAACTCAGGTCTTCCTGACTCCAAGTTAGCACTCGATTCCACTGTACCAACAAGTCTGGCAAAATGAAAGAGACATGCAAAAAGTTATCTCACAATACAAGTCTGCCCCACAAAGCAGTACACATGTGTTGTACACATGTATCCATTTTCAGAGAGGACACTGGCATCAGGAAATGATGGCATGACTTGCAGTTGACTTTGATTGGAGGGAGGGAGGGCTGTTCGAGGTCACCAACCTCACTTCCTCCTCCAGAGCCATCTGGGTCCAGTGACCAGATATCAGCCAGGACAACTAGAGATGGCCCAACAGGTAGTGAGAGACCTTGGCCCTTTCAAGCTAAGGTCTTTTCAGGTTCTCTCTTAGAGTAAAGTAACACCCGTTCTGTGAATAGGGCTCTTTCCAGATATAGAATCCAATGATACAGGTTTCAGAGGATGCAGAGATCACATATACTGGGGCAATGAGGGAAGGTTTAATGGAAGGTGAACTGACTTTTAAAGGATTGGGGGGATTTGTATAAGTCAAGGCAAAGGATGTCATGTCAACAAGCACTCATTCCACACCTGCTATGTTCCCTAAGCTTTGGGAACACAAAGAAAGGGGGTAGATGGGAAAATATAGGTGTGGGGGATAGCACTTTTGGTAAGGGGAATGATATGGACAAAATCTCAGAGGCAGGAATATATGGCCTGCTCGAGGGACAGCTTTACCAGAGGATTAGTTCATATGGAGAGAATAAGAATGAAAGATGCAAAAGCAATCTAGGGTCAGATTATAGGGAGCCTTGAATGCCAAGCTCAGGAGTTTGGACTTGATTCAGTAGACAATGGGGAGCCACTAAAAGTCTTCAGGCAGAGAGGAGACAGGATAATGGCGCCTGTGGAAGATTCATCTGGCGGGGGGATGCAGGGTGGATTAGAACCCAGACACCATTTGCTGTCTAAAAAGCAGCTCTAGGGAATGCAGCAGCAAGGCCTGGCTGTACAGGGCATGAGGGGTAGTGGGAGCTCCTCTGGACACAAAGAAGCTCACTCTGGGCAGGAGGGGCTGGGGAGGAAGGCCCCCGCCCGGATCACCCAGCGTTTACAGTAATCAAGAATGATTCAATTGACAGGTTTGTGTGGTGTTTGTTAATTTACTTGAGATTCATTCATGGGAACAGCTGGTTATATCCCAGCAGGACCGGGCCTCTCACTAGCCCACCTGCTGCTAGACAGACGGGCTTTGGGTACAGTTGTAGTTAAAGTTTAACAGGCAGATATTTCTGCCCATTAAAAAAAATCTCAAACTTCTCCAAAGGCTCTTGTGCCTACAACATATTTGGGAGGGGTGGAGGGGAGGGTGCAGGGAAAGGCTGCCTTTGACTTCAAGCAAAAGACTTCCTGCAGCTGAGAAGACAAGGTCCCACTGCTGTCAGTGACCAAGATACAAGAATAGCAAGCATGATAGGGGGGAGGGGAAGGTTACATTCCCAGAAGCCATCCCCCTGAGGTGCATCTAAGAGAGCTCAGTCCCTATCTACTCTGACACTGGGTCAGCGAAGGCTGCTTTCATCTTCAGCCATTGGTCCAAATTTCCGTTTGGGAGGGTGGATCTCCCTAGTAATACAAGCCAGCAGAGGAAAAGTCTGAGACAGGTCTGATGCTGTGGATTGAAGTAGCCTTAATGGTTTATCTAACATCGAGGGCCACTTAATCTTTGGAAAACAAAGTTTCTTGGACTTTGATCCAACCTACCCAACAAGTGGCACCTCTGGGTAGAGAGAGTAGGTGGGCTATGTGGCTAAGAAAATGACTGGATATGGTGAGATTTGTAGGTTCTCTCAGTCCTAATCTGTGTGGCTTTCAATAAGTCATTTATCTTTCTGGTCCCCTTCTATAAAAAGAGGAGGGACAGAAATCAAGGGACTCATCCTTCACATGTGTGTTTGTGTGTGTTCCAGGATACTTTTCTTTGGTATGTGCTGGGTTGGCTTTGAGTCCCATCATTGGATGGGAATATCCTCTTTACAACATAAAATTATAAATTTAGAGTTGGAAGCGACTTCAGAGACCAGATAATACAACCCCCTTATTTTACATATCAGGAAATGGAGGCCCAGGGAAGGTAAGTGACTTGTCTAGAATTACACAGATAGCATCAGTGGTAAGGTTTGGACCCAAATCCTCTAACTGCAGAATCAATGTACTTTTCAGGAAAGAGGTGTCACAAACTTTATGGTATAGTGGAAAGCATCCTGGCTGTGCAGTTAGAGATTTGGGTCCCAATCCCATCTCTGTTCCTTCATACCTGTGTCACTCTGAGTCACAACTTCCCTGGACTTCAGTTTCCTGATCTGTAAAATAAAAGACAGGCTAGATGGTCTCTGAGGTCCATTCTCCCCCAATACTATAATCCTCTGGTGTGAGGAAAATGTTCCCTTTCCACAACTGAATTATAGAGCACTGGCTCCGGAGTCAGGAAGACCTGAGTTCAAATTTGGACTCAGACACTTTTTAGCTGCGTGACCCTGAGCAAGTTATTTAATTCTGCCTTAAAAAACAAAAACAAAAAAAAAATGCAAAACCAACTTAGACTACATGTAAAAATAAAATGAAATCAACCCACCCCTCCCATATACAACCCCCACTTCTGCAAAATGAAGGAATTGAGAACCCTTCCCGAGTCCCTGACAGTTCTAAATGCTATGTTCCCTATGATGATTCCTTCCCTGTACCTTAGTGGCTGCCTATGTTTTTAAAACACACACACGAACTGGAAGAGATGCTCTCCAAGGTTCCTCACAGCTCTGCCATTCTGTGACTCCATTAGAACCTAGCCAGGCTTCCATTGAGAGCCGTCTCACTTCTTCCTCTACCCCAGCGACAAGCCTTGTTTGTTTGTTTCCAGAGGAAAGGTGCAGAGCCCTCGGGCCAGCGGAATGCGAGGACATCTAGCCTCTGGCCCCAAACAGTTGGACAGTGACAGTATTATTGGGCAGAATTAATTTTTGGAGAGCTGGTGGGCGGGAGTAGAGATAAAGGGAAAAACAGGAGCATGCTGAGACCCCGGGAAAAAGCCTAGGCTGCTTCGTGTCTGTGTCACATGCCATCTCCCCCCAGCCGCCGGAGCTCCTATTAATAATGCACTGGCCCATGCTAGGAGGCGGCGGCAGCGGTGGCGGTGGTGGCGGGGCTGCGGCCAGACAGGCGCACAACGCCCAGGCTCTTGCCGCAGCCCTGGCCAAATGCTCCGCATTGAGCTGGGCGCCGGGGCTGGGGCCCCTGCGAGCCGCTGGCTTGAAGGGAACCGTAATTGCTGCGATTCTACATCTTCAAGGCTATTAGATGCTTGTAGCTTTCCCCATCATGCTGTGTTTGGAGTAAATAGAGAGTGTTTAGCCCAGCCGAGAGGTCCTTTAATAGAACAGACAGTTTTTTCCTCTCTTCATCTTGCCCGTCCCCACAGCTTTGTTATTTAAAGTCAGGTTAAGGGAAGAAGAAGAAGAAAAAAATCCGCAGACAGGTTTGGCTGGGAAGCCGGAGGACAGGAAAAGTTAGAGATATTTATTTGACAGGGTCAAGGTTACCGCTTTTCTTTTCTCTTTCCCCAGGTCCCATAGGTGTTAGACTGAGAGACATTTAATCGAGGGAGTAGCGGTTTCATATCTATAACAAAAATCAAATAATGCAAGATGATTTACTCCCCCTAGCAACCGGGGAGCTTACCCTTAGCAACCAGCCTAGCCTCGGGCTGCGGTGTAATCAGCTTGAAAATATTTCAATTATTGTGTTGATTTTAGTGGATTTGAGAAGCGCTGTGTGGAGGGCCCGAGCACATTCTCCCCACGACCTGGAGAGGAAGATATTGATTTAAACAGGTGTCAGAGAGGAAAAGTGGAGTAAATTTAAATGCAATGGGAGAGCGGCGGGCGCATCGAGTGCGGCGCAGGGCGGGGGTGACATTTGGCTCGTTGCCTTGAATGAAAGTGACTCAACTGAACTAGAAATTTCACCTTGAAAATCATCTCCCATCGACACAATCAAGACAGGCCTGCTCGCAGGCCCCTCGGCTCCGCTGAGAGAGGGGAGGGAGAGGGGAACCTGGGGGGACGATGGATGGGACAGGGATCTCACAGCGGCTTCGGCTGGCTGGGTTTGAAAGGGAGATCTGGGGGAGGGTCATAGGAGATTTAAGAAGAAAAAAAAGAAAAGGAAACAAATGAAAAGAGGGGGTTTTGTGCCTCCTCTCTGGCTCAGAGGCAAGACCAAGACCCAATCTCCAAATAGATCCTAGTAGGGGGGCGTTGGGAGTCCAACGGCAGCCTGAAATTGACAGCCACCCAGAGAAATCTCTCCCAAGAATGGATGATGTCAGGGATAGGCCCTGGGCCCACTCTGCCCAGAGACTCTGCCCAGCTGGTAGAGACAAGACAAGACCAGAATGACTGGCTAACTGGACCTGAAGGCCTATGAGACAAAAAAGCATAGAGTTTTATCTGGAAGGGATGGGAAAGATTGTCTAGTCCCAGACCCCTTAAGTTAGAGATAAGAAAAATAAGGCCCAGAGAGATCACAAAATCACAGGATTAATAACTCTAAAGCTGGAAGGGCCCTTGAAGGCCATCAGCCCAAACCCTTCATTCCATAGATGAGGAAACTGAGGCCCAGGGAGGAAAATGGAGATCACTTTGTCCCCTTCCCTCCTGAGTCATTAGGCCCCAGTAGTGGTTGTTCAATGGAACTTCCTAGGAAGAACTTCCTCCTCACACTTGTCTTGTCTGAGAAGAGACTCAAGATAGACTGAACACAGGAACAGGCTCATCCAAAGATGTAAGGCAAGAGTTGGGGTGTTAGGGAATGCGACAGACCACCGTCAACACTGGAGTAACCAAATAACTGGAATGACCAAAGTGAGGTTAGCAAATTTACATTTAGCTAAAATAAGACTTCTGCTGTTCCTGGCATCTCTTTCCTTCAGTCCTTGAGGTCGGAGTTATGGCCTGGAAGATCAGTTACATTAAGCAAAGCTGGGTCTCTGCACTTCCTTCAGGGGCAGGTGCTGGTAACTTCACCTTCAGGAAATAAAGCATTGGCCTGATGTCCCATGATTCAGGAATCACTTCCTCAGCTTAGTCATCAGTAGCCACAAATATGGAAAATGGAGTTTGGTGTCCATACTAAAACCTGGGGTGGGAGTGAGGAAAAGAGTCTTCTCTTTCCCCTCTCTTACCCCACTTATGAGTGCCCATTGATTAGCCATTAGACTAAGTCCTAGTCTTGTGTCCACTTTTTGGATGATCTAATCCAGGGAGCCAAACTTGAGACTGGGCGTGCTCCTAATTAGTGTTCCTTCATTTAGTCTCTCCCTTTTCCAATCCATCCTCTATACTGCTATCACAGCTTTGTAGCAGAAATCTCAATGGTCCCCTATTGGTTCTAGAATAAAATAATTCCTCTGTCATTTAAAACCAGCACAATCTGGCCTCAGTCTAGCTTTCTGGGCTGATTTCACATTATTCTTCTCTGAACAACCCATTTTGCAGCCAGACAGACCTACTTACTGACACCCTCACAGAACATTCCATCTCCTACCTCCATTCCAATGCATAGCTTTCCTCCAGTCCTGAATTGTCCTCTCTCCTCATTTCCAATTCTTGGATCCACTTCAAGTGTTCATTCCAGTGTCACCCCTTAAAAGACATTTTTCATTCTTTTCTCACCAATTACTTTTTACGTACTTTGTATATCTCTTGTATTTACTTGTCTCTACAAACATATTGTGCTCCTCAGCCTGGCAGTAGAATGTGTAAGCTCCTTGAGTCCAGGGATTGTCTTGAATGTATTATTTTACCTTGTATAGCACCTGGCCCATAGTAGGTCCATAATAAATGTTTTGTTGACTGATTGATTAATTAATAGTCATTTCCAGCTGGGTAGGAACAGGGTAGTTGCTAAGAGCAGAGGAGTCAACACCTTTCTTTTTCTTATTCTGCTAGTCCTTCCATCCAAAAACCATCATCACAGGTTCATAGTGCTGAGAGCAGACCCCAGATATGAAGCAAAAGCCAAGATTTCTAATGTCTCCCCCATTCGAATGTAAGCTCCTTAAGGGTCAATTGTTTGTATTTACATCCCCAGAGCTTAATAAATTCTTACTGACTAAATGATAGACTGACCTGGTCTCTGATATGATTACCGTGGAGTTGACTATATATACCTGCCATGGGGTACAAGGGATGCAGAAGCAGGAGTAAAGCTTGGGTTCAGAAGATAATGTTCTAACTGCTTTTCAGGCTTTCAAGTTGATTCCAGATGCTCTGGTGACCTGATGTTTCCTGCTGTGCCATTCCATAGAGAGTTAGCTGATAAACATGGTTTCTTCAGCTCCTGATGAAGTGACACCAAGGCACCTTGTTCTGGTGACATCATTTCAAGGAGAGTGACAGCCAGCCTAAAGTAGACTAAAAACAGAGCTCTTAAGGCAATGACAGCTCCTACCTAGACCGTGCCAGTTAAACCCTCAGGTTTGAACGTCTGCTCAGGGCCAATGAGTAATAAAGGATACTGATTTCATTTGTTCAATTCCCAGAAGGAAGGTGAACTATTTTGTTTTGTTTTTTTTTAAATTAAAGTAGTGGCAGGCTGGTACCATGTGGGGAGGGGAAATGGAAGGGGGAAGCTATTTGCAAGGCTGTGTTAAACTGAGATCTCTTTGCTTCCAAGGCAACTTTGATGAAATTTATCCATCAGAGGCGTCCCTGAGGTCCCTGCCTAACTGAGAAATGTGGAAGTCCCAGTACATGTTTTTTCAGATCAGTGAGAAAGCAAGTAAAATAATGAACTCACTATGCCCAGAAAAGGCAACGACTGATAGCAACACTCAACACAGATCTTGGTGCTATGGGAAGGTAATCCTAACTCACATTTATGGGGCACTTTTAACGTTTACAAAGCACTTTTCTCATAACAACTCTAGGAAGTAGGTAATTGAAGGATCACTATCTTTTTATAGACTAAACCTCAATGACATCAAGTGACTTCCTTCTGAGCCTCAGTTTCCTCATCTGCAAATAAGGGGACTAGACCAGATGGCCTCTGGAGTTGCTTCCAGCCCTAGATTTCTGATCAGCCAGTGTTAGATCCAGGATTAAAACCCAGGTCTCCTGACTCTCAGTGTTCTTTCTATTAAATTATAGTACCTTTCTGTCAGGAGACAGCTTTAGAGTGGGTGTCAAGAAACCTGGATTTAAGCCCTGGCTCTACAAGTAATTACCTGTGTGATCTTGCACAAATTAATTCACCTCCCTAGGCCTCAGTTTCCCCATCTATAAAATGAGAGTATTGGACTCGAAGATCCAAGGTCCTTTTCTGCTAACATTCTATATTCTATCAGTTTGTGCATTTCTGGAGCCTGATAGACAGGCAAAGGAGAGTGCCAAGCACATATGTGTAAGGCAATGCTCCAGTGGGATGGAGGAAGGGGGAAAGAAGGGAGGGAAAGAGCAAGCTTCAGCAATCATAGAATCACAGATTTGAAGTTTGAAAGGAACTCAGAGGTCATAGCATTTAAGTCCCTCATTTTTACAGATGGGGCCACTGAGAGCAAGTTAAATGATTCAACCAAGTTTACTCAGATAGGAAGAAAGGAAACAAGCATTTATTAAACACCTAATGTGTTCCAGATACTATGCTAAGCATTTTGCAAATATTATCCCATTTGATCCCCACAACAACCCTGGGAGGTAGGTGCTGTTATAATCCCCGTTAAACAGTTAAGGCAACTGAGGCAGACAGAGATGAAGTGTTTTACCCAGGGTTAGGCAGTCAGGAAGCCAAGTTTGAATGCAGGTCTTCCTGACTCCAGGTCCAGAGTTCTATACACTGAGCAACCTAGCTTCCTCTGATTAATCAGGATCCAAACCCACATCCTCTGACTCCAAATCTAGCCCTCCTTCTACTGCACCATGACGCTTCTGACCCTCAGGTCAGATCTAAATCCTATGATCCTAATAAGACTACATAAAGGCTAGCATTCTGAACCTTGTTGTCATTCCTTTGGGTTAAGGCATTGTGTCTCCAGGACAACCCTCTTTTTGGAATATTTGTTACCTTGCATAGCTTGTGCTTTAAGCCAGGACTCCACCCTAACCTTAGATAACTGTTTATTTCTCAACTTCCTAAAGCATTTATATTGTATGGCATAATTAACATATTATATATTAGAATTATTTGTGGATGGGTTTCAATCCATACTAGACTGTAAATTCTGTGAGGGTGGGAACTGTATTTTGTCTAAATTTTACTTCCATCCCCTTCCCACTTGGTGAAATGCTCTCTGAATACAACCAATCCTTAATATGTGCTTGTTATGTGAATTAATAAATGGGCAAATCACTTCCCCTCTCTAAGCTTGAGTTTCTTCATTTGTAAAATGGAGTTTGATTCCAGGGATTCTTAACCTTTTTTTGTGTCCTGGACCCCTTTGGCAGTCTGGTGAAGCATATAGACTCCTTCTCAGGATAAAGTTTTCAAATGCACAAAATAAAATACTTAGCATTACAAAGGAAACCAATTATTTTGAAATACAGCTATTACAATAGTAAGTTCACAAGACCAGTTAAAAGCCCCTGGCCAAGATGATCTCTAACGTAAGTCCTTAGCTCTAAATACTATGATGCTATGAATGAAAGAGTCGAGAGGGAGAGGTGGTGTTGTGGTCTTTTTTTTTTAATGATCTTACTAACTCAACCCCCATTTCTTGGTTCATTCCAAACTAGGCAACAAAGGTGCTCAAAACATTTACCTATCCCAGGATGGACAACTTCCAGAATCACACAGCCAAGTTTCTGTGCGAAGGGTTGCAGGTCACTCACTGGCTCAGAGATACAGGGGTGAGTCACAACATCTTCTTCCTGTTCAGTAAGTCAAGGAAAAGAAAGGAAGTGGGTCAGTATGGAAGTTATTTGAGTTGAAAACAAAGGAAATCAGTCACAGGTGCTGACCGTTCTAAGTGGCTTCCTAAAATGCTTAAGTAAAAATAAAAGGAAAGTTTGTTTTGTTTTGTTTTGTTTTTATAAAGCTTGCTAAAATGGCCTTCTCCAACCTTCTCCACAAATCCCTCAGGTGATTATGGCAGTAAGGTAGAGGCACTGGGGAATTTCAATCGAGGTCTTTGAATACTCTCTAGACTCCAGGAAACTGGACAAAAGTGCCAAGTGGAGATAAACAATTGAGCATGGCATTCATTTCATGAACATATTACCAACTTATCTTAAATATTGTCATTTATAAAACAACTCCTGGACCTCATAGTTCCTCTATAGTCTAGAGCACATTAACATTTCACAGATTTTTCACTGTTGTTCATTCATTTCAGTCTTTGTGACCCCATTTGGGGTTTTCTTGGCAAAGGTCCTGGAGTGGTTTAGCCATTTCCCTCTCTAACCCAAACAGGGTTAAGTGACTTGCTCAGGGTCACACGTCAGTCTGCATCTGAGGGCAGATTTGTCCTCAGGAAGATGGGTCTTCCTGACTCCAGGCTGGTGCCACGTAACTGTCCTTGTGCTCCCCGACACCCATTTACCCACCCACCCAAATTGAGACCTTGTTGAATTTCAGACCATTCCAAAGAAAATGGAACTACTTACCTACCTTGCAGAATAATGTAATGAACACAAGAACAATAAACTTAAAGTTAGGAAACCTAAATTCTAATCTTGGCTCTGCCACTGACTTTTCATGACCCTGGGCATGTCAGGTAGCTCTCTAAATATCAGATTTCTTATCTGTAAAATGGAGATGATAAGAGTACCTTCCTCACAGGCTCATATGAAAAGTATTTTGTAAACTTCCAAGTTCTATATATACAAGAGTGTGTTGTAATGGTGATGAAAAGCCAGATGAACTGGGTGAAGAAACCTAAGTCCTATCTCTCCCACTAATTTGCTGTGATACCGGGCAAATAATTTATCTTTGTTGTTTGTTCAAATTGGGGACAATATACTAGCAACATCTCTCACCTTGCTCTTATTTTCCATCCCCTGCTTCATCCCCCCTTCCCCCATCACCTCCTCACCACCAGTCCATGACTGTGTCTACACCAACCTTCTGGTGTGAATCTTCTTTATGGGTCCCCATTATTCAGCAATCGTTCTCCAAAAAGCTGGTACTTCTTGGCCCCCACAGACAGGGACTCTTCAGGGTACACATTCCCCTTGCCCAGTAAGGGGAAAGATGGTGTCCTTCCCCCAATATTTAATTCTGATTGGCTACGACAACGTTGTCCACTCAAAACTAAGAGAAAACACACTAGAGAAAGTTAGGCCCACAGTGTGGGGATTTGTCTTCTTTGCTTATACTTGTTGGTAACAGGTTTTATTTTTCTTTCTTTATCAATAGGGAGGAGGAGGGAGTGAGAGGAAAGAATGCAGAAAATAAAAGAAAATTGAATTAAAAAAAAAAGAAAATCAGGCCTAATTGTTGTTGCGTAGGATAGTTTCTCCCATTATGCTGGACAACTCCCAATGCTAGGTAATGGGAATACAAATAATAATTAAACAAACCTTTTCCTCAAGGATTCGTGAGGCCACTAGGCAAAGTTTCTATGAGATCAGACTACTGAGACTCTCTGCCCTTCTCTGGAAAAGGGCCAAAAGGTTGTATGGGTATAGTAGGTAAGGCACTAGAATCAAAGTGAGGAAGATGGGATCAAATCCCACACTAGTTGGGTGACCCCAGACAAGTCATTAAAAGTCCCTTTGTATCAGTTTTCTTATCTTTGAAAGAAGGGAGTTGGACTCAATAGCCTCTAATGTGTCTTCTGATTCTAAATCTATTTCCCATTGACCTGTGGGGGTCACATTCATGATCATTTAAAGGTGCATAATGCTGGACTAGCTTCTGTATTGTGGAATGTATTAAGTGTCTTAGTAGATGATGGAAGAGGGTTGCAAATCTCTGATTCAGGACCCCTTTGACTGATCCTTTCTTCTCAAAGTTTCTACTAGTGTCTGGGGGAAGAAGGACTCTGTACCATTTTTTAAAAATAACCACTGACATCCTAACATTTGGGAATTTCACCAAATCCATTGCCACCTCTTGTCCAAACTGATGTTTGAGAAATAGACACATTCTTCCTCCTGGCTTAACTAACTTCCCAAATTCCTACCAAAATCATGGATTTATCCTCTGGTTCCAAAATCTCTAAATGGTCCTGAATAGTTATATGTTATTCCTTAGAAATACATAAGTCTATAAGTATTTACTGAATACTTATTTTGTGCTCAACATTGTGAATGATCTAATCCCTTTCTTGTTCATACTGGAAAAAATATCATAAGTCTTCTGCATTAGCCCTAAGACGCTCTCTCCTTGGCTTACTTGTCATCATTACTTCCCCTTTGGACTTGCTCCTCTAAAATGAGACTTCCCATCCAGGGACCCCTTTATATTTATTGAGCAGGTTCCTAGTTCACCAAAACCTCATAGTAACCCAGTGTCCATTCTTACATCCTGCTTATCTATGTTGGGCTATCTTTCCAATGCTCTCAGTCCTCAACATCTCTTTTCAAGAAGTATTTTTTTCTCAATTTCCCACTACTTGAGATCCTACTATGTTCTACAGGACTCCTAGAACTAGCTGTTCTTCAGAATTGGCCAACTAGAAAACTCATGCTTCCCTTGCTAGCTTTGCTCTCTATATTTAAGGGTGCTAGAAGCCCTACTCAACCAGACTTTCATAAATGCTTGGCATCAAGAACTAGGTGATCTTTTCACTATGGAAGGTGCTATTGGAATTAGTATAGCAGAATTTTGAACTTTCACATATGGGATTGGGACATTAGATCAAGTCAGGATTCTAGTTTGACCAATTTATAGCCTCTTTTCACCATCCAAAGTAGCTTTGACCAGGAATTGACATTTTTAGTTGGAACTAGGAGTTATCCCTAAAGTTTAGGAAGCAGAAAAGTTGTTCAACTTTCAAGTCAGTCAGTTGACAAGGTAAAATAATAACAAGTTACCAAAGACCATTGTGCTCAGTCTCAGACTGAGATTCAAATTCAAGTCTCTAATAGTCTAAAGAAGTATCCTCTGGAAAGGCTCAAATAGGAAGTTGGGCACATCTAGCCAGGGACCTTCTGGACCACCCATGGAAAACTTATTGGCTTGTGGCCACTCTCCCATCTTATTTATCCCCTTTCTCCTTCTATGGGTAGAATGAGAAAGAGGTGGTTGTGTAGGAAAATAACAACAGCATAACAATGGGTTATAGTGGACTACAAACTCATATCAGTGTGCTGTACTAGCCAAAAAAGCTTACACGAGCTTAGCTCCACTCACTGAATCATCTATATACAGAATGAGTAAAGTGCTAGTCCTACCACACTATCCCCTGCTTAGACAGCCTTTGGAGAACTAGGAATCATGGATTAATTGCAGGGTACCAGAGTGCCCTGGGGACTGCAATTTGGCAAGCCCTGGATCAGACTTTCAAATTTGCTTGCCTACTTCTATAGCTTGATCATATCATTCAGGATGTTATAGGATTCACAGAAGTCCTTTCATACTTTTATCTTTATGCCCTTAGTCCTTCATCTGAGGCTTTAACAAAGTCTGTGGCTTTCCTTTGAATCATCTGTCATTACCCACAGTGTGCATTTGATATTATTGAATATCCACATCTCTCTCCCTTTCCACCCTCTCTCCCTCTCCCCTATTGAAAGGCTCCATAAAGCTTTCTTTCCAAATATAGCAAAGGACTTAGGTCAGCTAGGTGGTGGCAAAGTGGATAGAGGATCAGGCCTAGAGTCAGGAAGATTCATCTTCCTAAGTTCAAATCTTGCTAACTGTGTGACCTTGGGAAAGTCACTTCACCCTGTTTACTTCAGTTTTCTCATCTTGTAAAATGAGCTGGAAAAAGAAATAGCAAACCACTCCAGTATCTTTGCAAAAAAAAAAAACCCTAAATGGGATCATAAGTTCTCAAATGTGACAGTCCTCAGATCTCTTGTGTGGTGGCCTAGATAAATAAAATTGAACTCCAAGGAGAGGTAGTTTGGAATAGGACCCAGAAGACCTGAGTTCTAGTCTTACCTCTACTACTATCTAGCTGTGTGAACAGGGGCAAGTCACCTAACTCATCCAGGCCTCCATTCTCTAAAGTAAGAAGTTTTAATTATATCATCCCAAGAATGATATTCCAAACTTGATAATCTTCAAGATAGGGAAGCTTAAAGTCAAGCTCATTTCTTTCCACCACTCTAACCAATCCAAAACTGTTTTTGGACTTGACATTTTAAAAATTCTACCAGAGGAGTCTATAGGGTAAGAACCACATATCGTAGAAATTCTGTGTCTTTCTGTCTGTGTCTCTGTCTCTCTGCCTCTGTCTATCTCTATCTCTCTATCTCTGTCTCTCTCTTACGTACATACACACACACAGAGCATATGCAAGATTTACCCTCTCCTTTACTGAATTTTGGCTCCAAGTTTACCGTAAAACTAAATACCATCTCCAGGTTTTTCCAACCCCTTTAGAATAGCAATATGCTACTTAAATGTGTATTTTTATTACTTTCTCTATTATAAGTAAAAATATTGTAATGTGATCTGATAATTCGCCAGCTGTCTGAGCCTAGAACGGGCTCTACCATTATGGAGTTGAACAAGCGAGGGGAGCGGGTGTGTGTATAATGCTTGCTATCTGGGGAAGTACATTTCGATTTCTGCTTAGGTTGGTACCACATATGCTAGGCCACATGTTCCTAGTCTGGTAGACATATAATTGTGCACATTTATCTTATTGTAGTTTAAAGTGCAAACATTATAAAATAACACCAGTGTCTACTGTGGTTTATGGAGGAACGGGGGAGGTTAGTGGGAGCACAGATAAAAACAGATGATGAAAACTTTCCTGAAAACACTCGAGGAAATGGTGGCCCCAGCAAATGCTTTGGGATGCAAAAGGAAAATGAAACCTCTGGGAGCTTCACTGATTGCCAAAAGGGAAGGACAAAGCCAAAAGACCACGGGGCTGATGTGCAAGCATTTACTGTCCCCCTAATAGTAGATGAAATTCTATCTTAATCCATCCTGGACTAAGGCCAAATATGTTCATCAGAATTAACGTCATCACAATGAGGCCTAATGACATTAATAAAGATTATGGCCAATGGGTGAGTGATTCCAAAGCAAACCTCAGTTGAAAGTTATTTCCAAACCACTTCATCTTTCTCTCACCGACTGTCCATAATATTGGCTAGATTAACACTGGACCAGAAGAGATCATTGATAAAGCTAGCAATATTGCATGCCCCAAACAGCACAATAAGACAACACTGGTGTGTCACAGGTGTTAGCTATGGAGAAGTGGCTGATTTGGGGTATACTTGACTCTTGTGGGGGAGAAAATCAATGAGAAAGGAGGGGAGAGGAAGGGAGAGCAGAGAAGGAGGTGGAGAGAGAAAATATAAAGAAGAGGAGAGTCAAGAGGGAGAAAAAGAGGAAGAGAAAGAGAATCACAGATTACTTTGATGTTCAGTCTATGAAACTTCTCAAATTATAAAGGAGAATCACTTTTGAGCTCTTAAGTGGCTCCGAATAAACTGACTGTCCAGAGATACAATGACAAACCGACACCAGATCTCAGTAACAAGGGAAGAAAAATTGTCAGTGGTGAGATGAATATTAAAAGCCCTATCCGTGAAAAACGCCCTGGAAATATGCTTTAAAGGAGAAGGATGAAGGAGGGTGATTACACTGGTGATTATGTAAGGAAGCTCAATGTGTTTAGGGCCAGCGCTAGGCCAACTATGCAGATTTCTCGTTTGGTCTTGTTCGTGGGGGAGATTTCATGAAAGCAGTTTGTGCTCAGGCAGGAATGAAAAGAAAATGATATTGGGGAGGAATAATGCATGGATCACGAGCAAGGCAGTAAGGTGCAGCTCTGAAAGCATCTCAATAGCCAAGCAGAAGAATTGGGATGGGGGAGGGGAAGGGGGCAGGTGAAAGGCCAACAGGGAACTCAGAAGAATCCCCGTGTCTAGGGTCTATCTACCCAGGCCAGTGTGGAAATTATTTTTTACATAGGTATATTTCTGTAATCAAGAATTTAGACATAGTGACATCTTTAACCAGATTAGGAAGTGGGAAGCCATAGATTAATCACAGAATCACATTTCAGAACTCCAAGGGACCTTAGAGATAGTCCAATTCGATTTCCTTATGTGATAGATGAGGAAACTGTCCCAAGCTCCTGCCTTCAGTTAGTGGCAGAGGTAAGACTCTAACTCAGGTCTCCTGACGCCTATTCTACTACTCTTTCCTATGCTGAGCTTCAATAGGCCTGTAAAATGACAATCTGTTCCATTTCTGTCCGTCTTTATTTCTGATTCTCCCCCTCCAACCATCCCATCCTGCTGAGGAATGTTAAACCCTTTTTTTTTTATCTAAAGAACGAAAGCAAAACCAATGCTTAGGACCAAGTTGTGTCAACCAATCCACATTTACTGAGGGTCCCAACTGTGCTCACGTGGACACTGTGAGGACATCATTTGTGTGCCTGACACTGCAGAGTATATGCATTATCCCTGCCCTCACAGAATGTATACCCTATCTGAGGAAGCAAGACAGTCAACCATCAAAATATAAGGTAGCACATATGTACTTAGAAGATATTCAAAAGATAGAGCCCCCTTCTACAGTATCTGGAAGAGTTGTCTCTTTTGAATGCTACCTAAACAGAATCATATTTAGGTCATTATTTTAGTTTCTACCCCTGAGGACCAGAATGTGGAAGTAATGAAAGGTTGCAAGACCTGAAGGCAAGAGGGTATCCTACTCTGGTGAGAGAGGGGAATCACTCAGCGGCAGGGCCATGAATGGGGGGCCACATTTGTAGACTTACTCGTGTTGAGGAGACAAAGCTAAGCACTCTACTAAAAAAAAACACAACACTCTATGACCTCATACCAGGGGCTCCTAACTCCCTACTACATTTTTCTAACTACAAATCCCTGTCTTACACTTCTGGCATTACCTGGCTACAGCCCCTCCCCAACCTGAACCCCACAGTGGAAAGCCCTCAGACCAGGGATACCACAGCATTCCACCACTGGGCAGCAACAGGCAGATAGAGGTTGGTCAGGACTCAAAGACTGCATCCCAGGCCCATGCCAGTCATCCTGACTTCTGTCCTGCCACTGGACTCCAAGGACTCTGGAAGACAGAGTGAGGCTACTAACTTTGTGCAACTCTGTCTCATTTAAATCCAATTCATAAGCAAGTAGAGATATCACCTGTGATATCTCAGGTTCTGTTCAAAAATCAAGGACAACAAACAATTACAGGAAATCGCAGGAAGCCTCCTAGAATGCTACTGTTCACTTTGGTGAAGAGTTGAAAAGAAAAACGAGAAAGAAGCTCAATTCTGGTATGCAAGGGTAGATAGGATAGACTCTCCCCAAACCCCTATCACCCTATCTTTTGGAAACAGCCTTCGTGTCAAATAGCCTCCCCCTCCTTGTTTCTGCCTAGCATTTCTGAGAGCCTCCAGCTGGGTTAGACCATGGGGAAGGGAGTGAGAGAGGAGGTAATGAACAGTGGCTTTGCTGGGAGGCAAGAGACAGGAGAAGAGGGGGAAACAGCCCATGCGGTGAGCCTCACTGGTGCCAAAAAATGAAAGGAAACCGTAAAATCCCTGTTTTCTGAATATAAAAAGGTTGTGAAAATAGGACTCCAAGGGCCCAGCAAATGATTATGTTAATTAGAAAGAGGGCTATTCAATAGCACTGAAGTGATGCTCAGGAATCTTGAACTAGGAATTTTAGTGTGATTACAAATCATATTAAAATTCTATTAAGTGTCACTTAATATCCAAAGACAGAGAAATGAAAAAAGGCCCAAGAAACCTCCCCCCAACCCAAATACCTCACTTTTTCAAGCAATGAGTAATTTTTTTATATGTAAGTATAAACCTTTTAGAAGACTATAAGTTCCCTGAGGGCAGGAACAATATTACTCTTCACCTATTATTCCATGTTTAGCAGTGTATCTTGCATAGAGTAGGTGCTTAATAAATAGTCAGTTAAACTGAATAAGCCTAGATAAAAAAAATCAAACAAAGAATAAAAAACAACTAGAAAACAAAAGCCTGCTTAGCCAACCAGAGCTTCTCTGACCAAGTCCACAGCCCGAACTGAGCTTACGTTTGAGCCTCAGTTTCAGGAAGTCGATTTGTGAAGTTGCTGGTTGTTTGTTTGGGTTGGGTTTTTTTTTTCCTTGTTCTTTCCCAGCTGATGTAATTAAGAGTAAACTTTGTAGCAATCTCTCTCTTTTGGTGAGGGGTTTTTTTTTTTTTTGGTCTGCCTTCCAAATTATAAATTGTTAATGAGCACCTGTTACAATGTTAATGAAAGTAAGATCTGTATGTAAATAAAGAAAATTTAATAACTTAACAAGGTGGATTAAAATTCCCAACCTACTCAGTGGCTAATCTAAGGCCAAACACCAAATAGTTGCTATCTAAGCAGGAAGAAGTGGCTAATGTATTCACCTCAGCACACTTTTCACAATATAATTAATATTTTAAAAATTTATAAAACTGAAATCAGAGGTCTTGATTGTAACAAACAAAATATCCATCTTTAATCTGCTACCCTGAGGCCAATGGTGCCAGTCCCACGTCCCCTCACCCACCCCCATTCCTCCTTTCATGCTCTGAAAAGACAAACCAGTTTGTACCATTGAAAGCTTGATTGTGTTTAACTTTTCTTCATGTCCTGATCATCTTCCTTCTCGCCGAGTTGAAAAAGGCACACAGGCTGAATATCCTCTGGCAGTCAGCCGCACATGGGAAATAAAGGGAACGTGGTGCGCCATTTTCTCCACCACCAAAAAAGAAAGACCTTTCAACAATGGCACTAGAACTTCTCTGGGGACCAAGTAACAATTCAGGCTTCAAGGGTAGCCTGGAATCCACATTCTTACAAGTTTTGCTTTTGCTTTTTTTTTTTTTTTAAATAACAGACCCTTGCCAGGTCATTGTTTTGTGTGTACAAATTCAAGACCATCCAGACCCACACCAGTACTGGGGTGATGGCACTCGGCTGTCAGCACCCTGTTTTGTTTTGTTTTGTTTATTGGCTAAGTGGGCTTCTCTTCCTAGTTCCACTATCAACCACTTTTCTCTTCTCCAGTATCTGGTATCTCCAGTCTTGCCATTCTCCTCCCCAAACATTCTCAAAAGGGCTGGGCTCTCCAAGTGGAGAAGGATATATGGATGTAACTATTACCTATATATTCCTCACACACATTAAAGCAAGCCCTTCTTCAGGGCAACAGACAGAAGAGAGTTTTATAGAACTTTGCCTAGCTCAGATTCTAAACTAGGACTGCCAGGTAGAAGGAAATATCATAAGTGATACCTTTGTATAGGGTGGAAGCAGGCAGGGTAAGCAAATCCTCAGGGCCAGAGTTCCTGCTGTTCTTAACTCTCCCCCCCCCACCTCCTACTTATGCCCACCAACTTCCTCTCAAGGTACAGGAAAAAATAAGAGGACTGGGTTTTCCCACAAGTGACAAAACTGACAGGATCTTTGGTATAGAGCTGAAAGAGGCCTGAGAGGCCATTGAGTCCATCCTCTTCATTTTATAGATGACGGTAGGAAATTAAAAGACTTGCCCAAGGTCACATTAGTAAGTGGCAAAGGTAAGATTTAAACCCTTGTCCTCCTCTCCCTTTCTGGGATTCACGGCTGGACTCCCTAGTGTGCCTGAGTTTACTTTCCAAAACTGGAATTTCCACTTCAAAAAAAAAAGTCCACTCATGTCCAGGCTGAGATAAGCTGAGACTGAACCCAGCCCACCACCACCTGTCATTTTGTATAGGCTGGGGAGGGGTGGTGGGTAGAATCTTCCTAACTGGGGATATTTGTGTTAACCTCTGGCAGTTGTAGCTGCATTATGGTGCCTGCCTTGAAAGGTCAGAAATATAGGAGGCTTATCAGAGAAGAAAGTGGGTTATCATAAAATAACCATTGTATAGACTTTTCAATTTTGTGGCAGTTTAGCAGAATGACTCCTCTCCTGGCAGCATTCCTCAAACTGTCCTAAGCAGTAATATCTCTAGAGCGGCAGGGAAGACGTAGTTATGGCAGTGCCTTTCAGGAGGGAAAATAAAGCTGCTTTAAAAAGACTTCGCTGGGTATCTTAAAGAGGGCCCAACCTTTTGGAGCTGGCATTAAGGTTGGGGAGGAGGCTGGGAGGTCACTTAGCACCCACCTTTCCTTTCTTTCTGCCCTTAAGAGGAGGGCTTTTACCCCCCTCTTTTTTTGACACAATGCTAGACAAAATAAATAAATAAATGAAATTTTAAAAAGAAATGAAATGCTACAGCTCCAAATAATGACTCCATAACCTGTGACTGATTTTTTTATTCATGTATTTCCCCGGGACCGTCCCTTGGCACAGGATCTATTTGTCTATCTTGGCCGGGAAATGTTTTGTATATAAACAAAAAAACATGCCGTCCATCCATTAAAAATCTCCAGTCAATTTAATACATCACAGTGTAACCATTTAGCCCAGTCATTTTTCATTGTTTGACCTCACTTTTAATTAGAGACTGAATTATTAATGCCATCTGATAGGAGACAAACTACTTTAGAGGGTGCCTATTCTCTAGGCCAGCTCCCAGGAACTACACATTCAGGTTTTGTACATTTCAAATAAAACATAAGTGGCCAGGGGAAAAACAATTTACATTTACAGCTCCTACAAACCCAACATCCATCAAGAGTTGGGGTAGAAAATCTCTTGCCATTTCAGCATCTGACTTCAGAAACTCAGCAAGAAAAGAGAGAAGGAGGGAGGGAGGGGGGAAAATCACCTCTTGGTGCCAATAGGAACCTAAGCCTGGATTTTTCTAGCCAAAGGGAGTCAATCCTCAGTAACCCCTCTTTAGGGACCACAGTAGGAAAACAAAAGGTTCTCTGGGAGTAATTTTGAAGTTTGGGGAAAGAGCACTCTGCTGAGTTCCCTAATGGTAATAATTCTCTCAGGGGTCCCCTAAAGAATCAGGAAGACCCTTAAGGAAAAGGGACTGGTATTCATTTATTTTTGTTTCCAAAGTGAGAAGGCCCTTTAAGGTTTGATGAATGGATGAGTGACTGCTAGAGCTACCTCTCAGTTATCTATCCTCACTGCTCCTCTGTGTGGGTGGCTAAAGATGAGTTTGATCAAAGCTTGACCAAAATGCCAGCACCACCTTAGAGGCTTCTATCAACTTTTTTCATCAACAGGTTTAATGGGTAGTACTTGAAGAGGCAGCCTGTCATAGCAGATGAAGCACTGGATTTGGAGTTAGGAAGAACTGAGTTCAAATTCTGCCTCAGATAATTATGAGCACTGGGACACTTAGGCAAGTCAATTACCCTCCCTGGGCCTTAATTTCCTCATCAGTAAAATGGGGGAGTTGGAGTTGATGGTCTCTACTAAGGTCCTTTCCAGTTCTAAATCTATGATCCCGTGAGTCCTGTGACAGCCATGGACAGTGACCAGCCAGGATTTATCTCCCTGGGATCATAGACAAGCAGGATTTGCAGCCTGAAGGTCAAATTCAGTTCATTCCTTCTACAAAGAAGGAAACTGAAGCAGAGTTGGGAAAAGACTCACACACACAGGGAGTGAGCAGCAAAGCTAGGATTCCAATTTAATTTGCATCTTTTCATGAGCTCTGGAAGTCATTGTTTTGCATTAATTTGCAGCAGAGTTACTCTGTGCTTGTAACTAAACTGCTCTGCCTCCTAATTTCTCCATTCTTCCCAAGGCACAAACAGGCTCTGTCTAGACCCACTCCAAAGAACAGCCTACTTTGACTGTGTCCACATAAAGCATAAGTGGTCTCTGAAGGCTTCTTATTTCTCCATTTGGGGGAACGTACAAACCATGCATCCCAATCCCTTTTTTCACATTCAGTTGAGAAAGCATGCAAGCCATCTCACTTGCTTTCTAACTCTTTTAACTGCCTCTTCACCTGGGAGGGAATTAGAGATAAATGTCCCTTTTATTTACTATGAATGCCTAGATAATATTGAATGGCCATTTAAAAGCAACCCTACTTTAAGCCAAGTTGCCTAAAATGGGGATGAGGTGATGGAAAGAGCTCTGGAGTCTGAGGACGTGACTGGGCTACTTACTATTACTTAATTACTTACTACTACTTACTTGCTTCTGCTAAGTCACTTAACCTCTCTGTGCCTCAGTTTCCTCATCTTTAAACTGGGGGAGTTGGACTAGGCTGCCTCTAACGTCTCATCCAGGTCTAGATCTATGATCCTAAGATTTTCTATTAAATGAGTGGCTTAACCATGTGTCCTCCAGGTAGTGTAGAATGTTACCTCAGAAATGTTATTAATGTCTCACAAGGTCTTTGACTGGGCTATGGTCTGTGAATAGTAGAGGCTGGCCGAGGACCAAAGACATAGCTAGCAAGCAGCCTAGCCTCCTTATCCCCACAGTAAAAATCTTGGATCAGGTCTTCTTACCCTTACTTCTGCTTCCAGTTTCTGCCACATACCTCCCTTTTTCAGTTGCAAATGAACAGATGTCTAGCTTCCCCTGATGCAAGAGATACTTGGACACTATTTATATCTAGGGAAAGAAAAGGGAGGAATTTCCCTTCTTCTCCATATAGACCAAAATCATGTGAGTAGCGAACCCTCAACAAATAGATGTTAGTGAAGTCCTTGTGGGAGCCATAGAATCATAGATTTTCAGAAGGTGTTTATTCTGGTACCCAATGTCAGAATCTCCTCTACAGAATTTCTGATAGACTCTGACAGAGTGTCCTCTGTCACTCAGGTGAGTCCAGGATTCAAACTTAGGTTGGTTGAAGTATGAGAAAGGACAGGGGAGGAGAAGAGAGGGGAGGAAAAAATGGGGAGGGCAGAAGAGAACAGGAAAAACATTTTACTTTGATGTTCAGTCTATGAAACTTCTCAAATTATAAAGGAGAATCACTTTTGAGTTTCCAAATGGCCCAGAATAAACTGACCATCCAGAGATATAATGAGAAACTGACACCATATCTCAATAACAAGGTAAAAAACAATCTTCAGGGAAATGACCTCTTCATACACGTTCTTCCCCATTGGACGGTTCACCCCTTCCAAGAATGCTTGGGAGGAGATGATTTACAAGGTTGAGGGCATCAACACAAATGATCTTCAGCACATCCTTCAAGTGTTGAAACTAAGTTAGAGAAGGTGCCATTTATAAATGAAGTGCTTTATACAGCAAATACTTACACTACCAATGGGTGGACATTACAGGAAAGTAGATTTGGCTGCACTGAGGGGGCTTCCTATCATATCTGTCTAAAAATGGAATGGGCTGCCTTGATGGAAATACTCAAGAGGATTCTGTATTACCACCTCTCTGAGATGGTACAGGGAAGAATCTTGTATTGGGCATGAGATTAGACTAGATGGAGACCGAAGATGTTTCCCAGCTTTGAGATTTAATGATCTCATGATAATATTCTATCATAATCTTTGGTTGAAATAGCTCCAAGTATGAATTATACATGGACATTAGTGTTCAGTGCTCCAGACTGTGATTTCCAATTTGACCTCTTAGAGTCCTAATATCCTTAGGGTCTCCAAGATTGGCAAGAGCTTCTCAGGTCATCAATCCACTTAAAACAGATAAAGGGATATGGGAAGGGGGAGCATACAGGAGAGTCATTCCCATTTCCCAAACCAAAGATGCTGAAGGACTTTCTTCCAGGGGCCCTAAGGCATACAAGGCATCCCACCCTATAAAATCCAGATGTTCTAGAACTGACCTCTAGCCTGTGCTTTGGCCTCTTCGCTCAGTAGATGAAGGAAAGGACCTTGGAAAACAAGGAGAAGATAAACGTGTCAGATCCTCAAGACAAATGGTGAGAAAGGAGAAATTGGGCTTTCCCAGTCTCAACACTCAGGAAACTCGTGGTTCTATCTCTGAGCTTCATCTGGAGGCTGCCCCTTGCCAGACCCCAGGTACAGAGTGCATTAGCTCAGCAGACATAATGCTTTTCCTCAGAATGAGGCAGGCAAGCTGCCATTGGGGATGTCAGAATGTGAGCAGGAGAAGGGGAGCTCACAGGAGACCCTAGAGTCAGATCCATCTTGCTAACTTGCTGCTGTATACACCAAGCAGCACTAATGGGCTTTGCTTTTAAGTACCTGCTTCATTCTTTTTTCCAGCTATGTTTTCCCTTTAATAGTCAAAGCCTAGAGAGAGACTGTGGGAAAAAAATAAAGACACATTGACAGAGTGAGCTCTTGAGCCCAGGCCTCACTTAGCAAGAAGCAAATAGAGAAATGGAGAGGTGCATCTGCTTCAAAAGGGATACACAAATCCAGGTGCCAAGCAGGCAGGCACTAGCTCCAGGGAAAGAAGAGGTCATTAAAAGGCCTTGGCTGTTTCCCAAAGGCAATCCTGCCCATTGTCTTCCTCCTCTTGTCTAATTCTTAGCCCAGCTAAATTCATTTGAAATGTCTCTCCAAGATCTGTATACTGACGGATGAGTTCTACAGGGTATTCATGCAGCTAAATATCATAGTCTGGGCAGTGGGCATTCTCCATCCACTTGGTTCTTCCTGTGTGGATAGTTAGGCTGAAAATTTGTGAGGGATCTTATTACAGTGTTCCAGGCTTTGGTATAATTGGTATTATATTAGGAATGCTGCCAAACCTTGGATACGAATTTTAGAACAATATTCACACAAAAGTTCTTGAATTGTATATGTTAAAAGGGACTCTTCAGTCATCAAAAGGTTGTTCTAAGCCAAAGAGGGACTCTAAAGTTAGAAATTTCAGGCACCTGTAACAAATTCCTTGAGAAAGGAAGGAGAGAGGGACAAATCAATGAAGTCATTGATAAGAAACTCCCTCTACCATTGTAGGCTGGTACCTTCTTTGCAACATAAAGTCTTAGAAAGTTACTTAGAACCCTGAGAAGATATGTGACTTGCCCAAAGTGACACAGCCAGTACATGTAAGAGATGAGACTTAAATTCAGTCCTTTTGGTTCTGGGATCAGTTCTTGGATCACTCTACCATGATTCTTTGTGAAGGAGATGAGGGTGATGGGATCACCATGTGTAGATGGCTACCTAACTATCCTAGGCCAAAGTCTAGCCCTGCTAATGATAATGAATAACCAGGGCCAGACCACAGATTGGGACAAAAACTTGGCCATTTCCCAAAGGCAATCCTGCCCATTGTCTTCCTCCTCTTCTTTAATTCTTATCCCAGTTTATGGCCCATTTGCAGTGTCTATCCAAGATAGATGTACTGATAGATGAGGTCCATAGGTTGTTCTTCCAACTAAATATTATAGTCTGGGCAGTGGGCAGTGGACAAGTTCCTAAGAAAGCATGAAATTATGTTAGGAAAGGTAAAGAGGCAGAAGGCAGGCTTATACCAAAGGTTAAGGGAAAAGAGAACAATTTCTAAAACTACTAACAACTCTGCAAAAATGAGCCATGTTGAAAGTCTTAAGAACCCTGATCAATGCAACAATCAACAATGGTTTCAGAGGATCCCAACCTGTGTGGGGATTCTTTTATCTTCTCAGGGTGCAAAATGAGTCCAGTTTTATATTGAACATGGACAATATAGACTCGCTTTTCTAGATTTTTCACATTTGATACAAGTCCCTCTTAATTGGGGGGAGGTTAATTGAGTTCATTTTTGATTAACTCGAAAAACAAAGGCAAGGAAAACAGAAAAGAATAACTATTATTAAATACCTACTATGTGCCAGAAACTGTGCTAGGTGCTTTCAAAATACTGTTTCATTTAAATCTCACCACAACACTGGAAGATAGGGGGTTATTATTATCCCCACTTTAAAGTTGAGAAAACAGAGGTTAAGTAACTTGATCAGGGCAACACAATTATTTCCTAAGGTAGAATTTAAAGTCAGGCCTTCCTAACTCCAGGATCAGCCCTTGACCTATCTGCTGCATCACTTAGCTGCTGATCCAAATGCCAAAACAAGACACTGCCCCATGGAGGATGGAGAAATTGTCGTGATTTTGAGAGGTCTGACTTTTGAAACTAGTCTAGTTCATTGACCATCTCTGATCTACTCCTAGAATATTATCACTGGAAAACTTTGTAGAGATCAGCTGGTCCAGTCCTCTCCTTTTACAAGGAGGAAACAGAAACCCAGAGAAGGGTTGTAATGCAGTTGTTAGTCAAAAAACTGGGACTCTGGTCCCATGTCTCCTGACTCCCAAGGCATTACACTTTTGATGTCACCAAGCTAGTCGAAAACACAAACATGCCAGAGAAACTTCATGAAAGAGTTTCAATGATGGAGATGACTGTTTTCAGGTAGAAGACAGGCAGGAGAACTTTTTGTTGTTTCAGGTGATCAGAATTACCCCATGTCCAAAAGAAAGGTGAACGAGGGCCTGGGAGAGAGTCATATGATATTGAGAGGGAGGAATGGATTCTCAGCTGAAGTAATAAACACACAGAGACATTACCAAACCACGGCAAAGCCAGAGAACATTAAAACCCCTTTAAAGATACCCAGGGGAGTGGGAACACAGTGACCCAAAAGGTTTCTCTGCAGCCAGTCTCCTCCCCATTAAAGAGATCCTTGCTTCTTCCTTTCCCCTATAAAAGGGTTTTCCTAGTTCTTTCTTCCATCCCCAACTGTGGCTCCCCTCTGAAATTACCTTCTAGTTGCCCTGTATGCATACACTGTGTGTATACCCATGCACATATTATATGTATATATATATGTGTGTGTGTGTGTGTGCGCGCGCGCGTGTGTGTGTGTGTGTGTATTGTCTAGATGGATAGACAGACAGACATAATACACATATACAGTTATTCACAGATTGTCTCCCCCATTAGACTGTAAACTCCTTGAGGGCAGAAACTTGTTTTTGCCATTCTTTGTATCCCCTTAGTCTAACATAGTGCCTACTCCATACTAAGTAATGCTTGGCAGACTGACTGACTGGAATGTGATATAAGAGAAAGAGCACTGTTTGTGTGAGATGGTGGGCAAGTCACTTAATGTAGCTGGGTCTCCATTTCCTCATCTGTAAAATGAGGACATTGGACTCAGACGCATCAAGCTCAAAACCAAACTAGATTAAAATATAATTGGGATGGGGCGGCTAGGTGGTGCAGTGAATAGAGCACCTGCCCAGGAGTCAGGAGGGCCTGAGTTCAAATCCGGCCTCAGACACTTGACATACTTACTAGCCATGTGACTTTGGGCAAGTCACTTAACCCCAACTGCCCTCCAAAAAGAAAAAAAATGGTAGATGTTTAACAAAATAAATAAAAATACAGTATGACATAGATAATGATAATTTATGGTTCTTAAAATCAATATTCCATGGCAGGGATCCATTTATATTTGAGTTTGACTTGTATTTTTCATGACCTTCCAACATTGCCTCTATGAATAAATACCCTGATCGGGGCCTGTCCTAGTTAAAAATAAAAAGTTGAAAGAGTCTGATTCTCACATCCCTTTTATTCTCTGATCCACTTTTCCTTTTTTCAGTCATCCCCCTCCCCGATTCTAAGTTCTCTGGTCTAACTTTCCCTGTAGAAAGGGAAAGTGCCCTACAAACTAATCTACACTTTAGTGCTAAAGACTTATTGTGTTACCCTTTTCAGGGATATTTGCTTTTTGACCACACAAAGAAGACAATGCTTGGATACTCCAAAGGGATAAATCTCCAATAATGGTAGTGATTTCCCTTAACTAAACTTCCATTTCCCTCTTTGTTAAAATAAGGGCATTTGCTTATACTCCAAAGCAATATAAGAAAGAAGAAAAAAATCATGCAAGTACAAAAACTATACAAAAACAAATTATATTTATATTGTGCTGGCAAAGAACTAGAAACTAAGGTAGTACCCATAGATCAGGGAATGGCTAAATAAATCATGGTGTATGGATGTAATGAAATATTATTGGGCTGTAAGAAATGATGATTGAGATGTTTCAGAGAAATCTGAGAATACGTGTATGAACTGATACAGAGTGAAGTGAGCAGAACCAGAACAATTTAGACTATAACAAAGACATTGTAAAAATGAACAATTTTAAAAGGATGCAATGATTAGCCACGATACTAGAGAACCAATGATGAATACTACCCATCTCCTGACAAAGAGAGAATAGACTAAATATAGAGAATGAGACATTTTTGGACATATCCAATATGGACATTTGCTTTACTTGACTATGCATATTTGTTCTAAAGGTCTGGATTTTTGTTTAATTTTCCAGTAGGGGTGGGGGGCAGCAGTGTATCCAGTGGGAAGGAAGTGAAAGGAATAAAAATGAATGCTTGATACCTAAAAAAAAAAAAGAAAAGTTGATTTTTTAAAATGAAAATTTTAAAAATAGGAAGAACCAGATGATTTAATTGAACCAGATGACTTCTAAGGGTTTCTTTCTACTCTGATATTCTAGAATTGTATAATATAAAAAGCATTCATTGGAACTATTGGGTAGGAAAGATATTTTAGGGGAGCTAGGTGGCACAGCGAATAGAGCACTGGCCCCGAAGTCAGGAGAACCTGAGTTCAAATCTGACCTCAGACACTTAACACACACACACACACACACACATACACAAATCTAGCCATGTAACCTTGGGCAAGTCACTTATTCCCAATTGCCTTACCTTCCTCCCTCCAAAAAAAAAAAGGAAAGATATTTTGGGGTGGAGAATCTCTCCAAGACCCTTCAAATAATGCCACTTGGGTTTGTTGAGAGTACCCATTATTTCAAGATAAAAGATAACAATTTTAAGGTAGCAAAAAACTATAATGTAAAAATAAATGAAATGGGTGGTCAGCCAACTATTATGCTAAAGTAAGCATAAAGAGTGCACACAGGAGAAACTTGGTCAAGGCTAGCAAGGTTAGAGGATGGGGTTTTGATGATGTTTCCCTATATAAGATGCGAACATTTTCATTTATAGCATATTTGGCTTCATTTCAGCATAGATGCTGTCTCACTGTTGGCACTCCATTGACCATTAACACCAAATTAAGGACCAGCCATTTATTTACAAGCTAGTTTCAGAGTTATACCCTTGGACTACACCTGGAAAAGACGAAGCAAAAAACCTGGGGAGAACCAGAGCTAAGAGACTCAGAAAGAAAGGCTAGTTAAGACAGAGCACTTAGAATTGGGAAGGGGGATGACTGAAAAAGGGAAGTGGATCAGAGAATGAAAGGGACATAAACAGACTCTTTCAACTTTCTGTTTTTAACCAGGGCAGTCCCTAATCAAGGTATGTATTCTTAGATTCAGTGTTAGAAGGTCATTCCTCCACGTGCTCTCCTAATCTGTGAGGTCCCTCCAGGGAATCACATGGCCCCAGGAGAGGAGGGAACCAGCAAAGATGACAATAAATGGAATACAAGTGGAAGAATTCACTGACCAAGCCTCCTCTATATAGAGGAGGAATTCTTGGACAAAGATCCCTTGCTCTTTCATGGTATCTCAAAGATTTCATTGGAGCACTAGGGTTATTCCCTGCTCTCAACATTTGACCATCCTATCCTTTTAAATTTTTTTCTAATTACTTGGAGTTAAGTGACTTGTCCAGGACCACACAGCTAATAAGAGTCTGAGATCAGATTTCAACTCAGGACCTCCTGATCCCGGCTCTATCCTCTGTGCCACATAGCTGCCTCCACCCTATCTTTTTTTTGATAAACCATTTCTAGACAAAACCAAGGGACTCCAGGGCAAACAAGAATCGAGAAAAGTATTAACAGAGGATATAGCCATGACGTGTAGAGAAACACACCTGGATGTCGTCTTTAACTAGGACCACACAGACCTGAGAAAAGGGTTTGTTCTTTAGTGATGCCCTGCCCCCATCCCAGTCCTTTTTCATCATGGGGAAGCCATTAAGTTAGTACCAAAAGCAGGGACGTGACATAGTCAGTCTATATCCACTCATGAGAGTTGACTGTTAAATTTTCAGGAGAGCATTTACACCTCAGTAGTTAGCAAAGGCTACAAATCAGGGGTTGATTTAGTGTTTTGTTGATTGTCTAGACTTGAGAAAGTGATGGGGAAAATGAATAATGAAAACTAAACTTAAAAGTCTGTCAGGCATTTGTGGAGCCAGCAATCCTCTTCCCCCAATACGCCTAGAGGACTATATAGGTCCCTGGGAGAGATGCTTCTTAGGAGGAGAGCTCAGTTTCTTGACTCTATCTTCTCTTTGCTCAGGACTGAAATGGAAGAAAAGTGCTTTGGAGGCAGGATGGTCTGTGTTGGCTCTGACACTACCCTGTGTGATCTTGGACAAGTCACCTCTCTGTGCCTCGGTTTCCTCACCTGAAGAATTTAAGGGTAGGACTCAAGTCCCCCACCCAACATCCCTTTCTGCTCTAAATCGTATGATTCAGAGGTGGACCCAGAATGGTTAAGTGACTTGAGTTCACTGTAGGCCAAGATCACAATATGAATTAATGGAAGAACTGAGACTAAGACCCAGGCCTCATAATTTCTAGTCTAGATGATGAGTAAACGAATGAATGAAATATATCTCTTGTGGTTTTAAAAAAAAAGAACAGGGATTGAAATTATTCAGAAGTCCAGGTTATTGTTGGTAAGGACTCATTTCTTTAAGTACAAATGGAAAGTCTCCCTTTAAACCAGCATCATTGTGGGTGTTAAGCTTATACTGTTGTTGCTTGATCACTATAATATCCTTTCCTTTTCCTTGGCCAAGCCTTATAACTTGGGGGCAGGAAGAAGGGAATAGATCACCCTTCTGAGGGGGAGCTACTGCTATGGTGCTTTTCCCAGCTGATTTTCCAGAGTTTGATTTAAGCTGGAAAAAAATAATAAATCCCACTGGGTGGTGCTAAGACTGTGGTATCAATTTGTTACTGTACCAGGGCATTTCCCACTTTGGGGGTGGGGCCAGGGGTGGGGTGGGGGGACTGGGGTAAGCCATCCTCCAGTCCAGAAGGAGCCACAGTCCAAAGATCAGAGCACCTAAGCACTCACCAGTCTATCTGTAGTATTTGGAAGAAAATAAATTAAATCCAACGAGATTGTTCTAAAGTGCTATCCCCGTAGCATCATAGTACTAAATGACAGATGTTTCACTCCGAAAAGTGGCTGTAATGCATGTGCAGTAACTTTGTCTCAAATGATTTCAGCAGACGTCAATATAGCTGGAGAGGCCCTGAGAATTGTCTAGCCACACACTTGGGCTGACACAAATTCAACAGGCCACCATCAGCTTGGGAGGGGTGCAAGAGGGGGGTGAGAACTAAGTGTCTCAGTGGTGGAGGAGGGCAAAACACAAGGGTTCAAGTTGCTTACTGGCTGAGTGGCTTCCTTCAACACCTCTCTGTGTCTGTCCCCTTGCCTAAAAGATGAGAGTGGGGTAAAATGCCGTGTGTGGTAGTGACTGGAGAACCAGTTTGGGAGTCAAAAGGATTTGGGTTCAAGACACATGCCTGGATGGCTGTGTGACCCTGGGCAAATCAATCACTTAGCCTCCCAGTGTTGCTAGGCAACCCTCTGTGCCTATAAGCTGCAGAGAAGATGCTCATTTGTACTGGCAGAGGGAATCCCTCACCTAGAACTTTGTACATCAGTGAAATCAGAGGACCAGCCCCAGACCTAAAAAAAGACAGGGATAGGGCAGCTAGGTGGCTCAGTAAATAGAGCACCGGCCCTGGAGTCAGGAGGACCTGAGTTCAAATCCAGCCTCAGACACTTAATGCTTATTAGTCGTGTGACCTTGGGCAAGTCACTAACCCCCAATTGAACTGCCTTCCCCCCTCCATAAAAAAAACCAACAAAAACATGGGGACAAGAGCAACATGGCAGAGTCACTATAATGCTAAGCTTATCATCAGGATACAAATTCTTCCTCTAACACTTAATAGCTCTGTGACCCTGAAGAAGTCATTTGGCCTCTATGTTCCTGAAGTGTCTCCCTAACAACTTAGTTAAATCACAGTTACAATGTGTGTGGGTGGAAAGAACCTCCATGATGGGAGCTCCCTATGACAATGAAGACACAGTTCCTTCTGGTACTCGGATAAGATAGGGATCATAATTCTTGTACACCCTACCTCATAGGGTGGTCATGATGAAAGTACTTTGTCAAAATCAAAAGTGTTACAAAAATGAATTTTACTCTATTCACTTTTTTCCGGATGACTGTTCTGATGAGTATTTACCTGAAATGCAAAGTCTCTACAACCCTCCTAGGAAAATATTCAACATTTAGGATATTTTTACTCTCTCCATCCCCCACCAATGGTCAAAGCATTTAAAAAAAACATACTAAATAAATACATGGAAACCTGGAAACCTGCCTTAAACAAGACCCTTAGACATTGGCCTAAAATAAAATCAGTCTTGTGATAGTAGAGGTCTTTAAAATAAAGGTCAGCCAGGCAGCACTGTACAGGAAACCTCAGGGAGGCAATAAAGTGGTTGTTTACAACCAAAGGGGCTGAGGAAAGGGATTCACTACCAGAGGTGCTCTTTAGGACAAGTGTTTCCTTTCACATTCCTGTTCCTAGAGCTCCTAACAACCCAACAGTGGAACCAGCAAATTGGTAGGTCACATTCTCCAAAAGCCCAGTGTCATTATGTCTTAGGCTAATTATCCTGTCAACTCACCCTGTTCTTTTGCACAGAGCCACAGAAACCCAAGGACTTCTTCAAGGGAAAGACACAAGGATATGTCTTGAGGCAGATAAACCAAGGGACATTCAAAAAGAACAGACCATGTTAAAAATACCTCCTCCATTTTCCAGTCAAATGGAAAATGGGGAACCTAGTAGCAACCTTTATTGGTTGGCAAAAGTAGAAACACTTGCTCCTGAGATGCCAAGGTGTGCTAGGCGGTTGAGTTTGAAATGGAATCAGCTCCTGGCTCTTCACAGAGGTTTGTCCATGGCAAATATTTGACTTAGCTGGAGTATCAATGGGGCCACCCAGTAGAGTGTTCCTAGGAAAATTAAGATTCGATGCAAACGAGCTGGACAAGGAATCTGGAGACTTGGATTCTAGATTTCTCTCTGCCATGCCGTATGACTATGACTAATACCTCTGTGCCTCAGTTTCTTTGGCTGTAAAAAGTGGGTGGGACTAGTTGGTATTTAAGATGTCCAGCTTTTCCTATTCATTAGGAAGATGAATTGCCTAGGAAGGAAATATTAATGATGCTTTACAAAATTATGGAAAGAACAGCTTCAGAGAAACTTTAGAACACTTTTATGAACAGGGTGAAGTGAGCAGAATCAGTAGAACAATTTATACCACAACAGCATGGTGAAAATTATTATTATTATGTTAGGTTGTCCTTCGTTCTCCAAGAGGACCATGGTATCAGGGAGATACTTGCAGTTGACTTTGATTTAATTGAGGCAGGGCTGTGCAAGGTCACCGGCCTCACTTTCTCCTCCAGAGCCATCTGGGTCCAGTGGCTAGATATTCATCAGGACCATGAGAGATGGCCCAGGATGTAATGGGAGACCCAGTCCAGGCTAAGGTCTTTTCAGGTTCTCACTTTGAGTAAAATAAAGAAGTGAGTCAAGGGATGGCCCCTTTAATTAAAAAAAAATCAAACTGTGTCTTAAGAATGCAAAATGAGATATTTTGAGGGCATAGTAAAGATAGAAATTGTTTGACTATACATATTTGCTACGAGGGTTATTTTTCCCCCATTTTTCTTTCCGGTGGGTGTGGGGTGGGAGAGAGAAGAAGGGAGAGGGAGAGAAAAAGCCGAATTGAGTTAATCCAAAAGTATGCATTCTAAAGCAAAATCCGATTTTCTTAAATGCATCTACTCTTTGGCATTGTCTGCCCACCTCCATTGGTGTGGAAGTGGATTCGGGGAACAGTACGATATAACCGTCACGATTTGGGGGGCAATGGAAAATAGAGAGAACTGAGAGGTTATGCCCGAAAACAACAGAAAGGGTATAAACACAGTTTTAAGGTGAAATGATCCACAATCTACTTCCCAACCAACCCTGAAAATCTAGGAATATGTATAACAATATTAACTCACATTTGTGTGGCATTTAAAGGTTTAGAAAGCACTTTATTCAAAATAACCCTGTAAGCAAGTATAAACATAAGTACAAATAAACTAAATATAAATAAAAGTCATATAAGTATACATACAGTTACCCTCATTTTGTAGATGAGGGAATTGAAATTGGCTCAGAGAGATAAAATGACTTATCCAAAGTGACACAGTCTAGGTCAGCTAGGTGGCGTAGTGAATAGAGTACCAGCCCTGGAGTCAGGAGGACCTAAGTTCAAATCCAGCCTCAGATACTTGACACTCACTAGCTGTGTGACCTTGGGCAAGTCACTTAACCCCAATTGCCTTGCCTTACCCCCTCCACCAAAAAAAAAAAGGTAAATAAATAAAGTGACCCAGGCAACAAAGAGCATAGAAGGAACTGGAAGCCAGGTTCTCTGACTCCAAGTCCCAGTGTTTATCCATCCAGGGCATCCCTCTAGGTCATATTCAGGACTCAGTTCAAATGTACTCCTCGGGTGATCACTGATAGTAAAGGAATAAAGTCAGCCTTACTCAAGGGCTTTTGTCAAACTGTCAAAACATCATAAAATAAAATAATACTTATTTTTATAAAAACTATTTCCAAAGCAGCTGTTCAAATAGGACACCTTACTACTCAAGAAAAAAGGAAAAAACACATGACAACCCCATTTTCTACTTTTCTTTCCTTTGTTTAACAAATTAGGGAATTTTTCTTTTCAAAATAAAAAAGGTATTTGAAGTCCTTGAATCTGAAGCCCACCTTTCAATCCAGTCTCTAATCCTCTAATGCCCTTTATCAAATACCCGTCATTTAAAGTGTTATTAAATGCTTTTTTGGATTATAATTTTTACTCTTGATTATATGATGACTTTCTATATAATCAAATATTCATTGGATAATGATGATTAAAATATATAATCCCCCAAAAGATGTTTAGAACCATTTAAACTACCATTGACTTAATTAAAGGGAGTTAGGGGATTAGCAACAAATTGAAGGGGTAATTTTTTAAAAACTAATTTTGTGGTTCTTCTGACTGAAATCAGAGGAAAGAGAAGATTGATGTGAGCAGAGAAAAGAGATTGGAGTTAATAGACAAATTTTAGCCTATGGGCCTCTGTCTCTATGGTTATTCTCCACTGAGCACATGGTAAGACTGTAAGCTCCTTGAGGACAGGGACTATTTTTCTCAAGATGATTTATCTCCATGTTCACTCTGCCCATGTGGGAGTTATAAGAGTCGAAGAATTTGAAAGTTGAATGGGCTTCAGCAGCCACCTCATCCAACCTGCACTGGAAAGGAATGGCCACTATAACATACTCGACCTTCGTCATCAGTTTCTGCTTGAAGGCCTCCAATGAGGAACTCCTTACCACTTCCTCAGATAGTCTATTCTGTTCCCGGATTGCTCAATATTGTTAGGAAATGTTTCCTGGCACCAAATTTAAATTTTCCTCTTTGTAATTTCCCTCCATTGTTCCTACATTGTTCCTTCTGAGACTAAATAAAATAAATATAATCTCTCTTTCACATGACAACTCTACAAAGACTTGAAGACAGTTATCATTATCTCTCCTGAGTCTGTTCTTCTCCAGGCTAAACTTCTCCACCTTCCTAGCTTTCCTCCTGTGGAAATTTTATAGTTTATCAATGTCTTTGTTAAAACTATAGTGCCCAGGGGTGGCCAGGTGGCTCAGCGAGTAAGAGCACGGGCTCCAGTGTCGGGATAACCTGGATCAAATACAGGCTCAGATAATTAGCACCACACCCAGAAATAACTGGCTGTGTAACCTTGAGCAAGTTACTTAACCCTGATTGCTTAAAAAAAAAAAAACCTATAGTGCCCAGAAGTAAATACTGTACCACAGAGAGAGCCAAGGAACCCTAGTGCAGCATTCCGATTCAACGCACCTTCTTCAATGGGAATGCTCCTACAAGGCAGATCAGCACACCTGAATCATGCTGTTTGCATGCCTATGGATGGGGGTCTAGGACAAAGTACAGGAGGATCATCAGCTCTTTATTCCTAGAACCTGTGCTTCTCCAAATGCAGTCCAATATTGTATTAGCTTTTTTGGCTGCCACATCAAATTCTGGCTCTTATTGAATTTACAATCCACTAAAACTCTGAGATTGTTTTCAGACAACCAGCTGTCTACCCATGCCTCCCATCCTGTACTTGTGAATGAAAAATGGAAATGAATGAAAATAAATTTAAGAGATGAATATGTACCAGGTACTCTGCTAAGAACTAGAAATACTAATACAAGCAAGCAAGATGCCTTCAAGAAGTTTACATTCTAATAGGAGAATAAAACAGGTTTGGAAAGATGGAGTTAAGAGAGTGAGGGGTAGAGCAGAGGGCAGCTGGGATGATGGGAAAGTTGCTTTTTTGGATCCAAGTGTGAGTTTACATTTATCCCTCCTGAATTTTATCTTATTAGATTCAGTTCAATGTGTTAGCCTGTCAAGATCTTTTTGGATTCTGATCCTGTCATACAATATGTTAACTATTGCTCCCAGTTCTGTGGCATCTGCATATTTAATGAGCATGTAATCTATGACTTTATTCAAATCACTGACAAGAATATCAAACAGTCCAGGACCAAACATAGTTCTCTTGGGCATTCTCCTGGTGACCTCCTAACATAATGACAATGGACTATTGACACATGTTCTTTGAGTTCAGTCATTCAAGCAGGCCTGAATTCACTTAATTGTATTATCTTCTAGTCCATATCCTTCTATCTTCTCTACAAAAATATTATGAGATCTTAAAAATTCTTCACTCAAATCTAGGTAAACTATAAGTTCAGCATTCCCCTATTCTACCAGTTTAGTAACATGGTCAAAAGAAAAAATGAAATTTGGTCTGCCATGACCAGTTCTTGATGAAACAGGGCTGGTTCTATGTGATCACTGCTTCCTTCTCTAGATGTCCACTAACCATTTCTATAATGTTCTTTTTTCAGATTTCTAGAGAGATTGAAGTCAAGCTCGATGACCTAGAATTAGAGATTTCACTTTTTCCTTTTTTGAAAGTCAGGATAAAATTTGTCTACAAAATTTTCTACAGTGTTTCGAATATTCCTGACCTTAGGCCAGTGATCAGATTTGCCAGTATTTTCAGTTCAGTTGGGCCAGTTGGTTTGAATTGATTAAGAGTAACTAGTTGTTCCTTTCCTATTACTTTATTTATTTTGAGTATCTACTCTTATCAGTTACTCGTCATATCCACAGTAAAGATCATTCACCTTGGCAGAGAAAAGAGAAGCAATAGAAGATCTGAGCCATTCTGGCTTCTCTGGCCAATCCTCATTATTCCATTTATACCAAGAAAAAGTGCTATCTTTTCTTTGATCCCTGATTTTCTCCCAGTATAGGGGAGAAGGGAAGAACCACACACATTTTTTAGTCCTCACATTGATTCACCAACCTGAACTCATTTTGAGCATTAGCATTCCTAATACTGTTTTCCATAAGACCATGCCACATTTATATTCTTATTCTGTTATTTGGCCTTCCTTCCATTTTTTTGTATGTAATCTAGAATATAAAACACATTTACATAAGACTCTCCTCATTGGTGGAGATTGATTACTCAATGCTCCTCATCTGCATGAGGGACAGTGTTGGCCAGAGTTCAGAAGAAGACATATTCTGGTCTCTTGGCCTCCAGCTTGGAGAGAGAAGATAGGCAGCTTCAGATCCTCTCTAGGGAGAGATTCCTAAAAGGAAAGACTCTGGGAAGCCGATGTTCTATGGGAGTACTGGCTTCTCTAACACATTGGCTTCTCCACTGGTGAAAAAAATTTTACACAAAAGCACGCTGAGCTTTGAGTTGGGTGTACATTTATTTTTAAGATCTTAGTTTGCCAAGCTGTGGTATATTCATGTAATGGAATACTATTGTGCTATAAGAAATGAGGAGCAGACGGACTTAATAACCTGGAGAGACTTCTATAAACTAATGCTGAGTGAGGAGAGCAGAACCAGGAGAACTTTGTACACAATTGCAGACATCATATGTGTGACAACTGACTGATAGACTGGGCTCCTCTCAGCAATGCAAGGTTATAAGACAACTCTAAAAGACTCACAATGGAAAGGGATGTCCACATCCAGAGAAAGTACTAGAGTCTGAATGAAGATTGAAGCAAACTGCTTGCTTTCTTTTTTGTTTTGTTTTGTTTTGCTCCTTCTTTCTTGTTGTTCACTCCGTTCATTATAATTCTTCTTTACAACTTGACTAATGTTTAATATGAAGGTATTTGTATTGCATGCTGCCATGGTGGGGGAAGAGGAAAAGGAGGGGGAGAAAATTTGGAATTCAAAGGATTGTGGAATTGAATGTTGTAAACTAAAAGTAAATAAATAAATAATTTTTTTAAAAAAAGATCTTAGTTTGCTCCTAAGTTTCCTGTATGTCCCCATCAGTCCCTTCAGAAAAAAATCTGGTTTTGTGCTTTTTAACTTAAAATCTTTTCAGGGCATCTGAGTCTACTTTCCTGTCTTAGCCAGATAACTAAGTCATTCTTTGGTAATTGATTTTTTTTGTCATCTAGTCTTCAGAGTCACCATTTTGATCAGTGATCACTGTCACTGGACAAAGGTAGTAGACATTTTAGGAAACTGGGCAGAATGTGTTGACCCCACGAGGTCCTCTGGATATTAACAATGAATCCCCGTTCTCTTGTTATTTATATATTTCTCACAGAGAAAAAAAAAACCCTCATTGAGAATTCCTCTTAAATGAGATCCAGTTAATCAAGGTTCTGAAGTGTATCTATCAGCATCCCATTGACACACGTGAAACCAACAAAACTACACATTACAATCAAAAAGAAGAGTCTCCAGGAAGAAGAGAATTCTGACTCTTTGAAAAAAAATCCACCAGGACCTCCTGCCTGCCTCTCAACTCTGTAATAATAACTGATCATTTTTGATCTTCAAAACACCTGTGAGGCATGTACTATTGTCCCTATTTTTCAGATGAGGAAACAGAGTCTCAGAGAAGTTAAATAACTAGCCCATGTTCACACAGCTAATAAATGTCAGAGGTGGGATTCAAACTAAGGTCTTCCTTTGCTCTTTCCACTGTAGAGTGATGTCCTTCCCATTCCTGGCAGAGCAGCTTCTACATGAATGCTTAAGCTCAACAGCAAAGCACAGATAAATGGAAATTTGCCTGAGAATTAAGTGCCTCTCATTTAGATTCTAAGGAAATCCACAGATCTGTGGTAATACATGCTGTGTGCTGGGGCAGAGGAGGGAAGGAGGAGAAGGGAAGAGAGAGCTGAGCCCAAACTCCATAATCCATATTTACATAATCTGCCATTTAAAAGTCAGGAGCATCATCCCACACAATGCACCATCTCCTTTCCACAAGGCCCCTGCCTCCACGACACATCAGGCCTTTCTTCCAGTGTTCAAATGGGTTTTTTGAGTCATGAAATAATAATCTCCAGGATATAGACACCCATTGAATGAATGAATGAATGAAAGGCAGATCAGATAAAGGCGGGAAGAACAGGACACAGGCAGTCAGGTGAATTGGATAACTGACTTTTCATTGGCAGCCCAACTTGGTGTAAAGGTTGGGAAGGGCACCAGGACTAGGAACACCTGATGCCACCAGGGACAGGGTTCTCCCAAGGAACAGGAATATGGACCGGCTACTTCAAGATGTAGGTGACCACCTGATAGTGAAGCATGCCTTATTCCTCTCTACAGAGAAATGGTGGACTTTAGAGCAGAATGGAGTATACAATAGCCAATGTATGGATTTGTTTTGGCCAATGGTAAGTCTTCATTACAAAGGGTGAAGGGAGTCACAGGGAATAGCAATTGTTTTTTTAAAGCTTTCATAAAACAGTTTAAAAAAAGATTTGTAACCCTTTAAGAGCTATACAAATGCTAGTTATTATTTAAATAATGGCTAGGTGGCATAGGGGATAGAGTACTGGAACTGGCATCTGGAAGACTCAAGTTTGAATCTTACCTCACATACTTTCTAGCTTTGTGACCCTGGCCAACTTACATAATTCGAGTTATGATCTCAGTTTCCCCATTTGTAAAATGGGGTAGTAATGACACCTACCTTCCAGGTTTGTTGTAAGGATCAAAGGAGACGATATTTGCAAATCTCGTGGCACATTAGTAAATGGCACTTAACACCTGCTTGTTCCCTTCCTTAAAGATGAAAGGTGATCCATGTTTTTGAGGATCATAAAACAAACTGCTAGTCGAGAACTGAATAAACACACAAAGTCAGAATCTAGAGGAAATCCATCTGAATTCGAGTCAGGCAGTAGGGATATCAGAATCTTTCCCAGCTTTCTTCCAGCTGCTACCATTAGGCCTCCATCTAGTTCGGACTGATATGAGTTGGGAAAGATAGGTGAAAGTGTTTGCAAACAAAGAGATTTTTCCCCCAATTTAAGGCCTATATTTAGAGAGCTAAGGATGATCAGAGAGAAGAATATAAGATTTATCATCTGCTTCATTGTATTTTTACTCTCCTACCCCAGACAACCAAAGCCTTGTGCCAGAGCTGCTAACAAGTACCCAGATGGGAAGGTCTTTGGTGCATCGGAAAGCACAAATCAGGAGACCAGAATTCTAGACCAGACTCTGCCATTATTTTTCTGCATGACCTTGGGAAATCACTTAAACTGGGAATATCTCCTTATCTGAAATTGGGAATAATAATACCTTACCCAATTTCTCACCACTACCACCACCCACATACCTCTCAGGATTGCTGTCGGGATCAAATGAGATAACAGATGCTTCGAAAAAAAAGTATAAAACCCTAACCAAATGTCAGGTATTACAGCAGAGTGATTAGAGTTCTCCCCTTCTCTTTCCTCACCCACACTCTATAGTGCTGGTTAACAGCAGACAATGAAATAGAAAGGTCAGAGGATTCACTAACAGGTATTTGGGTCCAAGATAATTGAGTAGGCAATCTCTCCAAGGCCATTGAAACTATTTCTGAATAGGAAACAGCTTTACCTCTAATGAATGACTTGCAATCAAAGGACCTAGTTATTTACATATTTTCTCTTCCATTAGAATGTGAGTTTCTTGAAGGCCAGGAGCTGGTTTTTGCCTTTCTTTGTACTCCCAATCACTTAGCATAGTGTCTGACACCAGTCCTAGTGCTTAAATGCTTGTCTGACAAAGTCGTCTCTTGGACTGACTTCCATCCATGGTGGTGGTAGCAGTGGTAGTAGCAGAAGTATTGACTTTTGGATAAGAACCAAACATTTCTCAACCTAACTCCTTTTCAGAGCCTACCAGTGAGAGATTGCAAATTGTAATTCAGTTCAACAGGGGTAGGTGGAAAGATTAAAGTGAACAAAATTGAAGAAGAACCAAGAAAACAATATTCACAATGACTACAATGTAAATAGAAAGAATAACCACAAAATAATAAAACATGAATATTGCAAAATTACAAAGAATAAACTTGGTCCCAAAGAAGAGAAATGAAAAGACACCCACACTCCCAAATTACTTTGCAGAAGTGGGAGGGGTGGTCCAGGAGTGTGAAATGTGGCATATAATGTCAAGGGTTTTTTTTAATGTATTGATTGGTTTAGCTGATATTTTTTCTTTTCCTTCTTAAAAAAAATCAAACAAAACAAAACCTCTTTGTTTTGTGGGATGGCTTCCTGGGAGAGGAAAGGAAGGATAAATACATGGGGAAGTTTAGGTGATACAAAATCAAAAGATATCAAAAACTGATTTACTAAATCCTACTGTGAAATAAACATGGGTATGAAGAAGGAAATGAAACTGTCCCTGCCCTCAAGAAGTTTACATTCCAGAAAGGGGGGAAGGCGAGGACAGTATGTATACAGATAAAAAATTACAATTTTTTTTTCCATAAAAGAAAGCAATTTCTAAGTGAGATACAGAGAACATGATAAATTGATGGGATCAGAGAAGGCATCTTTGAAGAGGTGGCTCTAGATTGAACCCTAGAAGGGAATTGAGGATTCAGAGAGCTGGAGATGAGGGAAAGTATTGTAAGCACAGGGAAGAAAGAGTCTATTCAAACATAGAGGCTGGAGATAGAACACAGGGAAAATCAAATTGGCCAAGTACCTGGAAAGGAACATGTGTGAGGGAAGGTAGAATGTGAAATCAGTCTGGAAAAATAGTCCGGCCGACTCTGAAGGACTTCTGGAGGAGCTTACGTTTTATCATAGAGGCAATAGGGAACAACAGCAGCTTCTTGATATGATCAGATCTGTAATATAGAACCATTTGTTTGACTGTTGCGTGGCAGGTCAGTTGGAGACAGTAGAGCCTGAAGGTAAGGAAACAAGATAGATGAAAGGTGATGTGCACGTGAACTAGGTAACTTCTTTCTTGCTTACTGGCTATCAACTGTTCCTAGAGCATTTCAGACAGTCCCTGGAGTTATCTCCAAGGCTACGATAACCTGTTGAAAAGGACCCAATGAACACAGATTGGGAGGTTTGGTACTTGCCAAAACCTGGAGATTAAAAAACTTGATTCTCCTTGACCCCAGTCCAGCCTAAGAAAATGGGAGAGAAGAGTGAGAAGAGCCTTGGAAAAGTTGCTATGGGAAAGATTTGGGCTCAGCTCTTGGCTGAAGGACCCAGATGCACCTGCTGTTCCCCTTGCCTGGAATGAACTTTCTTCTCTCTATGTATTTAAACCCTAAACATCAAAGCCCCAGTGTAAGTCCAGTCCACACTGACCTCCACCCTTCTCTGCATTGCTACAGCACTAGTCAACTTCTAGGTAAGCTTCAATTATTCTATAATTATTTTACTTGTGTGACTTCAATTTAAGTTATAAGCTCCTAAGGGCAAGCAAGCACTAACTCTATCTTTCCTTACTTGTCCCACAGAGCAATTCAATTCAAACATTTATCAGGTGCCTACTTAGTGGAAAATCTATGCATATGTACTTGGAATTGTGTTCAGTTGGATCCACCTCTCTGTGACCCCATTAGGGATTTTCTTGGCAGAGATACCAGAGTGGCTTGACATTTTCCTTCTCCAGTTTATTTTACAGAAGAGAAAACTGAGGCGAACAGGGTTAAGTGACTTACCCAAGGTTAACCAGCTACTAAGTGTCTGAGGCCATATTTGAACTCAAGTTTTCCTGACTCTAGTCCTGGTACTCTAGCTACAAAGCGAGAAAAAAAAGGCAATTCCTGCTCTCAGTGGGCTTACATTCTACTAAGGGTTATAACATATGCAAAGATGAGTAAATATAAGGTGATTTGAAGAGGGATAGAGCACTGAGATTTGGAGAAAATCCAGGAAGGCTTCTCAGGGGAGTTGCTCCCTTTGTGGGGGAGGGAGTGTGGGTGGAGAGAGTGTCCTGTAAGGAGGAAATTTTCAGATTTGTCTGAGCACATGAAATCAAATGGTTATGATGGGGTACAGACTCTGGGACCCCCTTGAATCTTCCCACTTGATCTGGGGTTCCCCAAAGTCCAAAAGCCTTCCATGTTCTCTCCAGGTAGCCTTCAGCTACCTCCTACCCTTGATCCTATCAAAATATGCACAGCCTGTACCCCATCATTACCATTACCAGTAACATCATGTTCCAATAAAAGCTTGGACTAAGCATCAAGAAAGGTTCTCCTAGGGCATGCTTCTGACGTATTATCATCATCATAGGAAACTGACTAAAAAGTATGTTATAACAATATACATTATGTCACAATAACACAATTAAATAGTGTTTTCCTCACAACATAGAATGTGAGCTCCTTGAGGGCAGGGACCATATTTTTGCCTTTCTTTGTAACCCTAGCATTTAGCATTGTGCTTGGCATGTTGTTCAGTCATTTTCTGAGTCATGTCTACCTCTTCATGACCATATTTGGGGTTTTCTTGGTAAAGATACTAGAGTGGTTTGCCATTTCCCTTCTCCAGTTCATTTTACAGATGAGGAAACTGAGGCAAATGAGGTTAAATGACTTGCCCAGGGTCATACAACAAGGAAGTGTCTGAGGAGAGATTTGAACTCAGGAACATGAGTCTTCCTGACTTCAAGCCTAGTGCTCTGTGCACTATGGTGCCACCTCGCTGCCCTAATTGCTACATAGTTGGTGCTTAATAAATGCTTATAGATAGACTGATGGTGAGTTAAGCATGGCAAATCTTGATTGTACCTATTCTATGGATCAGGTAAGTGAGATTCAGAGAGATTAAGAGACTTTCCCACTGACTGTCAGAGGAGCAGGTTTACAGAATCTCAGAGTTGAAAGAGACCTCAGAAACCATTTAGTGCAACCTGTGCTTAGTCTCCTTTACCTGCCTTTGTCTTGGAGACTTCCAACAAGGGGAGGCCTCCCTCCAAATGCAGTCCATTCCATTTGGGAATAGCTCTAATTGTTAGGAAGTTTTTCCAAAGATTGGTCCAAATATGCCTTTCTGAATCTTCTACCTATCGTTCTGCCCTTTGGAGCCAAGCAGAAAAAAAAAAAAGCTAATCTTTCTTCAAACCAAATCTCTTTAACTACTTGAAGATAGGTAAAATATTTTCTCTTCTTCAAAAATAGCTAGAATTTATATAGAACTTTAAGGTTGGTAAAGTGCTTTACATATGTTGGGTTATTTGATCCTCCCAACCCTAGAGGAAGATGCTATTATTATCCTCATTTTACAAATGGGGAAACTGAGGCTGGGGAAGGCTAAGTGAGGTGCCCAGTATCATAATGCAGCTAGGAAGTGGCTGAAACAGGATTCAAATTCTGGTCTTCTAACTCCAAGTTCAATACTCCATCCTTTGTGCTTCCTAAGCTGCCTAGTAACCAGCTCTCCTTTTCCTCTAGGCTTCAGGATGCCAAGCCTAGATCACTTCACCCTTTTGTCATATTCACATTTTTAAAGCATTTATTATGCTCCTAATGTGTATACAGCACTGTGTTGGGGAAAATAGTTTCTTCAGATGAGCTCTTTTACCAGCCCTCATGAAACATAAGAATATGACACAGCTAGCAAATCTAGAGCTTGAAGACTTGACGTAGTGTTTTATACATGTTATCTCATCTGATCCTCAAAAATCCTGTGATATAAATAGTATTATTATTCCACTTTACAAATGAGGAAAATGAGGCTGAGAGAAATTAAGTGACTTACAGCTAGTGTCTTTTTGGTTTTACAACTACAAAGATTTTCATTTTTCCTTGAAGAAAAAAAAACAATTAGGCCCAACCCAAGATATTTCACATTTCACCTTGTTGTAGCCCATGTTATTAAAAAATAATTACATATAATTATTAATTATTGCAATTAAATTAATCACTTACATAGTGCTAGCCTGTAGGGAAGCTACAAAAGAGAGAACTCAGATAGCTACTTCTGAATATAAAAAGCACCTGAAATTGTCCATCATTTTTTAAGTAAAATGTTTTAGTAACTGGTATGTGACAGCATATTTCAAGAGTTTGCCAGGTCTTCCTAACTCCGAGCCACTGACATGAAGCTACAATACAACATAATACTGACTAATACGTAAAACTGGTACAAAGTCCAAGCAAGGAGGACAATTATCACTGACTGAGGAAATAAGAAAAGTGTTCATGGAAAAAGTAGCCTTTGAACTGGGCATTAAAGGAAGAGCAGGAATTCAGTTATTTTTTGGAGGGAAGGTGGAGGGAGCAAAGGGAATCTGAGGCCTGTTGAAGGAACAGAGGGTTGTCCACTTTGGTGGGAGTGTAGAATATATGAAGGGAAACATGTGAGATAAGGTTGGAAAGGTAGAATGAACTCTTTCCCCCAAGATAGCACTGAGGTCAAAGAAGGGAGTGACTGTCCCTTGAAAAGCAGAAATTAAATCCAAGGCCTTGAAGAAGGCAACATTGAAGGGTAACCATAGTCACAAAAAGAAGATCTGAATGTCCTCCAACTTCCTTCCACTGAAGACACTAAGATTTCAAAGGCAACCCAAATACCCTCTGAAAATTGCCCCTAGGAGAGACCACCATGATCACTCTCATCATTAAGATGCCCTTGACCACAGAGTCTGCTTTGAAGAAGACTGAGGACCCTGAGGACCTTGGTCTTCATTGTGAACATCAAGGCCAACAAGCCACAGATCAGTAGGTAAAGAAGCTACATGACATTGATGTAACCAGATTCAACACACAGATTCAGCCTGATGGAGAGAAGGCCTGACTTGCTGCAGAATACAATGCTTTGGACATTGCCAACAAAACTAGAATCATCTAAATTAGCCCTTTCCACCTACAATAAAACCTTTTCCAGTAAGAAAAAAAAAGGAGAAAGTGAAAGGAGAGGTGTCAGATTGTAGAGAGAGTTGATTGGAAGGCTAAAGTTTTTAATTCTACCCCAAAAGGCAAGGGACAGTCACTGAAGGACTTTGACCATAGGAGTAACATGACCAGTCAGTCAGTCAATAAGCATTTACTCAGCACTCACTACATCCTAGGCACTGTGGTCTATGTTAGGAAGTTACCGGTTTTGTGAAAGATGGTTTAGACTCAAGAAGTTCTTAATCTATTTTGTGCCACAGATCCCTTTGACAGTCTAGTGAAGCCTATGGATTTCTCAGAATAATATATTTAAATGCATAAAGTGAAATATATAAGATTACAAAATAAACCAATTATGCTGAAATGCAGTTTTACAATATTCTGGGGGCGGGGGGAGGTTCAGGAAACCCAGGATACAAACCCAGGATTACTGGGAGGAGAAAATGGAGTTGAGAACACCTGTTAGGATAATTTCACAGTGACCCAATCTAGAGACAGAGAAGGCTGATGGCAGCAGGATTAGAGATGGAATCAGTAAGACAGAGGTTTGGCAAGTGATTGAATATGAGAAGGAAAGTCCCCAAGGATTTTAAGGAAAACCCCAAGGTTTCAAACATGGGAGACTGGTGATGCCATAGACAGAAATAATCAGCAGCCAGAGGAGGGAGTCTGGGGTGGGGGTGGGGAGGAGATAATCAAAGTCAGTTTGGGACATTTGGACATTTAGGTGCCAGGGGCACATCCAGGTTAATATGTCCTCTAGGGAATTGGAGTGTCTAGTCTGAAAGCTCAGTAGGGAATTAGGGACTGGAAGATCAACTTGAAGAGTCATCTCCATTGATGCCAATAATTTGAAAAGAACACTGGTTCTAGCCTCGGAGACCTCAGTTCAAAACCCACCTCTGATGATAACTACCTTTGAGCTGTTCAGCCAGGTAACTTCCTTGGGCCTCAGCTGCTTATCTATTAAATGAGAGGAGTTAGGTGAGATGGCCTCTGAGGTCCTTGCCAGTTCTTGGTCCACAATCTTAGACTACAGTTTAACTTAATTCACGGTCTCTAAGATCCCTCCTAGACTTAACACACTATGACTCTGGGGACAGTTCATGTTTATTCCAAAGCAAAACTAAGTCATCCTTTAGCTTTGGGGGTGGAGAAGGGGGAAGAAAAAAGACACCTGCTTTTGCCTGAATCACCTAGGCACCCGCAGCTGAGCTGCTCCTTTTCAAGCACCCATTTCCTATGTACTTAACCTTTTTGATTCTTAAGGATGCCTGAACCTATATACTATCCACAGATTCTCTGACATTCCTGACCATTGGTCTCCCTAGCTCTCAGACTTCAATTGGGGGAGGGGCTTTTGGATTCTTGAATCAATCCCAGCTGTTTACAAAGCCTGCAAGTTGCAACCTTCGACCCTACTCGGTCAAAGCAGCTAACAGTCAACGGATTGGTCTCTGGGCGTTTAGGGCTCCCAAAACACACGTGCAGGTGCTGTCCCCTTTCACCCCTGGCTCTCTCCCAGCCATTCTCTCCCCTAGAGTCTTCTGTCGCCTTGGGCACCTGCAGGCGACCAGTGATACCACAGCCCTCATAAGCAACGTTGCCTCCCTGAGTAAACCGGTCCCATTAGCGTTGTTAATACCCATAATGATAATACTCGATAATAAGTGTTATATGGAGCATAACGGCAGGAGGACTCTCTCCCTGCTGTTCTTCGACGCCTCCCTTTCCTTTGTGTTCACGGTCTCTCCCCAATATGCAGGCAGAAAAACTGAGGCCCAAAGAAGATGTAGACAGAGGCAAACGAGTGAGGAGGGAGAGAGCAAGAGACCAGTTTCAGAGAGGGAGCCAGGTAGCCATGAGCCCTAATAATGACTAACTTGCTCCCCTACACACACACACACACACACACACACACACACACCACCCCGAAATGTCTGACGGGGTCTTGGGAAGGGGTTGCCAGAATCCCACCAGAGAGGCAGAGTTGGGGTGGGGGTTGCGGTGGAGTGGGGAAGGGGAAAGGTTTAGAGACAGGAATGGGGCAGGAATGGAAGTGAGAATGAGTTTGAGGTTAGAATATGGAGAGGCTTCATGCCTATGAACACTCTTGGTAAGGCTGTGTCTATCTTCCTTGACCTATGTCCCTGGAAAGCGGAGTTAGCAGAACCCCTTTTCATCTCTCCTAGTCTCCACTCCTACCGCCCCACCACCACCACCAGATGCCCAGGACAAAAAATTGAGAGCAGCTAAGATCAGCGTTAAATAGACGGAGGAAAAGTCTATTCCATGAGGAAACCTCTGGAAAAAAAAAAACTCAAGAGATGAGAAAGAAGAAAAGGGAAAGGAAGAAGGCAAGGCACACGGAGAAGTAAAAGCCCTAAAGAAAAGAAAAATTAAATAGAGGAGATCAAGAAAGGGGGTTCTATCAGGCAAGGAAAATGTCTAGGAGCTCCAGAGTTTCCTGGCCCAGTGTTTGAAAAGTTCAAGAAAAAGCATTAGAGAGAGCAACCTGGAGGGAGAGCAAGAGAGACGAGGCAAGAGGGGGAGAGAAGACGAACGACTTGTGTTGGAAACAGTTGTGAGGTGAAGAGGAAAGGGGGCGAGACAGAAACAGAGAAAGAGAGCGACAGAGAGAGAGAGAGAGAGAGAGAGAGAGAGAGAGAGAGAGAGAG
>NW_027185764.1:16842231-16845675 GCF_028583685.1 Petaurus breviceps papuanus
GAGAGAGAGAGAGAGAGAGAGAGAGAGAGAGAGAGAGAGAGTCTTTGCATCTTTGCTCGGAGGGTGCGAAACTCAGGTTACTCCCCAAGCAGAGCAGAAAGTTTCTCGGAGAGTAGCGGCGACCGCAAAGAGGAAGAGAATTTGTCTTTGAAAATCTTGTCAGTATATCAACACACTTGATAAGGGCAGTGTTGTAGTTACACTTCTGTAATTAAGTGAATAATTAAAAAGAAGTTGATCATCAATTAGTTAATTAAATAATTAATCCATTTTGCTTTCATATAACCTTCCCCCTTTTTCCTTTATTTTTTTCTTTTCTTTTTTCCTTTTTTTTTCTTTTTGGTTAATCACTGTGGCTTCGGTAATGAGCCGCCTCTGGGTTGCTAAGCAACCTCCTCCTAGTTTAAACAGTCAGCAGCTGCCTCCCATCAGCACCAGTCTGAAGGGATGCCGAGGGGGTGCCAGGGTGGACGGGGGAGCCGCCAGCCTGCCACTCCCAGACACTTCTTTGCAAACATTAACCGAGACCTGCGGAGAGGGAACAGATTTGCAGAGCGGCCTTCTTCCCCTCCCCCCCCCCACCCCCCTACCCCTTATCTGAGGAAATGCAACTGGTCTTACACAAAGTGGGAGAGGCAGCTACAGAGACAAGCAATACCGAAGGGGAAAACGAGGCCGAAAGAGAAGGCAGGGAGGGAGGATAGAATAAGAGAGAAGAAAAGGAAAAGAGAACAAGGACGGAGAATAGAAGGGAAATGGGGGGTGAGGAGTAGAAAGGGAGAATAGAAGAAGCAAGGAGGTCAGTCTGGAAAGAATTTGTCCCCATTCCGAAGACGTTCTGCTATTCAAACTGAGGTCCAAAGCCTCTGTCCCGAGGGCGAGTAGGCTCGGCTGGAGGAAGAATCCATCTGCTCTGCTTTCCTCCGAATGAAGAATAGGGAGAGAAGTGAGTGAGTGTGTGAGTGAGTGTGTGTGTGTGTGTATGTGTGTAGAAGAGCCGTCGAACTATAAGGAAAATTCCTCAGCAAATCTCTCTAAAGCTGATTCTTTCCTGCCATTCACTTAGACCAGTTACTGGACCCCAGGCCTCACTCAACTCAGCAGTTTGGAGATACAAGGACGATATAAGGCACCCTCAAACCCCACGAGAAAGACCACCTCCCACTCAATTCGGTTGTGTGTGGGGGAGGAAGGGGGGAAGACACAGGGTAACGAAAGGACTATGCTGTTAGGGCCTCCGTCAACCGCTTGAGACATTTTGTTTAGCACCCTAACGCAACCTACCCGGCTTGAGTAGACCCCAACTATGAATATACCCGGACTTTTAAGGGGGAGGGGGAGACCAGCGCCCCCTCGAGGCCAAACCTAGAGAGCCATCCCACTTGCGCCCTGACCAACTAAGAGGACAGGGGCAAGCTTCCCGCGTTGTGCAAGTTCTTTGGTATGAGCGCTCGAACACAAGCCTGGAGGTGGGGAGTGTGCTTGTGGGAGGGGTTGAGGTTCGGGCCCAGCCACGAGCATCATGATGAGCTAGCTTACTTGCCGAGAGCACATCTTCGACCCGCAACGGAGGAGGTGCGTTGATTGGCGGCGGCGCCTTCAGCAGGTGCCAGGGGAAGGCATCGATCCCAGTGTCCAGCATGAAGCAGCCTCTCTCTTCCCATGTTCCCGGTTACTCACTCAGTGGAGCGGCTGGGGCGCCGGTCAATAGAATGAGATAAATGGCCCGAGCACACTGAGCCCTACCCCCTGGGGAACTTTACTGGGGAGTATTTCCCCTTCTCATCCCCTCCCCAAATACAAAGGATACTTTCCCCTACACACACACACACACACACACACACACACACACACACACACACACACACAAACACTGCCCAACATCCCCCTCCCACCAAGTTCTTTTTCAACTTTGTCCAAGGGTGCCTAACGAAAGAACTTTCACAATATGGGGTGGGTGGAGGGAGGTATTATTCAGTGGAAGGGGAGGATCCTGGAATAAGGCGAGACTGGAAAAGAACCTGCCCTGGGTTGTTTTGGACATCTGACTTTCAGCATCAATTCTGATAAAGAGAGGAGCCGGCCTCTACCCCAGATAGGAACTCGGAAGCCTGGTGAATTTGCATCGCAAACATAGACAGCTCCTCAGATCTCTCAACACCGTGACATCCCTCAGACACGCACTACACCCAAATATCTACAGGCATACACGCACAAATCCCACATACCTATGTCCCTACATACGTATAATAAACTGTCACAAATGTGTATCACCCAACCACACAATATCCACCCTCCCTCACATGCAAACATAATTTCTACCACAAATATGGATAACATACCACATAATACCCACCCTCCCCAGACATTCGGTATACTATCTACTCTTTTCTCTTTCCAGATATACACACACTGGGTGCACAAGTGCATCTCTCTCTCTCTCTCTCTCTCTCTCTCTCTCTCTCTCTCTCTCTCTCTCTCCGTCTTTCTGCCTCCCTCTCTCTCTCCCGCCTCTCTTCCTCCTCCTTCCTCCTTCCCTTCCTCTAACACACACACACACACACACTAAACTTGTGTGTGTGTGTGTGTGTGTGCGCGTGTGTTTTAATTCTCTGGAGTTACTCTTTTGTTGCCAATTGTTTCTCTGCCCCGAGGCCACACTGTAAATGAGATGTTACATCTGCACCGAGCTAAGTAAACACTTTATAAATGAATAAATAAGTGAATAAATAAGGAAATACTCATATCGAGGACACAGACCGGATGCTAGAGTCCGGAGCAGAATAGAGGGGTTGCTGAAAGAACTAGCCACTTAGAAGGAAGCTGGGAAGCCCCGGGCAGGGGTTGGCCCCAAGCTGAGTGCACGGAAAGCTGCAAAGTTAGTCTAAGTCGAGATTAGAAGGCTAGAAAATGCTTGTTTCCGTTTCATTGTAAAGTCATACAATATACACACATATAATTACTACTGTAATACATGTGTGTATTTATACATATGGTATACTTAACTACATTATAGGTGTGTACACACATATGTATCTATCAGTCACTGTGAGGAAAGGAGGAGGGGAAGTCTAAAACCCTTTACATTGTAGCTGAGATATTGACCCCCGGCTTTCTCGCCACTGATAGCATAATTCAAGTGTCCCGTTTCATCCAGCTTTTATTTTTCTCCCAAATGATCTGCTTGACTCCTTGGAATAATTTCCACAGATGATGTTTTGGATTCATCACTTCCACCCACTGCTTTCATAGAAAAACGGATTTTCGCAGCGGCTCTTAAAACCGGATTTGCAAACTGAATATTTCTACAGAACACACAATACTGCTCTAAGTACAGCTGTTATTAAAGGAAGCTGAGAAACTCCTTTGAACTGTTTCTCTCTCTCTCTCTCTCTCTCTCTCTCTCTCTCTCTCTCTCTCTCTCTCTCTCTCTCTCTCTCTCTC
>NW_027185764.1:16845685-16850685 GCF_028583685.1 Petaurus breviceps papuanus
CTCTCTCTCTCTCTCTCTCTCTCTCTCTCTCTCTCTCTCTCTCTCTCACTCTCCCTCCCTCCTCCTCCTCCTCCTTCTCTTCTCTCCCGTCAGTCTGTCTTTCTCCTCTCCTCCTTTCCCCTCTTCACCCCCTGCCTCCTCCCCTTTAAACTCTCAACTCTCCTGAGGAAATTAGGGACAAAGGAGACAAATAGGAAGGACCCATCTACTGGGAGAAAGAACATTCACTAAATAAGGGAGGAAAGGAACATTAGTATTTCAGAACTGTCGGTTGAAAACCCTGAAAATGACAAATTATCGCATATGAGGTAAACTGTTCCTTCTAGGAGAGGAGGGGCTGAGTGTCCAAGACCTCCCTTTTTCTTCCTCCCCCCGCCCCCCAGTGAAAAAGAGGTCATTAGAGGAAAGTCTGAGGGACTGGACAGATTGGAAGGAAAAAATGGAAATATTACTAATAATATTTTTAAAATCCCAACCCTTAAAGGATGAACTTTGCAATTATCATGGATAACAAGAACAAATGAAAAAGCACTCATTGAGTAACTGATATCAATTATGAAAACAGGCTTTTGAGTCTGGAATAAATGATAGGGGAATTGGCCTGAGAGAGAGTGGGAACAGACATGTTATTATTTACGCCAGATTAAGAAAAGTATCCAATTTGCTGGCCATCTCCTTCCCCTTGGGAACTGGCATCAATTTTATTATTGTTCCTCCGATTTTAATATTCTCTAAATGAATTACTATTGAACTAGGTAGTTAGTCAATAGTTTAATGCAATTAATTATCTTTAAATCGGCCTGTTATCTTTTTTCTGGAGTCTAAACTCAAACTACGGGAAAGCATTTGTTTACTGTAAATAAAAGTGAAAGGCATTTTCAAAGAGTTCAGGGCGCTCAGGGTGTAGATTTGGAAGGAGGGGGAGATATTGACTCTTTAGTGTCTAGCGTTCTTGACGCTCTTCTGTAAATTGTAGGACATAACTAGAACTGAAGCAGTACATTTCTTCAAACAATGCCTCCTGTATTCCATTTGTAATGGAATTGGAGGGAGAAAATGTAATTGTGTGTTAAACATGAGGCAGCCATACATGAAGATAAGCAGGTCTGAGTGACTGGATATGGAAATCCAGGGGCAGAAACTAGAAACCTGGGGTCTATTTTTGAGTTAAATGGTTCATAAAAATAGGAGACTCGCAATCCAGTTATTTATTTATTTACTTGACTATCTATCTGGGTCTTTTCCCTGCTTCACTTCCCACAGGGTGGGAGTAAGGGAGAATCCATGGTGGGTGGGAGTGGCTGGGGGTGGGAGTGTAGACTGATAAATGGCAGATTCACTTTATCTTCAATTTCTTCTTGCCAAAAGACACTAGCCAGGAGTGTATTCAAACTTCGGCATAGCTAAAAGAGGATCCTGACCTTTGGGGGCAAAGAGAGAAGGATCTGAATTTTCAAAAATTGGCATCTAATCTTCCTCTTCCTTTCCTTTTTTTTTAAGAGAAGAATTCTAAAACCCATCCTCCATTTTTATTTCTCCTTACTTATTTAAATGTCCAGTAATGGTGGACTAATTTAGTATTTATTATAATAGCAGAGATCATAATGAGGTCATCTGGGGATACTGGCAGCTCTGGAGTTGTTTTCTAGATGGCATATGTGTGCATGAAGGTGTTTGTGTATGTTTGGGGGTGTGGTGAGTAACTTACATTTAAGTTTTATCTTGTCCCAAAGAGAGTCCCAAAGCACTGAATACCATGGAGTTAGATTTGGCTTTTAAGTTAATTTTACCTCTAGAGTCCCTTTAACACAGGAGAGAACAGGATTGGAAGAATTAGAGATTATCTTCCTTTTATAATTAAAAATCATTGTTGCTCCATCACGTCCTACCATATAGGACAAGAGGAAAGGTAAAGAGAAAAGAGGAGAGGAGAAAGAGAAGGAAGGAGAAGGGAGGAGATGAAAGGAATCTAGGCACGAAGGCTTTTTGATATTCTGCAGATATTTTAGGGGATGAAAAATACTAAGAATTGTTTTACCACAGTTCATAGAGTATCTTTGAACTCCCATTCTCAGAAACTCAGAGGTAAAACTTTCAAGGAAAGTTGTGCAAGATTAAGTTTGACATTGCTCTTCTTAGAGGAAGAAAGACCAGCTATTTGTCGTTTTGTTTTCAAGCAGGTCAAAGCCAAGAGATCTTACTGTTATCAGGCAGTCTAATAGAGATGATTAAGTGTGGGAGACATCTAAAAGATAGCAAAATCGAATAGAATAGAATGTATATTACTTTGTTAGCCCGTTGCCTGAGATAAAGTAATGTTTTATGCTAAGGCAAGTAATAAAGTGTTGTTGTGATAAAGAATGCTAGATATATACTGCAAAGGAAAAAAAAGGCTAAAATAAATCGCAAACTGGCAAATCTGGGACTTAATTATAAATATTTCAACTAACCTTTATGTACACTTATATCTTCTATGTGTGTCACGAGGACATAGATATACATACATACGTGCATATGTACAAGTATATATACACATAGATGAGTATGAAATAGATATGACTGCAGCTGCGTGTCTACTGTTATGATTTCGGGCATCAGAGGAAATTCCCGTGAATATTCCTCATCCTTTCACGGTGCCACTTATCAGGCCCCCGAAAGAAAGGACGGAGTCTCTCACCATTCAGCGAAAATTGAATTCCACCGAAATAGCTCGGAGGACAAGACCTGGTATTTCATAGTGTTTTAAAAGTAATATTCAGTTTGCCGGTGCCGTGAAATAGGGCACCACTGACGCCAGAGAAATAGAAAGAGTAATTTCTCAGTGGAGAAGTTGCGTGTTTCCAATTCAGGTACGGGATAGCTTGCGCAGGATGACCAGGGAGGGCCCCCTCATCCAGCGATGGATTTGTCCTCTAGGCTGCTGGAAGGGGTGGGGAGCTGTAGAAGAGGGAAACCAGGCAGTGATGAGCTGAGGCCCAGTCCTTTGGTGGGTTTTCAAGCATCCCCCCCTCCCCTCTCACCCTTCACATCTGGAATTGGCATTAGGGGCGCTCCCTGCTCAGGAAGTTCTCACACTTCACGATTCATTAAACGCGGGTCTCGGATTCCTTGGGAAAGAGCAAAGAGGAGGGGGTGGGTGGGGAGAGGTAGAATTTAGGGGAGAGACAAACACACCCAGCTCCTCTTTCTGCCATGATTTGCAACTGTGGTGAAGAAGTGGGTTGGGGAAGAAGGGAAGGGGGTGAAGGGAAGGGAGTCATGGAGACAAGAGGGTGGTAGGAGAGAAAAGAATTTGTGCTGGCGCTCAGGTCCACCACTGGAAACTTCTATCTCTATCAGCTTGTGGGTCCGGGCCTTCAGGACTACCTCCCACCCAGTTCAGTAACTACCCCATTCCACTTTGGGTCAGTCCTGAAATCACGTTGAACAACACACACACACACACACACACACTCCCAAGTCGGGGAGGGGGGCAGGGGGGGGGAGTGGAGGAGGCCAACCTGGGCATCAAGGGGAAACTAGGCGTGAACCGTGAAGAGAGAAAAAGGTTCTGGCTTCCTAATGGCCTCCTGGCCTGGGAGGGGAGGGAGGAGGAGATTGAGGGGAGAAGACAGATATTGTATGTTAGGGAGAAAACTGTATTGGGGGTGGCAGAAAGGAGAGAAAAGCATGATTAGAAACATCTCAGAGTTTCAGAAGATTATGGGGGGGCTGGGAAAGGAGGAGGGGGAGTTGGAGAGATACCCCTATGACTTGTAAGGAGAAGTTGGGGTTCTAAAGGTGTGATATGGGGAGCCAATAATCCAACTTCCCTGAACCCTCCATACTTGGGGAAAGGCCAGAAGGGAACCTCTAATTTCAGGATGGCCTTACTTTTGGGAAGAGAGTGGGAAGACTAAAGGAGGAAAGAAAGCAGCTAGATCGTGAAGCTCCATCCTTTTCAATGATCGTATTTTATAGTTACAGAAATTGTCTTAATGTCTGAAGGGGATAGTAGTTGGGAGCTTAAAATTACAATTGCTTCTACTTAAATTTATTTGATGGCCGCAGCGTTCATGTTATATATCCGTATGCGGGTTTTCAATATCTTAAATGTTTAAAAAGGGTTTATTCTGTACTTACACTGAGTGAAATTAAAAAGAAACAGTAAAATGTTTGAAAATGAAGTGCATTATGTTTAATAAATTTAAAATGAACAAAGACTGCTATATTGCCAGCAATATCATTCCCTGCCCAGGGGCATTAATAAAGACTGGAGGTTTGGAAAAACAATATTTTCTATTAAAATTCTATGCTGTGTTTCAATATTAAAAGGATATGTGATGAATTTTCAGTGTTACCCAGACGGGGTCAGAGATTAATTTCATTTCTTTCTGGTCAGCATTCTGTCGATAATTAATCAAAAGCAGAGTTTCTTAATGAAACACTTTTCATAAGGTGATAATTAGCAGGAAAGAGGAGGCCCGCAGACAGTCCCCGCTAGCTGTCTAATAACCGGAATGGAATCAGGGTTGGGTCCTGGGAGTTAGGCAAGGGGGGTGGGGGAGGGTGTGGACCGAAGAGAGGAGCTGTTTGATGGAAAGAGAATGGGGTTGCGGGCATGGGGGCAAGTAGCTATGTTGTGTTCTGCCGTCTTCTCCTTCCAACCCCCGAAATGAACTTCCTGATAGGGGAGCTCCTTTGGCACTGCCACTTTGGGGCCCTTCAGGTTGGAGAAAGAACCAAAGAAAGAGTGAAGTGTGGCTGGCTACATTTTCAGTGGCCAGAGACACAGAAGGAGAAAAGAGGACAGAGCCGCCTTTGCAGAAGATCCTGCCCTTGGAGAAGCCAAAGCGGGAGAGGGTTTCTCCTGGCTTGCCTGGGTTAGGTCCATCTCCTGAAGCCTCGTGTTGTGTCTGTGTGCCACGCAAGGCCCACGCGGGGGGGGGGGAAGCAGGAAAGAAGGAAGGCGGGGGAGAGAGAGGAAAGGAGGGAGGGAGAGAGGGAGGGAAATAAGGAAG
>NW_027185764.1:16859492-16864200 GCF_028583685.1 Petaurus breviceps papuanus
GAGGAAGAGGAGGACGAAGAAGAGGAAGAGGAGTCCTTATCCGGGAGCCGGCTCAGCCTCTGCTGCAGGCCGGCGCCGCTTCTTTGGCTCGGGTAAAAGGCTGGGTCGCAGCTGCCGGGGGCCGGGGGTTCGCTGGCCGCGCTGGGGGCGGGCCGTGGGCCCTTGCCCGGGGGCGGCTCCGGGGGCTCTGGGGAGAGGCCGCCGCCGCCGCTGTCACTGTCGGAGCTGGGCGTACTGTGCAAGGACAGACTGCTGGGAGAGTGCAGGTGGCGGCTCTGGCTCTTGAGCAGTTTCTTCTCATGCTTGCGTTTCTTCTTCTCCATCTTCTCCAGCTCCTTTCGGGCTATCTCCTCCGGGTCCATGGGCTCCCCGCTGCACGTGGTGGGATGAGAGTTGTGAGCCGGCCGCCCCGGCCCTTTCTTCGTATTCTCCTTCTTTCTCCATTTGGCCCGGCGGTTTTGGAACCAGACCTAAAAAAGCCGGATAAGGGAAAAGCAAGGGAGAGTCAGACTGGGGGGCCGGGGCCGGGGCACTGAGGGGGAGGGAGTGGAGACCAAAGGATACAGGGCATACGGGGGCCCTGCTGTTGCTTCTACCCAGGTGGGAAATGGGGGGTGGGGTGGGGAGAAAGTGTTCTGAATGGCCTCATGTTAAAAAAAAGAAAAGAAAAGAAGAGTGAGACTAGGCAGGCTAGGTGAAAGGGGAAAGCGGAAAAGAAACTACTTCTGGTTTTCCCTAATATGGGATTTCGCGTGTACACTCGGCTAGGCCGCAGATTCAAGCATCCTTTTGACCCAAGAAGAAGCATTTATAGGGGTACGTGGATACTTCTCTCTTAATACAGCCTGATTCCCCGGTTTACCCCTCAGTTCTGTACTATCTTTAGATGCTAGAGCTAGAGCTGTTTTCAAGTACCAAGAGGGGCTCCTCAAAGTTAACTGGATGGAATGTCCGGCTGGAGTATAGTGGAAAGAATGGCCACGTCTTGCCCCTTCTCTCTCTCTCTCTCTCTCTCTCTCTCTCTCTCTCTCTCTCTCTCTCTCTCTCTCTCTCTCTCACACACACACACACACACACACACACACACTCATGCACACAGGCACACAATATTTGAGAATCTAAGAACCCAGTTTTCGGGCTGCCAATCCTTAGGCTTTCTTTCAAGTCAAGAGAAACCCCCACAACTTTGTGCTCCGAACTCAACCAATCCCACAACCTGCCTCTTTCTACCTGCTCCCCGAAAGAATTTAAACTCATAGCGTTCTGATTTGGTGAATGGGAACTGATTTCTAAACCCACCACTCCTGCCAGGACAAAGTGCAAAAAATGCATCCAGTCCCCAACTGGGTTTTCCCCACCCTTAACCCCAGCGCTGATCATGGAGGAACCTTTGAGGGCCACAGTAGTACCTCTCTTTACACAACCCTCCCTGTATCATTCCTCTACTTATTTGGACCCCGAGGGCTGAGGGTCCTGCCAGTATGAGGAGCAAGATAAAATCTGAACCTTTGTCCCCAAAGTATTGAGAGTGGAGGGGGAGAAATTCTAAGGAAAGACTATATACATATATACATACTATAAACATACACACTATACATATACACACATACACTGATTGTGTATACGTATATATAGTTGAGTTAGCTTTACCCGCCCCCCCTCCCTTTTCCCTTCCTAAGTCACTTCCCTGAGGGTGGTCTGCCAAAATTTTCTTTTGATTCTCACTTTGCTCGGTGTCATTCGTAACCATCCGCCAATACAGAAACTCACACAGGAAAACACAAACACACAACAATCCACTTCCTCCCACACTGATACACATATACACGTTCCTTATCTCTTAAACCGTCACCATCACCACCATACGCACGCGTCCCCGTGCCTTTAAGAAAGGGAAGGATGATTAGAAATTAAAATTCATTTTTTTTTGGACGCTGTAATCATAGTTATGTCTAACACGTCGAGAGGAAAGTGTGTGTACCTAGAAAAAGATGGAGATGTGGTTTTTTTTTTTAGATTCTCCCAGCCTTGCCAGTGAGAAAGCAGCGCCGGTACTTGGTGCTGGTAGCTCGTTTCTTTGTGCCCATTGCAGACCGCCTTGTCACTGAGAATTACTCATTATCGTATTAGAGGGAAATGAAGGGGTCTCGACTTCACTTAACAATCTCAGAACAAATTGGATAAAAGGATTTCAAAACAGAAGAGGTCACGAGGGGAGGAAAAAGCATTCGGTAAATACACCTTTTAAACAATGCTAATGGGCGAATTCGCTGCGGCGCAATAGCCTCGCCCTGCCTCAGTTTAAATGTCCCAGAGTTTCACGCAAATAACGAGCCTTCAATTGCAATGAACCTAACCTCCCCACCCCATCAAAAACCTCTATGTTCCACACTTCGTGAAAAAACTAATTAAGTGATTTCATTTTGAATTTTTAATGCACCAGATTAACGCTGTATTTTGAAAAGTGAAAGCTGCCCCACAGTTTCCATACCAATCAAAGAGATGCAAATTTAAAAAAAAATCAGGCGTTAGATATACTCTGTTCTTTCCAGTTCTCGGATGTGTTAACTATTTAAGTTTCCGGCTCCCTTTCCTCTGCTCTCCCCCTTCTGAAAAGCGATGAATAAATACATGTTTTCTATCTGAATATTTTAGAGCCAAATAAACAAACAAACGGGTTTATTCAAAGCAAGGGAGAGGAGCAGCTGTTCAGTGGGAAAAGGGAAACAGGCGCAGCTTGGAAGTCGTTTGTGTCTGAACTTCATGCCTAATTCTCCTTCACCTCTACTGTTTGGATGTTTTCTCAGCCCCCCCCCCCCACATATATCCCATTCTTTAATAGATCAACACTCCCTCTTGTTTGGGGGGGGTATTTCACCCGTACACTCCCCCACACACACATACATTCATCTCCAATATTCAAAGCGGCTGGTTTCTGGGCAGAACTGGTTAAAACATATTCTGCTCTTTTAGGGCCTATTCTGCCCCCCCCCCCCCCAATCAATACGTCTCCCCTCCCATGGTGTTAAACCTCTACACACATCCTGGTTCCAAGACGCCCTGAGGACCGCGGCACAGGGATTTCTCCTCAAAACAGTCTGTCCTCACAAACACACACAGCTACCCCACCCCACCCTCGCCATGCTACCCTTGGCGGCGCAGCAAAGTAAGGTGAACGCTGACCAGACCCAGAGAGGACTCGATACCCGAGTCTTAGAACAAAGAGGGAGGGGGGTCTGCCGGGAAGAGGGTAGGCAAACAGAGGGGGAAGGAATCTGAACGCCACTCTCAGAAGAGGCTTGGCCTGGGTATCAGGAACGCCTGGGTCCGGGGGGAGGGCGGGCTATGTGTGCTGGGACTCTGTTACCTGCACTCGGGACTCCACCAGGTCCAAGCGTAGAGCCAGCGCTTCCCGCATGAAGACGTCTGGGTAGTGGCTTTCGTTAAAGGCCTTCTCCAGTTCTTCCAGCTGCCAGCCTGTGAAGTTGGTGCGGGTTCTTCTCCGCTTACAGCCTGGACTCTCCTTATCCGGATCTCCGGAGTCTGTAGGGGTACACAGTAGAGGCATGGCGAGGTCAGACCTCTGGCTAGCGTTCCTCTGCTCCCCACAAAGGGCTTTGCTCTTTATCTTCATGCTTACCCCCCGTTTTACTTACTCCCTTCATGAAGTAGACTTCAGGGAATCCCCCTCCCCAGCTCATAGTGCAACTTCAACCGGAGTACCCAAAGTGTCTGCCCTTACCCTATTGTACAGGTGATAGAAATTCCGAGCCCTCACCACCTAGTGCTGAGCTTACCCAAGAAAGGCTACCTCGGGATAGAAAGACTGCTAGAGTTTTATTTTTCTATGGGGTAAGGGAGTTGGGACGAAGAAACCACAGAGTTCCTGGGGGCTACTTCTTCATCCATAACCCGGCATGCTAACTGAAGTCCCAGTACTGATCCCAACTTGATCGCTAGCAGGGAAGGTGTACCCGGGTACCATCCCACTCCTCCAAGGGGGAGGAAGGGTAACTTCTTTAAAACGGTCCGCATTCGAAGGAGACTGAACCTCGTCCCCGGACGGCGCCCCCCACTGTCCGCCCCAAAGCTAAGCCTCCTTCTCTAACCACTTCGAAAGCCTACCTGACAGCTTGAAGGTCTGACTGTCCCCGCTCACCCCGCAGCCCGACGGCAGCAGTGGGGTGGGATTGACTACTGAGGCAGCACAAGAACCGTTCAGTAATCCATCTATGGAGAAGGGGACCGAGGCGGCAGCAGCCGCGGCGGCGGCAGCGGATTGCAGCTGGTGCCCCGCCAGTTCGTAGACGTGGTGGTGGCCTAGGGGGTAAGGAAAGCCCACCATGCTGCCCAGCGAGCCCCCGAACTGGGCATGGGGGTGATCCAGGATGCGGCTGTCCATCATCTCCGGGGTGGCAGGACGCAGCTGGAGCTGAGGAGGAGGAGGCGCAGGCGGCGGCGGCGGAGGAGGAGATAGGGACCTGGAGCCCAGTACATGCTTCGCCCGGACTCCAGCGCTTTACTTTATCAACATCAAGCTCCCGATAATTAGCACCGGCCGGGGGAATTTGGGACCAATAAGAAGCGCTAATCGGGTCTGACGTCAGAGGCGTGCAGGGTGCAAGGAAACGTTTTCCATATCGATTGCTAATTATACCTGACATGCACCTCAATAAACAGTATCAGGAACTGTCACAACAAGAAGGGG
>NW_027185764.1:16871700-16887902 GCF_028583685.1 Petaurus breviceps papuanus
GCCTCAGAACTCCAGATACTGCCTTGGGACTGGGATTCTCTGGCAAGGTGGCCTTTCCTTGTTGTTTGAGCCCAGGGTGGATTTTCTTCCCCTGAAGAATCTGGAGGAAAGGTACCGAGGGTTGGTTTAAGGCCCAAAGTTAGCTTTAATCTATGGGATAAGGCAGATGGGGAGAAATACAGAGTACAGAAGGTTTAAAGTTTTGTTGCCCCAATTTCAACACCTTATAGATAGAGCCTGTCAACAATCTTTAGCTCGGATGGTTGCCACAGGAGTACATAGGGTACGCAGGGCATTAAAGGTCGAAAATTACCTCCTTTTATGTTTACAACATTCTAGTGAGACTGTTCATGATTGCAAATGTCATCATCCTCATTTTACAGATGAGGAAACTGAGACTCAGAAAAGTGATTTGTCCAAAGTAAGGGAATGTTCTCTGTCCCCTTCCCCCCCAAGCTCCTCAAGGACAGGGACTCTTTCATTTTTGGTCTTTGTAGCCCAGGCCCTAGCACTGAGTCTGGCACGATGGGTGCTTAATAAATGCTTGTTGATGGGTTTGAGAATTCCTCCCCACCTAAAACCCAGGACTCTTTCTACTCTCAAGCTCTGCCCACAACCATCTATGAGGCACCCACAAAAGAATTTGAGCCATTTCTTATTTCCCCCAACCATCTCCACGGGTTGTCAGGGTCTCTCCACCTAAAGACCCTAGAAGAGATAAGTAAGGCCTAAAGCCTATGGAAAACAGCTTCTCCTCCCCTCCTCATCCCAGGGAGGTGATTAGCTATTGGATCTAATTGAAAACAAAACCAGCGAAGGCTCCCGCAGCCGACCCTGACCCCAGGTCTTACAGATATTAAGTTGGTCTTTCCCACGCTTCCTAGAGGGGCAGGGGGTCCGGAGGAAAGTTGTGAAGACGTGCCCGATTCTCCCCGTGCGCGCCCAGGGAAACTCTCGATCAATAGACACCAGTCCTCTGTGCCAGGGGCTTGTGATAAACACATTAGCGTGTACATAAATACATCCGGCTAGGGACACGGGGCGGGGGAGAAACGCTATATTTATATCTAGGCACGTGTTTCCGTGCAGGTTTATGAATATTTCTACACATTGTTTCCAGAAGGAAAGGCCACAGAATTGTCCGGTTCAGTATCTGACTCCAGAGAAAAGTCACTTGGACATCCTTTCAGCGTGGCTGGTTCTCTCAAAACCGGATCGTGGAGTCCAGTCACTACCTATCCGGCAGCCCCCAACTCTTTCCAGGATTCTAGGCTATGACCTCGGCTATGGATAGGGGGACTCCGGAAAGTGCTCGGAACTCAGATTCCAGATAGCGGAGAATGCAATGTGAGACAATCCTGACCCTGACCCTGACCCTAAATCCACCCGCTCGCTCGCTCTGGGAACAGGACTCTAGGAGCAGGTCCCCTCAAGGTACCTGACCTACAATGTTCCCTCTAGTCCATCCAGATCAGGAAAACCCTTCTTAGTTCTAGAGTCTGACCGAATCCCGTTACACTCCGGCTAGAGGCCAAAGCCCATAACAGGGAGCCGAGGAAATGCAAGCCCGAGAGGTTCACTTGGATCCCCACCCCCCACCCGCCACCGCCCCCCGCCCCCGGCCTCCAAAGCTTGTTTAGGACTTAGCATCGCCCTACAACTTCCAAGGATCACGCGTTCGAAGTCCGAGGCCCATTTTTAACACCTCCCAGCCTCCTCCAGCCCTCCCAGCTAATCGCACTCTCTTTATCACACCGCATCCCCCCTTCCACTTATTATTTTTTTAACCCGCACTTTAAAGGGTTAACGGCTCTTTGTTATCTCTAATTTTAATCCTCAGATGGGTCGGCGGCTCACGTTGTTCGGATCTGGTAGAGAGAAAGCGTTAACTATTATCTGCTTCTAGCTTGACCATCTGCTGTTGCAGAAAATTCAAAACCCTGGAGATCTACTTATATCCACATCGTAAACGAGAAAAGATGTTTTAATTAAGGGAAATCAGGTTAACTTAGCTCTAATTTACAAGCCGCCTGCCTAATGAATTGTCTGTGCTGCTCTCTCTTTGTAGAGAGTAAATCTGAGGATCCCTTTCCTCCGCAGTTCAGACACTAATTAACTAACCAAGAATTTTAGTAGCACACCCGCCTTTCGCCTAATAGTTTTACCTAAAGCCAGCCCGGTCATTGCTTATACAAATTGCCAATTAAATTTGATTGATATAATGAAATTGGATTTTATTTTTCACTTACCTTCTCTCTTTCTCCCTCACTTTTCATCATTTTTACCCCCTCTACCAAGAAATACGCACACTTGCGCCCACGCACCCACACATATTCCCCCAATCAAAATATAATGCTGATAACATTAATAAGTTTTTCTCCTTTGGCATGTCTACACGTGCCCGACCAGGCCCAAGACTGGAAGTCCATTCAGGCCAGCCCTCCGCGCCTGGTTGCCTGAGCTAGGCGAGTTAGGGCTGTTAGTCCAACATTTCTATTAGAAGTTAACAGGCGTAATCTTGTTTCCAGATATTTATCCACGTTCGGAGGGCTGTAGTTACATGTTTGAAGTTAGGGGGAAAAAGTGAAAGATCTAAGCAGCCATTCTAAAAATACATTAACAGTTTCCAAAATCTATATCGCTGCTTAATTAAATATGTTATCCTGTTTATAGGATCTGTGGCTAATTATTTAGAGTCATTTAATCTACTCAATTTGCACGTTAATTAAAAAGCACCGGTTTGCATTGTGAAGGCAGGAGGGTTTAAAGGGGAGACAGCGACGTCTAGCGGGAATCTGGGAGGGTCACAGCCACTTTCTTGGTATAGGTTTGGTCTCTGGTTCCCTTCTCAGTCTCCCCTCATCTTCTCCCGCGATTTAAGTTTCTAGAGAAAACAAATTCGGAATTATTTATTCCAAAGAGGGATGGAGAGGTGGGATAGCCGAGGTAGGATGACCTAGGAGACTAAGGAAGGATGGTCATTGGGAAATAGCTAGTCAGCCATTGAAACGGGCAAGTCCGCTTAATTAGCACTTATTTAAGGGGGTGCGGGGGAGAGGAGGCGAGGAGGCAGTTCCTCAAACGCACTTTTAATGCTGTAAGGGAGCTCAGTTTAGACAGAACTGAGAATAGCCAGAAACGCTACTGTCAGGCTACCAGATTTAAGTAAAGCAGAAGTTGAGGTGTCTTTGAGTTACTCAAGCGAATTGTTCTGTTACTTGGGGGAAAAGAGGCGGCAAATCTTAGTTGGTTTGGTGAAAATATAAACCAAGATCCACAGCATTTTCCCCGCAGCTTTCCTCTCCTATCACCCTCCCTTTCAACCCTGGCCTGAAGAATCCTGCTCGACCCTAAAACAGCTCCCGGGAAGATTTTCCGAGCATTCCCGAGGGGCATGTTCCCCAAGCTGGACTGGTCGGCCCAAGCCTGGTTAACTGATAAATGATGAAGCTCCCCCCCCCCCCAGGCTCTCAATTGCTTCCTAATTGTTTTTCTTCCCCAGACCTGTCCCCTTTCACTCCCATCTGTCCCTTTCTGACGGTGTGTGTTTTGGCCTTTGTTCCTGTCCCCTTTATTGACACCTTTTTTCAAAGCCCGCTTCTGTCGTCCTTCACCAATCTCTTCTGCCCCATTAACCCATCGGCACGAGGCTCTAGCAACAAAGAACTGAAATCTGATCTGCTGCTTTATTGAATCTCCATTGTCTGCCAGCTAATTCCTCATTGTCCCTCCAGCTTGCTCCTGGACCGGGGAGGTAGTGATTGTTAATTGCATGCCCCTTCTCCAGCTCCTCACCCACCAAAGCTAGGGGAATCTTGGGATTCAGACTATGATACAAGAAGAAATGAAGTCTGCCCCACCAAAATCCCCCTCCACTTCACCAAATAAAAATTCTCAACTTATCCCTCCAAGAAAGACCAAGGAACCCTTTTCTCTTTCAGGGGGGCTGAAGAAGACAGCTGCTTTTAACTATACACAACAATGAAAATTACACAGGCATCTGATCCTTCACACTTGAAATGGATAATTTTTCTATTTTCTATAATTTCTCTAGGGAGGTCTAATTTGTCCAAGCTACTCAGAATGAAGCTGAAATAATAAAAAGTGTCCAGGAAAGGGAGACAGTAGGAGTATTGTGATAGCATCAGGTAAACAAAGAATAATTTGTCAAATCTCACCCAAATTCCATCTTCCTCAAGAAAGAACATTAGAATACCTTGGATTTACATGGTATTTTTCTCTTTTTTTTTTTGCATTTTTGGAGGGCAATTGGGGTTAAGTAACTTGCCCAAGGTCACACAACTAGGTGTGTGTGTGTGTGTGTGTGTATGTGTGTGTGTGTGTGTGTGTGTTAAGTGCCGGATCCCAACTCAGGTCCTCCTGACTTCAGGGCAGCACTCTACTCACTTCGACACCCAGCCATCCCTTCCCTTACATGGTACTTTTCTTACACGAACTCTTAAGTGTTTCCCTCTACATCATCACAAACATTTCTGTTGGATAAAGACAGGCCTATATTATTCTTCCCATTTTACAAATGAGGAGAAACTGAGGCCCTATGAAATTAAGGGAGGTAAGGTCTCACAGGAAGTCAACAGAATTCAAATTATAGGTCACATTTTTGGATACCCAGGTTGGTTTTCTTTTTGTTAGACTATGCCTTTGAATAATCCAAGTCATTTGTGGGAAAATCTACCATAAGAAGATCATAGGGGAAAACGGAGATGTTTACAGTAGATGACAGAAAGGTGGTGGGGATGGAGATAAGTTGGCTTTCTTCCAGTACTTGAAAGCCTGTCATGAGGAATAAGGATTTGACTTTTTCTACCCAAGCAGAAGTGCAGTAGGTAGAAATGTTGCAGGTGCAGATTTTGACTTGGTATGAAGAAAAGCTTTCTAACAATTATAGTTGCTCCAAAATAGAATGGTTGCTTTAGGCACTGAGTTCTCTTGGAGGTGTTCAATATAAACTTAGCATGTTAACATTATTGGGCATTAGTGTTGAGGGACAGGTCGTACCAGATGTCCCTTGGGGTCCCTTTCTACTCTAAGATTTTCTAATTTTATGATTCTGTTCTTATTGTTTCTAAGGCCAATTTAGAAATATGCAAATATATCACCAGTCAATTTAAAGATAAAAGGATGTATGAACACTCCAACCTGAGTGTTTCTAAGTCTGTGAAAGGAACTTTTCCCCCACTTCAAGCAGAAGACTCTGTTTCTGCTATGTGCTAAGTTTATTTCAATGAAAGAATTCCTCAGATGATTTATTCTTTGCTCTTCTGACCAATTTGAGGACATGGAGGTGGAGAAATAGTCAAGGGTCAGTTTGTTGACAGGGGATTCACCGTGTTCAAAGATTGACTTAATCTGTTCAGAATTATATATATGCATATATAAACACATGTATACATATATGTACATATATAAACCTATATGCATGTTTGGTTCAGTCCTATGATTTAATTGATGTAAGGCAGAATCACAAGTAGGAATTCAGGCACCTAGGGCAAATTCAGCTGAGTAGAGCATACAGAGAACAGTCTCCTCCAGAACAATGAAGTCACAGATGTTGGAAGATGTTGCCCAGAGTCCAACTTCAGCCTCTGGGTCAATAACTAACCATAAGGAGGAAGAAAAAGAGGGGAAAGAGGGAGGCTGCTGATGTGGGGAGGGTGATCCCAGGAAAGGAACAGGACCCTAAAGAGTAGAGACATGTGACATTTTCCCAACGGAGAACCAAAAGGTGCAGGAACAATGGGCTAGAGTCCGCATAGTAGAACTTGCAACCTGGATATTGACTCCCTCTGGAGAGGCCCCCATTACCTCATCTGAGTAACCACGGCTCTGGCATAGAGATCTCCCAGTGTAAAAACTCCCTCCACCAATTCAGAGCCAAAGTTCCTCTACAGATTTCAGTTCTGAAGAGTTGCTATGGAAGAGATCAAACACAGAGAGAAAGGACCCGTGTGTACAACAAATATTTGTGGCAACGTTTTTGTTGCTGTCCCTGACAGAAGTTCCCAGTTTCTTAGTAGTAATTCTCTTTTCCTGTTCTTTTTATGTTGAAGCAGGATTGCAGGATGATAGATTTAGAGCTGGATGCTCATTTAACAGATTAGGAAACTAAAGCCCAAAGAAATTAAATGTCTAGGGTAAGGTCATACATCTAATTTAATCTCTGAGGTAAAATCTGAACCCAAGTCTTCCTGATTTCAAGTTCAGCACTCTATTTATTCACTGTACTACCTAGTTGTCTCAATGTTCAAGACTGTTAGATTCATTAAAAAAAAAATGTCAGATGGTGCAAAAGATAGAGTGCTGGGCCTGGAATCAGGAAGACCTAGGTTCAAATCCAGCCTCAGGCACTTACTAGCAGCACAATCCTGGGCAGGTCACTTAACTTGAGCTCACCTCAGTTTTCTCATCTGTAAAATGGTGATAATCCTAGCACCTACTTCTCAGGGCTGTTGTGAGGATCAAATGAAATAATATTTGTAAAGTACTTAGTAGTGTCTGGCACAAAGCAATGCCCCATATAAATGTTAGCTATCATCATCATCATTATTATTAAAGGAAAGAAAAAAACATTGCTGTGATACTGAGAAATTAAGTAGCTGGCCCATGGTTGCACAGTTAGTACCTGTCAGAGGCAGGTTCTAAACTCTAAACTTCCTGATTTTAAGGCCAATCCCTTATCCAATATGTTACATTAACTCTTAATTTAAAATATTTGTTGTTCAGTCATTTTTCAGTCATGTCTGACACTTCATGACTTTATTTGGGGTCTTCTTAGCAAAGACACAGGAGTAATTTACCATTTCCTTCTCCAGATCATTTTACAGATGAGGAAACTGAGGCAAACAGAGTTAAGTGACTTGTCCAGGGTCACATACCTAGTAAATGTCCGAGGCAAAATTTGAACTCCAAGCCTGGCACTCTATCCATTGTGTCACCTAGCTGCCCTGTAATTTAAAATATATGGATCAGTAATAATGAGTACTTCTGTATTTATAACCACTTTGACGTGATCTTCGTAGGTCCCTTTTAAAAGTAAAGTCTCTTTTTAAAGATTCAATCCCCCCCCCACAACTTTTGAACTTGTATACCACAAATGAGCAGCAATTCCTCCATAGCTATATAAGTATGAAAGTATATATAAATAAACAAATACCATAAATGGGCCTGGAACTTTCCAAATCTATTTCAAAAAACAAGTAAGTCTCTCATAACTGCAAATAGGTACTGCTATTCTAGGTAAAAAAAAAATCTTTTAAAAAAGTAAAATGACAAAATAAAAAATTTTTAAATAAAATATCTGAGTCACTTTTTAAAAGCTTCATTGATGCCTTTTGTTTGTCATTTCCCAAGATGTCATTTCCCTTCCACCCTACATTGGATTCTCCCTAGGAACAAAGAAAATCAACCAAGTAGACCAACCTAGTGTCTATGGCTAATAGCATATTTGACTGTCCATTCCTGTAGTCTCTCACTCCTATGCTATGAGGAGGACTGGCTTTCCTGTTCTGCTCAAATGGAGTGTTGTGCATTAAAATGTGCCAGACAGACTATTATTTAGTACTGTAGTGATTGCATAAATTTTCCAGGTTCTAGGTTTTTTCCCCCACACTCTGCATCAGTTGCTACTCCCATTACTTCACTTTAAATTAAGTCACTACATGAAAAACAAAAAGATGTTAATGTTCTTTGTTATCTTCACGTGTTTCCCAAGAAAGAACTTTGGGAATCCCATTGACAATCCTTTTCTAACAAAGTTCCATCCTTTATCTTGATAAAACAAAGACTCCTGAGTATCTCTTTCATTGGTGGAGTTTGTTAATATATAATTTACTATTTCAGAGAAATCAATGAATTTCTTGGCTTCAAGTCTAATGGGGGTTTCTGTCTCTTAGTCCAACTCAATAATGAAAAAATATTAAACACCTACTATGTAAAGCATGATACTTCCTTGCATTGCTTTGCTTCAAGGCCAATTCATATTATTATCTTGCTCCTAAAAGATGTTTGGAAAACCTTTCTGAAAATTTGTTCAAAATCTTGCAATTTTTTTTTTGTCTAACATATAAAATTTGAACTGCTGAATTAATACTTAAACTGATACCTAAGCAGGTCTTATGTTGCTGTTTTAGTCATTTCAGTTGTGTCCAATTCGTCATGACCCCATTTGGGGTTTTCTTGGCAAAGATATTTGAGTGGTTTGCCATTTCCTTCTCCAGCTCATTATACAAATGAAGACCTGAGGCAAATAGGGTTAAGTGACTTGTCCAGTGTCTGAAGCCAGATTTGAACTCATGAAGATGAGGCTTCCTGATTCCAGGGCCAGTACTCTATCTACTGCACCCTTAGCTGCTGGTCTTAGCATAGTCTGCATCAATTCAATTCAACAAGCATTAATGCAAAAGGTATATGCAAAAGGAAAAACTGCCTAAAATCCAAGTAAAGAGTTAATGATAAAAGGAGGAGCAATTCATATATGCCACAAACTTGAGGCTAAACAAAGGCAAAACTTTGAGTATTACTGACTTTTCAATTCAACTAATAATGCTGAAAGATGAGCAATGATGGGGAAGAATAATGTCACAAAACCAAATTCTACTAGTCTTGTAAAGTGTGTGTACTTTGGGAAAAGGACAGCAAAATTCAAGGATCAACCAGGACTTAACACCCCTCCCATAATTCCCTCTAAAAATCAGATCCACATCTCCCACCCACACCCACACCCCAGTTAAGATCCCACACATTTGCTACAAGACACAGGAAAACTAAAAGTGTCACTTGGGAGGCAGTAAGAGGGAAGAACCAGTAGTGATGAAAGTTCTATGGTCATTCTGCCTTTAGCCCAGGCCATCTGTTTTAAGCATCAGTCCTTTATTTGTCTTTATTATAAAAAAAAAGTTTAAAGATATGCTCTTAAAATTAGCCTTCAGTTCTCTCTCTGGTCATCAATGTCAGTATCTGATAAAAAAAAAAAACTAGCTCCCACAGGGGTAGACACTTTCCTCTTTAATTCTATTCTTTAGAATTAGATAACAAAATCAGTGGCTACCTTGGGGGCCCAGAACAGATCCTTGGTACAGTGAGTCCCCCACATGTGTTCCTTTTCTCAGTTTTGGGGTCTGAATCAATATTTTTTGGACTCATATTGCTCCAATATTTGCCATGTATGGTCTAGTTTTAGTGAATAAAATGAGAGCCCCTGGAAACATCATTTTGTGTTTCCCTGCCTGAGTGTTTTGAAATTTAGTACACTTAACCAAAATCATGCTCTGTTCCCATTCCCATGCAGCCAAAACTCCTAGCAATTGCAGGATTGGGCTTTTAATGAGCATTTTCTTGATTTACAGCAGCAATGAGCAGTTATCTGCTAATAACTCCTTAGTTTAGAATTAAAAGGGGTAGAGAAAATAAACCAAATTGCAAAGATCAGCTCTTGTTAAATAAAGTCATTGTGAAAAAGACACATAACAACATTTTCATGCATCAGATAAATGAGACGATGAGCTCATCTTTTGTGGGTTGTAATTATTTAATACTACTTAGCATCCACATAGCATTTACCCTATGGACATTAGTTAATTAATTCTAAGATCAGTTCTGCCAGAGGCAGGGAAACTGAGGCAGGGGTTATAGGTGATAATGAGAAAAAAATAATCTAATGATGGGATATGAACAGTTAGAGCTTCTAGCTCCAAATCTTTAATGATTTTGCCTCTATTGACTTATCCCCTCTCTTATTCAGTAATTTATAGCAGGTAGGCAGCAGGCTAAATTACTCTGAAGAAATTCATAAACAAAGGCATTGTTAAAGGAATTCTTTTCCTCCCTTCCTTTATTTAACTTTGGTGTCAGATGTCAGGTATATACCACCTACTAAGAGAAAAACAAGAATACTTAAGACAATCAGAATTAACTTTAAGTTAAAGATGATAGCAGTAATGAGATCCACAGCAACAGGAATAGAAAGTCTCTAGTTTATGGAGATAGGCAGTAAGTATATGAAAAGAAATTACATAATTAACATGAACCTTAAACTACTGTGATCAGAGTGAATACAAGCTTTAGTGACAGGCAGAGTTTGAAATTAAGGTTGGAATCACAAAGTGTCTCCCTGTTCTTCCTCTCTACCCCAACCATTGGGGATGCCCTGAATTCCTATAGGAAATTAGGTTTGTTATCTGTAGAATGCTGAGTCCTCATTAGGAGAAAAAAGCTACAAGTTCTGTAGAAACAAATAGTAATGAACAAGGTGAATTAGACAATGTCTTTAGAGTAGAAATCCCTGGGGACCAAGACCTCTTTATATCCTTTTTTTCTCAAAGCAGAGCTCCTTAGACCATTATGGTGCTTAAAAAAAAATAATAGTCCCCTTGAAATCCAGCCTGTCATCTATGTGGTAAGAGGGTGAGAAGCAAGGCAAAGGAAGGGAATACCAGTCAAGGCAGTGTACAGATGGAAGTTTATGTGCTCTGAGATCCATATGGTAGCTGGGAAGTCCTGGCAAGAATCTTGAAAAGTTAGGCAATTGGGCTCTTGAGATATATACTTTTTGGGTTAGCACCCCAGCAGCCAGTGTGATCAAATTGCTCCTATAGATCTAAGAAACAGCCAGGGCAGCATAAAGTTGCATGCTAGTCCCACTGGATAACACCAGCTTAACATGGAGGAGAGCAGAGAAAATGGCACTACTACTGTTCTAGAATCACAAGAAAGCAAGAGAGATTGGAACAAATAAAAATACTCCAACTACTGCAAATGTTTCAGGGAAGATGGTGCTGATCATTAAAGTGGACAAACCATGAGTGCACATGAAATGGACTGAAGACATACACTTTTATAATGCATCAATAATATAGGATAAGAATAGAAACTAGACCAGTGATTTTATTGGTGTAGGGAACTCCCAGTGAAGAAATGCCCTCTACTAATGCTGGTTGGCATCTTCTCTGCAATTTATAGTCTTATAGAGCTTTCTGGAGCACTGGGAAATTAAATGACTTGCCCAGGATCACACCAAAATGTGTCAGACATAGATCTTGAACTTATGGCTTCTTGGCTTTGAGGGTAAGTTATAATGTCAATACTATATGATAATAAACTTGGAAGTAAATCTCACAAGTTTCAGGCAAGGACCTTATACTACTTTTTTGTCAACTGTTCCTTAAGCTCTAAGTCATACAACAGTGTATTGCCAACAAATGCAAGAAAAATCATACAAAAAACCCCCCAACTTTATCCCTTAACCTCAGATTAGATGAACTAACAGATGAACAATGAGGAAGTATTACAATCTGAAGAGGGAAAAATTCAAGACAGTGAAGTCATTGAAAATGTTAACTTCATTCAAATTACAGGAATAATACCTAATAATGAAACAATTGGTAAAAAAAAAAAAACACCAAAGTCTAAAATTTATTTTGAAAAAAGAGTTGCTCATACACTGGAATTTCAAAAAGTCCTTTTGAGTTTAATTGTGTCAATCCAATTAGCAGACCAAATATACCAAAACAGAAAAAATTTAAAAAGTTGGCACCTGGTATAACCATCATGAATTGAAGTATTGTCTCACAAATTTTGACAGAAAGTATAAAAGCATTTCAGAGTTGCACACAGTAGTATATGCAGCAACTATTGCCAGGATAGCAAGGACTATATCTAAGGACAGATTTCTGCCTTGTCAGAAGAAATTTGAGAAATCTACTGTACTGAAAATCAACAGAAAGACTTTGGGAAATTTGATGTAGTAAAAACATGAATTATACAATTAAAGCAAAAATATAGGGAATGGAATCTGGAAAACAAAAGCATATCAGAAATCTACATTCCCTTAACCAGCAGCTGAAAGTAAGTCAAAAGGTTGAGGCAATACAAGGAGTCAAAGCAGAACAAATAAACAATTTAGCATTATTCAAAAGCTTTATTACAAAGACTTTAGAAATTTTTAAAAATTATAATAAGGGATAATGGGAGGGGCCGGGCTTGCGACGTTCTCTCTCCTTTCCTTTTCCGCGCTGCTGCTGCAGCCATGAGTATGCTCAGGCTTCAGAAGAGGCTTGCCTCTAGTGTCCTTTGATGTGGAAAGAAGAAGGTATGGCTTGACCCCAATGAGACCAATGAAATTGCCAATGCCAATTCCCGCCAGCAGATCCGAAAGCTGATTAAAGATGGGTTTATCATCCGGAAGCCCGTTACTGTGCACTCTCGTGCCAGGTGCCGAAAAAATACTCTGGCTCGAAGGAAGGGCAGGCACATGGGTACTGGTAAGAGAAAGAGTACTGCCAATGCTCGTATGCCTGAGAAGGTGACCTGGATGAGGTGAATGAGGATTCTTCGCCGTCTGCTTCGAAGATATCGTGAATCCAAAAAGATTGACCTCCACATGTGCCACAGCCTGTACTTGAAGGTGAAGGGAAATGTGTTCAAGAATAAACGAATACTGATGGAGCACATTCATAAACTAAAGGCCGACAAGGCCCAGAAGAAGCTCTTGTCTGACCAGGCTGAAGCTCGAAGGTCTAAGACTAAAGAAGCACGAAAGCATCGGGAAGAGCGTCTGCAGGCTAAGAAAGAGGAAATCATCAAGACTTTGTCCAAAGAGGAGGAGACTAAAAAATGATCCTCCCCTATCTCCTCTGTACATAGTACCCTTCTATTTGGCATATGCAATAAAAATGAACAACTGTCAAAAAAAATTATAATAAGGCACAAGACAGAATCCTTAAAGAAGATGGAAGTGGAAAATGTCTGATCCTCTATATGGCTACAAGAAATCCAGTACAACAAAGATGATACAGGTTGGTTCAAATAAGAAATAGACAATGAACAGCAGAAGCTACACGAAAAAGAAAAGAAGCTACATCAAGAAGGGTGATGGTAGAGAGTGGGGACCTCATTTCAAAACTAAAAAGCTGCAAGATAAGACAAAATCTATCATTATTGATTCAAATCCTTCAGAGTGGAATATGAATTAATAGAAAGGAATCTTCTTCTCAGACATAAGCCTGATCCCATATTTCTTAAGAGAAGATACTATTTATCTTTTATGAAAGAAAAGATCACTAGTAATTCCTCCAAATGTAGGCTAATTACATGTTTTCATACAGATACATGTACTTTATACAAATAATTTATGGCTTGTATCATGAAAAAAATGTGTAAATAGACACAGGAAAATAATATATTGCCTGAAAAAAATAGTGTGCCAAAAAAACCCAACTCAGAATGTGAAGAAGACATTATTATCAAATAGGAAATTATTAAGCTACCTGAAAGTGCTGAAACATAAGCCTACTTTTGTTAATTATTGCAAATCCTTTGACTCAGTTCTGCACTCATGGGTTATTCAATCACTACAAATATATAAAATAGACCCAATTATTATGAGAATGCTAGAGCAGTTGATGCCCACATGGAAAACTGTTCACTATATAAAATGTTCTGTGGGACAGAGCCAAGATGGTGAAGAGAAGTCAGGAAGTTGCCTGAGCTCTCCCCACTTTCCCTCAGAAACAACATTAAATTTAGGCTCTAAAAGAATTCTGGAACGACAGAAGCCACAAAATAGGGCAGAGTGAAACAATTTCCTGACCCAAGATAACTTGGAAGGACTTCAGGAGGGGTCTGTCTCACTTGGGCAAGGGGGAAGCAGACCTGACACAGGCATTGTCCAGGCAGTCCAGCAGAAGGCTCTTAGCAACCAAGGCCTCATGGTCCTAGTTCAGCATAACATCAGGATAGCTGTGAGGCTTCCAGCCCCAGCACAGCAGGTGAATTGCTGGAGTCCAGGGCACAACAGGCAAGATTAGGCTGGGCCAACTTAGCACAGTGGGCAAGCTCTGAAGTGCCAGAGGCCCCTGCAAAGAAAGCCAATGACCAGTCCCTTGGATCCCAGTACAAGAAGCTTGGATAGTGTCCCCTCTATGGCAGGAGAAGAGTTCAACTTTTAAAAATGAGCAAAAAACAAATTTGGGAGTGCATCGGTTTTTGCCTCCAAGGCAAGAAGCCACAGAAGGCTGCAGCACAGCTGCTGCCACATGACAACTTCAGCTCCTGGCCTGAAGAGTGTAGGGGACCAAGCACCAGTCTGAGGGGTAACCGCTCTTGCTTTAACCTGCTTGGATCTGGATTGCTGTCTAGGGTGGAGGTCCTGGGATGTGTGTCCAGCTTGCCAGAGCATGTGGAGACCTCAGAGAGGGCACCCATCTAATACGTCTGGCACCTGAGAAAACCCCAGTGTTTGGGATGAGAGCTCCCCTATCTGGTGGCAGAGTGCTACTGTGGCAAAAAGCCCAGGGGTCAAGTGACTGAGGGGCGACATGACCAGGCAAAGGAAACAAAGCAGACAGAAGATTCCAACATTAGACTCCTATTTTGGGGACAAAAAGGAGCAAAGCATGGAACAGGAGGAAGACAGTGAAGTCAGAACTCCTACACTAAAAGCTTCAAAGGAAAATACGAGCTGGTTACAGGACATAGAGGACCTTAAGAAGCAGATAAGAGAAGTGGAGGAAAAATTGGGAACAGTAATGAGAACGGTGCAAGAAAATTATGAAATGAGAGTCAACAGCCTGACTTAGGAAAATAACACCTTAAAAAATAGACTAACTCAAATGGCAAAAGAGGCTCAAAAAGGCAACGAGGAGAAGAATGCCTTAAAAACCCAAAATTTCCAGATGGAAAAAGAATCTCAAAAGCTCACTGAGGAGAATCATTCCTTCAGAACTAGATTGCAGCAAATGGAAGCTAATGACCTTATGAGAAATCAAGATGCTGTTAAACAGATCCAAACAAATAAAAGAATAGAAGGCAATGTGAAATATTTCATGGGAAAAACCACTGACCTGCAAAATAGATCCAGGAGAGATAATTTAAAAATTATTGGACTACCTGAAAGCCATGATCAAAGTAAGAACCTAGAAATCATCCTCCAGGAAGTTCTCAAAGAAAACTGCCCTGATATTTTAGAACCAGAGGGCAAAATAGAGGTTGAAAGAATCCACCCATCACCTCCTGAAAAAGATCCCCAAAACTCCTAGGAATATTATACCAAGCTCCAGAATTCCCAAATTAAGGAGAGAATATTACAAGCAGCCGGGAAGAAACAATTTGAATATTGTGGAAACACAATCAGGATAACCCAGGATCTGGCAGCTTCTACACTGAGGGATCAAAGGGCTTGGAAGATGATATTCCAGAGGTCAAAGGACCTGGGATTAAAACCAAGAATCACCTAACCAGCAAAGCTGAGTATCATATTTCAGGGGAAAATATGGTCATTCAGTGGAATAGAGGACTTTTAATCATTCTTGATGAAAAAACCAGAGTTGAATAGAAAATTTGACATTCAGATACAAGAAGCAAGAGAAGCATGAGAAAGTAAACAGGGAAAAGATATCATAAGGAACTTATCAAAGTTGAACTATTAACACTCCTACATGGAAAAACAATAATTATAACTGATGAAACTTTTCTCAGTATGAAAATAGTTGAAGGGAACAGAAATACATACACACACATACATATATATGTCTATATATGAGGGTATATGGGCATATGAATACTCATGTGAATGTGTGTATATATGTTTACAGGTATACATAGATAGAGGGCACAGGACCAATTTAATAGGAAGGGATGATACTTAAAAGGTGAAATAAAGAGGTGAGAGAGGAATATAATGAGAGGAGATGGGGAGAGACAGAATGGGGTAAACTATCTCATATAGAAGAGGCAAGGGAAAATGGTTACAATGGAGGGGAAGAATAGGAAGGCAAAAGGGAATGGGTCAACCTTATTCTCATTGAATTTGGCTTGGGGAGGGAATGAAATACATACTAAGTAGGGTATCTCACCCTACAGGAGAATAGAGGGGAAGGGGATAAGAGGGGGGATGATGGAAGGGAGGGCAGGTTGGGGGGAAAGGAAGTTGGAAACATCCACTTTTGAAAAGGTCCGGGATCAAAGTAGAGAATAGAACAAATGGGAGGTGGGATAGAAGGGAGGGAAATATAGTCAGTCTTTTACAATATATCTACTATGTTAATGTTTTGCATTAGCTACACATGTACAACCCATACTGAACTGCTTATCTTCCCAGTAAGGGTGGGTGACAAGGGAGGAAGGGAATGAATCTGGAATTCAAAGTTTTAAAATCAAATGTTTAAATATATATATATATATATATA
>NW_027185764.1:16888002-16891139 GCF_028583685.1 Petaurus breviceps papuanus
ATATATATATGTATATATATATATATACACTATTATTAATACTATTTTACATGTAATTGGGAAAAAAGATATACAGGCCCTGGGGCATAGAGATCCACCATGCCCTACTGGAAAAGTCGAAAAGGGTATGGGAGAAAATATGGGAGAGAGCAGATTAGAGGAGGGGATATCCTGTGGGACTGCTATTTTGGGGTGGTGGGTAGGGGTAAAATGGGGAGAAAATTTGTAACTGAAAATCTGGCAGAAATGAATGATGTAAATCAGAAGTTAATAAAGCATTTGAAAATGGGAAAAAAAATAAAAGAATTGGAAAAAAAGAGAATTTTCTGGTTATATATTTACAGAAGTCCTCGAGGAGGGTTTTGGAGGTCCTGGGACTTTATTGATTATTTGTGCTGACCTCTTGGACCTTGTTTATGGGTCTGTGTTGATTTCTATGTTGATAATTTGTGTTGAATTCTCAGACCTTGTTGGTGGGTCTGAGTTGATTTCACAGGCAGATAGTAAATTGATGATGGTGCTGGCAATATGTATGAATATTATTGTGGCTCTGTAAAGCTTTGTCTTCCCAGAAACAGTAACTCTGAAGGATTTGAGGTGGATGGACACTGTGAACTTCAGTATGGAATGGGAACTGGACAAAGAACTGGACAAGGAGCTGGACAAGGAACTGGAAGCTGCCTGGCTTTGAACTCAGGTGACAGTTGGAGCTGGGATCACGGAAGTAGAACCATGGAAGCTGAGAGCCAGCCTTGAGTCAAGTTGAAAGAAGACTTTACTTGGATACTGTGTACTGACTGAGAAAATTATGATTTACTGTGACCTAGGGGTAGAGAACTTTGACTTTTGTACTTTGTGATTGCATTAAGGATTTTGTGATTGACTAAATGAATGTTCTTTGTTTAAAATTATGTGACCACTTTGGTGAAAACTATGTGGCCATTTTAATGATAAGTTGTTGAGTTGTGACATGATGAATGCTGTGTTTTTATTTTCTGTGATAAGTTGTAACATTGTGAATGCTTTATTTTGATTTTGTATGAATGTTTTGCTCTGATTTGTTATTGAATAAATAGTGAGTTCACTATACTATGTAATCAGAACCTTGAGAGCTGTTCACAGCAGCAGTCCTCTGGAAAGCTGCTTATGTGTGGCTTTATAATAGGGCACTTTCAAACTTTCCTGATGAAAAGAGCAGAGCTGAACAGAAAATTTGATCTTCAAATGCAAGACTCAGGGGAAGCATAAAATGGAAAGAAAAAAAAAAAACAAGCCACAGTATTCAAGAAGGTTAAAATGTTTACATCCTGACATGGGAAGATGACACTTGTAATTCTAAAGAACTGTATCTCTATTGGGGTGGTTTACAAGGAGTATACTTAGACAGAGGATGTGCTGTGTGATGATAATAAGAAAAAATTAAAGAGTGAAAAAAGTATTATATTGGGAGAAGAGGAAAGGAGAAGGCAGAATGGGGTAAATTATATCACATGAAGAGGCATGAGAGACTGATTACAGTGGAAGGAAAGAAGAGAGGGGGTAAGCATTGTTTGAACCTTACTCTCATTGGATTTGGCTCGAAGAGGGAATAACACACTCAGTTGGGTAAAGAGATCTACCTTACCCTTTAGAAAAGTAGGAGGGAAAGGGGAAAAGAAAAAGAGGGGGAGAGGAACTGATAGAAGGGAAGGCAGATTGAGGGAGGTGGTGATCAGAAGCAAAATACTGGTGAGAAGAAACAGGATGAAAGGAGAGAGAGAGAGAAAAGTACAAATGGGAAAAATAGGATGGAAAAAGCACACATTTAGTAATCATAACTGAATGTGAATGAGATGAACTCCTCCATAAAAAGGAAGTGGATGGGAGAATGGATTAAGAACCATAATCCTACAATACATTGTTTATAGGAAACACATTTGAAGCAGAGAGACATACACAGGCAAAAGGATGGAGCAGAATATATTATGCATCAGCTGAAGTAAAAAAAAAAAAAGAGCAGTAGCAATCCTGATCTCAGACAAAGCAAAAGCAAAAATAGATCTACATAAAAAATACAAGGAAGCAAATTACATCTTGTTAAAAGGTGCTATAAACAATGAAGTAATATTAATAATAAATATATATGCACCAAGTGCATATATCTGCATCCACATTCTTAGAGGAGAAGCTAAGTGAGTTATAGGAAGAAATAGACAGAGGAACTATACCAGTGGGGGACCTCAAATTTCCCCTCTCAGAACTAGATAAATCTAACCACAAAATAAACAAGAAAGAAGTTAAAGGAGGTGAATAAAATCTTAGAAAAGTTTGATATGACAGACTATGGAGAAAATTGAAAGGGAATAGAAAGAAATATACCTTTTTCTCAGTGGTATATGACATCTAGATAAAAATTGACCATGTTTCAGGGAATAAAAACCACAATCAAACGTAAAAAGGCAGAAATATTAAATGCATCCTTTTCAGATCATGACACAATAAAAATTACATGGAATAAAGGGCCATGGAAAGATAGATGAAAAATTAATTGGAAACTAAATAATATAATCCTAAAGAATGAGTGGGTCAGACAACGTCATAGAAATAATCAATAATTTCATCAAAGATAATTACAATGAGACAATATACCAAAATTTATGGGCTGCAACCAAAGCACTGCTTAGGGGAAGTTTTATATTTCATTTTCTTTGCCTTAAAAAAAATTTTTTTTTGCTTTCTGGAGGGCAATTTTGGGTTAAGTGACTTGTCCAAGGTCACAAGCTAGTTTTTGTGTTAAGCATCTGAGGTTGGATTTGAACTCAGGTCCTCCTGACTCCAGGGCTGGTGCTCTATTTACTGAACCACCTAACTGCCCCCAAAGTTTTGTGTTTCTAAATGCTTACGTGAATAAAATAGAGAAAGAATAGATCAATGAATTGGGCATGCAATTTAAAAAGCTAGAAAAAGAACAAATTAAAAATTCCCGATTAAAAACCAAATTAGAAATTCTGAAAATCAAAGGAGAGATTAATAAAGTTGAAAGAGAACTATTGAGCTAAGAATAGATAGACAGACAGACAGACAGACAGACAGACAGACAGACAGACAGATAGATAGATAGATAGATAGATAGATAGATAGATAGATAGATAGATAGA
>NW_027185764.1:16891149-16962584 GCF_028583685.1 Petaurus breviceps papuanus
AGATAGATAGATAGATAGATAGATAGATAGATAGATAGATAGATAGACAGACAGATAAAACTAAGAGCTGGTTTTATGGGGGAAAGGCCAATAAAATAGATAAATATTTGGTTAATTTGATTTTAAAAAGAAAAAAGAAAACCAAATTACCAGTATCAAAAATGAAAAGGGTGAATTAACCACCAATGAAGAGGAAATTAAAGCAATAATTAGAAGCTGTTTTGCTGAACTGTATGCCAATAAATCTGACCCAGGAATTATATGAAAATAATTACAAAACACTTTTCACACAAATAAAGTCAGATCTAAACAATTGGGAAAATATCAATTGCTCATGGGTAGGTCAAGCTAATATAATAAAAATGACAATTCTACCCAAATTAACTTACTTAATCAGTGCCATACCAATCCAACAACCAAAAAAAATATTTTATAGAGTTAGAAAAAATAATAACAAAATTCATCTGGAAGAACAAAAGGTCAAGAATATCAAGGGAATTAATGAAAAAATGTAAATGAAGGTGGCTTAGCCATATCAGATCTAGAACTATATTATAAAGCAGCAAACATCAAAACTATTTAATACTGGTTAAGAAATGGAATGGTGGAACAGTGCAATAAATTAGGTACAGAAAACACAGTAGTAAATTACTGTAGTGATCTATTGTTTGATAAACCAAAAGACTACAAATTCTGGGATAAGAACTCACTATAATGACAAAAACTGCTGGAAAAACTGGAAAATAGTATGGCAGAAACTAGGTATAGAGCAACATCTCACTCCACATGCCAAGATAAAGTCAAAATGGGTACATGATTTAGACATAAAGGGTGATACCATAAGCAAATTGGGAAAAAAGGAATAGTTTACCTATGTAAAAAGGAAGAATTTATGACCAAACAAGGGATAGAGAACATTGTGAAATGCAGAATGGATAATTTTGATTACATTAAATTAAAAAGGTTTGCACAAACAAAACCAATGCAACCAAGATTAGAAGGAAAGCAGAAGGATGGGAAATAATTTTTACAACAAGTGTTTCTTTGTGTTGGTTTTGTTTTTGCTTTTGCTTTTTGGAGGGCAGAAAGGTAGGGCAATTGGGGTTAAGTGACTTGCCCAAGGTCACATGGCTAGTTTTTGTGTTAAGTGAACTCAGATCCTCCTGACTTCAGGGCTGGTGCTCTATTAACTGCACCACCTAGCCGCCCCACAACAAGTGTTTCTGATAAAGGTCTCATTTCTCAAATATATAGAGAAGTGAGTCAAATTTATAAGAATACAAGTCATTCCCCAATTGATAAACGGTCAAAGGTTATAAACAGGCAGTTTTCAGATGAAGCAATTAAAACTATCTATAGTCATATAAAAATGCTGTAAGTCACTATTGATTAGAGAAATGCAAATTAAAACAACTCTGGGGTACCACCTCATACCTATCAGATTGGCTAAATGACAGAAAGGAAAATGATAAATGTTAGAGAAGATGTGGGAAAACTGGGACACTAAAGCATTGTTGTTGGAGTTGTGAACTGATCCAACTATTCTGGACAGCAACTTGGAACTATGCCTGGGGACAATCAAACTGTGCATACCCTTTGATCCAGCAATACCACTACTAGGTCTGTATCCCGAAGATATCATAAAAAAGGGAAAAGAATGTACACGTACAAAAATTATTTATAGTAGCTCTTTTTGTGGTAGCAAAGAATTAGAAATTGAGGAAATGCCTATCAATTGAGGAATGGCTAAACAAGGTGTGATAAATTAATGCAATGGAATACTATTGTATGATAAGAAAAGATGAGCAGGCAGAGTTCAGAAAAACCTGGAAAAACTTACATGAACTGATGCTGTGTGAAGTGAGAAGAACCAGGAGAAAATTGTACATAGTAATAGCAACATTGTGCAATGATCAACTATGATTGACTTAGCTCTTCTCAGTAATACAATGATCTAAGACAATTCCAAAAGACTCATAATGGAAAATGTTATCCACATCCAGAGGAAAAACTATGGATTTTGAAAGTAGATCAAAGCATACATTTTCACTTTTTTTGTTGTCTTTTGTGGCTTCTCCCTTTTGTTCTGATTTGTCTTTCCCAACATGACTAATGTGGAAATATGTTTACATGATTGCACATGCAGAACCTATATCAGATTGCTTTCTGTCTTGGGGAGAGGTGATGGGAGGAAAGAAGGGAAAAAATGCAGCTCAAAATCTTACAGAAATAAATATTAAGGACTATCTTTATGTAGTTGGAAAAATACTACTTACAAAAAAAGAATAAACAATCAACAAAATAATAGCCATAATTTATAGCAAAAATGAACATCAAATATTGTCTTCACACGTAATTGGAAAAATAAAATACTATTAAAAAGAAAAAATGTGCTATGTACATTATAACATCCAACAACTATTCATGTAAAACATGGCATTTTCAGGGAGATGTGAAGGGAGAGGGAATAAGCATTTATTAATCACTTGCTATATGCCAGACAATGTGCTAAGTACCTGATAAATATTCTTCCATTTAAATTTTACTACAACTCTGTGAGGTAGGTGCCATTGTTAATCCCTATTATACAACTGAGGAAACTGAGGCACAGAGAGGTTAAGTGACTTGGCCAGGATCACACAGCTATTAAGTATCTAAAGCTAGATTTGAACTTGAGTCCTCTGGACTCCAGGCTCAGCACTCTATCCCTCTGAACCACCTAGTTACCTCATAATTTAAGACAGTTTAAGTCCATTGTTCTGTCTAGTCTTAAATTCGTTATCTCTCCTAGATAGAAAGAATATGGGAATAGAACCAAATTCAGGGATTATAACCAAAACATCTTACTAACCCTTTAATATATATGGGTGGCAATATATGGCTCCATTAAAAAACTAATTGAGGGGCAGCTAGGTGGCACAGTGAGTAAAGCTCTGGCCCTGGAGTCGGGAGGACCTGAGTTTGGTTCTGGACTCACTTAACACCCACACAAAAAAACTAGCCGTGTAACCTTGGGCAAGTTACTTAACCCCAATTTCCCTCCAAAAGGCAAAAAAAAAACCCCAACAACTAATTGAACAGCTCCTTCATCTTATGGAATCTTTCTCCAATGATATCAAATACCATTTGGACTCATGTAAAATTCTTAATGTATACTAAGGCTTTGAGTTTGAATTTGAAAATAATACTGAACCAATGGATGAAGGCAATACCTACAAATACACATTTTTAAAAATACTTACTGTCATTCTGAAATCAAAGCAGAGTGGGAAAAATACATTTAAATTAATTAACAGCTATGCAATACCAGTCTTGATGTATACTTTCAAATTTGTCAAATGAACCAAAACAGATTTGGCAAGCATCCTAACAAAACTCCACACAATATATATTAACAAAAAATAGGGCCCATCACCCAGAGGCAACTATAGAAAAACTAATAAAATGGAAAAAGATTGATAGATGTTTTAGCCCCCCCCCCCTTTTTGGCTTTTTATCGTAGTGGGGAAGGTAGGGCAATTGGGGTTAAGTGACTTGCCCAAGGTCACAAGGCCAGTTTTGTGTTAAGTGTCTGAGGCCAGATTTGAACTCAGGTCCTCCTGACTCCAGGGCCAATGTTCTATTCACTGCACCACCTAGCTGCCCCAATTGATATATATTTTATTTGTTTATCAAGTTTTTTTTATTAATGTTTGTTTACTTTTAGTTTACAAGATTGATAGATATTTTAAAGTACAAGACAAACAGGTGGAAAACCTACAACAATCCTTTTGGAATAAGAAGTCATCGATTAACTGAGCCATACTAAAGGCTGATAGCTGACTCACAGCACTAGGTTGTTGTTTTTTTTAAACTATAACCAGAAGTATCTTATCTCTGGAAAGGATCAGTGAAATTTCTAAGATCCAAGAGTAAAACTGAAAGGCCCTCAATGGAAAACATTCATATGAATTTAGCCAACAATATAAATGTATGAGGTATTCGACAAATGGTTCAGTCCTGAGGTCCTGGAAATGGAAAGGTTTAGGATGACAATTCAGGACCAGGTCATTGCCAACAGAAACCCATCAGCAGCCTGAATTTAGTGCTCAATGTAGATCATACTCACTGGTAGCAAAAAAATATTTAGAATTTACCAAATACTTAGCAACATGACCAAAATGACATCAGAAGCTATACCAACATGTATCCAATAAATAGGTATGGAAATTTCCACATCTTGTAAGAGGCTTCCATTTTTCATGAACTTACAAATATGTGTACTCTAAATGAATGAATGAGTGAAAAGGCATTTGTTGTTGTTGTTCAGTCATGTCTGACTCTCCAGGATCCCACTTGGGATTCTCTTGGCAAAGATACTGGAGTGGTTTGTCATTTCCTTCTTCAGCTTATTTTATAGATGAGGAAATTGAGGCAAACAGGGTGAAGTGACTTGCCCAGGGTATCTGAGATCTGAATTGGAACTCAAGAAGATGAATCTTCCTGATTCCCAGCCCAATGCTCTATCCACTGTACCACTTAGTTACCCTGAAAAGGCATTTATTTAGGGCTTTTTATGAGCCAAGCCCTAGACTAAGTAATGGGAATATAAATATAAAAGTGAATGACTTCAAGGCACTTAGACTGTAATCTGTGGATACAAAACATTTTGGGGAGCAGTAGCTGGAAAGGGGATTTTGAATTCAGAAAGTTATATTGATGTGTGGGAATGGAGAATGAAGTCCTAGGAGCATAGACTGACACACCCTTTCCAATAGCAGTGGCAATATTCAATCAATTAATCAACAAGCATTCAATAATCACTTCTGTGTCAGACACTGTGCTAAGTACTGGGACTACGAATGCAAAGAGGAAATAAACTGTCTTCTCAAGGAGTTGATATTCTTGGAGTGGGGGAGAGGGGAAGGAAACATAAAAAAATTACCATTAGCCAATGCCTCATGAGGCCTACTATTTCTAGGTCAGTGCTTCCCATGCTTCATTTTATGCCATGGCCATCTTTTAGCCAGGTGCCTTGTAGCTATGCCTTATGCCCCTGTTCCTGCTCTCCAGTTCTGGAGCCATAAGCAAATCCATACCCTTTGCAAACTAGCTTCTGACCTCATAAGTTGTGACTGCTCTCCCTGAAGTTGCCATTGTTCTCTCAATTCCCCCAAGAATTCAGGAGTACTCACACTAATATGAAATGTACAAAATATCTGGGAGTTCATATATAAGAATATAGAGAATAAAAATTAAGAAAGTAAAATACAATGTCATTTCAGAGGGAGAGCACCAACAAGGATTAGAAAAAGTTAGAATAATAATTAGAATAAGTTTCTTTTAGAAGGTAGTATTTGAAAGTACCTCTTGAGGGAAGAGAAGGGTTCTCTGAGGTGCACTAAAGGCAGGAAGGAATTTAGTACAAAATCACAGAGTCTGCACATGGGGTGCCATGTCTGAGGAGTAGTAGAAGGTCAATTTGGCTGGATTTCAGAAGAGTAATGGAAAGTGAGGCTGGAAAGACAGGTAGGGACCAGGTTAAGGAGGGCTTTCAAAACTAAACACAGGAGTTTTATTTTATCTTTGGGTACAAAGCCACTGAACTTTACGGAATGGATGACTGACCTAGTCAGGTCTGCACTTAAAGAAAACCACTTTGGCAACATTGTGAAGGATGAACTTGAATGAGAAGAGATTTGAAGAAGAGAGACCAATTAAGAAGCAGATGTAATCGCCTAAGTGTAAAGTAATAAATTAAGGTGATGACTATGTGAGTGAAATAGGAGAGATGGGATATGAAAGATGTTTCGGAAGGATAAAGGATAACATTTTACAACTGATTAGATATGTAGTGTGAGGAAGAATGAGGAGTCAGCATAAAATTTTCTGGGGTTACTAAGATGGGAGGCTAGATGAATGTTGGTACCTTCAATAGAAACAGGGTAGTTTGGAAGAGGGGTAGGCTTGAGAAGAAACATAATGAGTTCTGGTTTCGACATATTGAGACTGAGATGTCCCTGGTACATCTAGTTTGAAATATCTAGTAGGCAGATGGTGATGCAGGACTGAAGCTCAGAAAAGAGACTGGGGCTGGATATAGGATCCATCTGCATAAAGATGACAAAGCTATGGGAGCTGATGAAGTCAACAAAAAGAAAGAGTGTAGAGAGAAAAGAGGGCCTAAGGCAGAGCCTTAAGCAACACCAGAGTGAGGGGCATGTATGGATAATAAGCCAGCAAAGAGGACTAGGAGTGGTTAGATAAATAGGAGAAGAGGCAAGTGAATACAGGGTTGTGAAAACTCAGAGATCAGAGAGTACTGATCAGGAGAGAATGGTTAGAAATATCAAAGGTATCAGAGAAGACAAAGATGAGGTCTGAGAAAAGAAAAAAACTTGCATCACTTTTGGCAATTAAGAGAACAATGACAACTTCAGGGAGAGCAGTCTCAAATGATAAGGTCAGAAACTTGTTTGCAAAGGGTATTGATTTGCTTATGGTTCCAGAACTGGAGAGCAGGAACAGGGGCATAAGAACCAGGCACTTGGCTAAAAGATGACCATGGGATAAAATGAAGCATGGGAAGCACTGACCTAGAAATATTAAGCCTCATGAGGTACTAGTTAAGATCAGGACAGCAGGGTTCCAGGTTGGGAGTTCCAGAACTGAGAAGGTTAAATCCTCCAGGGCATGGTCTCAAAACACACTAAAAAAATTCCATTGGTAAGCTATACTGGAACCAGACCATTTTGACAGACTGAAATGCCCCCCACATTCATCCAAACATAACATTATCCATGAAAACTTAAGAACCACATTTTTAATATGTTGCTATACCAATTCTTAAAAATCTCTATGGTACATTGAACAAAAGGTTTTCAAAATATAAAGACCCAGATGAGATGAAAATAATGTGGAAACAGTATGATGTATGTAGCATGTTATCGTATGTGCTACTGGAGTTGTGCTAAGGATGCTTTCAGTGAGCCTACAGAGGAAAAACTTGCATCACTAATGAAAAAAAATTGTCAAAATAATTAAATAAATAGCAAAAATAATATCAGTGGAGGGGCAGAGTCAAGATGGCAGAGTAGAAACAGGGGCTCCCACTCCTACCTCCTCCAATTCATGTGAAAAATGACTCTAAAAAAACTTGGGAGCTACAGAACCCACAAAATGACACAGAGAAGCTAACCTCCCGCTGACAACAGGCTGGCAGGCTGGCAGGAAGCGCAAGCACAGCATGTTGGGAGCTGAGCCGAATCCTGCGTGAGCCAGAGGTTTTAGCTTCAGGGAGGCCACAACCAGCTGCCAGCTGTAGGGACTTCAGATCACCAGCAGCTGTGGTGGTTTCCAGAACTATCACCCCATAAATGCCAAAGACAAAGTGAGAGGCCAGTGGACTTTGGGAACAGGGAGTCTGGGAGTGCAATCTGGCCTCTGTCCCCAGGGCAGGAAGCAGCTGAGGTGCAGTGGCTGTGCAGCCGATGCTGCATGGCTGCTTCAGTGCTCCTGGCCTGCAGATTCCAGGGGGACCAAGCACCAGTCTGAGGGGTAATCATTCTTGCTTTAACCTGCTTGGATCTGGATTGCTGTCTTGGGTGGAGGTCCTGGGGTGTGTGACCAGTGAGCCAGAGTGTGGGGAGGTTTCAGAGAGGGCACCCAACTAATAGCTCCAGCAGCTGAGAAAACCCCAGCAATTTGGGATAAAACTCCCCTCTCTGGTAGTAGAGTTCTACTGTAGCAAAAAGCTCAAAAGTCAAGTAATTGAGTGGCAACATGAGCAAGCAAAGGAAGCAAAGCAAGCATAGCAATCCCACTTTGGACTCCTTTTGGGGGGACAAAAAGGATCAAAGCATGGAACAGGAGGAAGACAATGAAGTCAGAACTCCTGCACCAAAAGCTTCCAAGAAAAATATGAACTGCTTACAGGCCATAGAGGAGCTTAAGAAGGGTTTTGAAAACCAAATAAGACAAGTGGAGGAAAAATTGGGAAGAGAAATGAGAATGATGCAAGAAAATTATGAAATGAGAGTCAACAACCTGACTGAAGAAAATAACACTTTAAAAAGTAGACTAACTCAAATGGCAAAAGAGGCTCAAAAAGCCAATGAGGAGAAGAATGCCTTAAAAAGTCAAATTTGCCAGATGGAAAAAGAATCTCAAAAGCTCACTGAAGAGAATCATTCTTTCAGAATTAGATTGGAGCAAATGGAAGCTAGTGACTTTATGAGAAATCAAGATATTATTAAACAGATCCAAACAAATGAAAAAATAGAAGGCAATGTGAAATATCTCACTGGGAAAACCACTAACCTGGAAAAGAGATCCAGAAGAGATAATTTAAAAATTATTGGACCACCTGAAAGCCATGATAAAAAAAAAAAAGAACCTAGAAATCATCTTTAAAGAAATTCTCAAGGAAAATTGCCCTGATGTTTTAGAACCAGAGGGCAAAATAGAGGCTGAAAGAATCCACCCATCACCTCCTGAAAAAGACCCCAAAAAGAAAACTCCTAGGAATATTATAGCCAGGTTCCAGACTTTCCAGATCAAGGAGAAAATATTACAAGCAGCCAAGAAGAAACAATTTGAATATTGTGGAAACACAATCAGGATAACCCAGGACCTGGCAGCTTCTACACTGAGGGACTGAAGGTCTTAGAATATGATATTCCAGAGGTCAAAGGAGCTGGGATGAAAACCAAGAATCACCTACCCAGCAAAACTGAGTCCTGTTTCTACTTTGCCATCTTGACTCTGCTCCTCTATTGATATTATTTTTGCTATTTATTTAATTATGTTGACAATTTTTTTTCATTAGTGATGCAAGTTTTTCCTCTGTAGGCTCACTGAAAGCATCCTTAGCACAACTCCAATAGCATGTACAACAACATGCTACATACGTCATACTGTTCCCACATGATTTTCATCTCATCTGGGTCTTTATATTTTGGAAACCTTTTGTTCAATGTACCATAGAGATTTTTAAGAATTGGTATAGCAACATATTAAAACTATGGTTCTCAAGTTTTCATGGATAATGTTATGTTTGGATGAATGTAGGGAGCAGTTCAGTCTGTCAAAATGGTCTGGTTCCAGTATAGCTTACCAATGGAATTTTTTTAGTGTGTTTTGAGACCATGCCCTGGAGGATTTAACCTTCTCAGTTCCGTTTCAGGGAAAAATATGGTCATTCAATGAAATAAAGGATTTTCAAGCATTTTTGATGAAAAAACTAGAGCTGAAGAGAAAATCTGACATTCAGATACAAGAAACAAGAGAAGCATGAGAAGGTAAACAAGGAAAAGAAATCATAAGGAACTTATCAAAGTTGAACTATTTACATTCCTACGTGGAAAAAAAATAATTGTAACTTATGAAACTTTTCTCAATATGAGAATAGTTGAAGGGAATAGAAATGTATATGTGTGTATATGTACATACATATGTCTCTATAGGAGGGTATATGGGTGATATGAATACATATGTGAGTGTATGTATATATGTGTACAGGTATACATAGACAGAGGGTACAGGACCAATTTAATAGGAAGGAATGATACTTAAAAGGTGAAATTGAGAGGTGAGAGAGGAATATAATGAGAGAAGATGGAGAGAAACAGAATGGGGTAAATTATCTCATATAGAAGAGGCAAGGGAAAGCTGTTATAATGGAGGGGAAGAACAGGAAGGCAAAAGGGAATGAGTCAACCTTGTTCTCATTGAATTTGGCTTCGGGAGGGAATGACATAACCACTAAATAGGGTATCTCACCCTACAGGAAAGTAGGGGGGAAAGGGATGAGAGGGGGGATGATGGAAGAGAGGGCAGGTTGGAGGGGAGAGAATTTGGAAGCACCCACTTTTGAAAAGGGACAGGATCAAAGTAGAGAACAGAAGAAGTGGGAGGTGGGATAGGATGGAGGGAAATATAGTCAGTCTTTCACAATATATCCCCTATGGAAATGTTTTGCATAGCTACACATGTACAACCTATGTTGAATTACTTATCTTCCCAGCAAGGGTGGGTGATGAGGGAGGAAGAGAAGGAATCTGGAATTCAAAATTTTAAAATCAAATGTTTAAAATATATATTATTATTATTTTACATGTGACTGGGAAATAAGATATACGGGCACTGGGGCATAGAGATCCACCATGCCCTACTAGAAAGTCGGGGCGGGGGGAGAGGGGAGGATATGGGAAAGAGCAGATTGGGGAAGGGGATATTCAGTGTGATTGCTATTTTTGAGGTGGTGGGTAGGGGAAAAATGGGGAGAAAATTTGTAACTCACAATCTTGTGGAAATGAATGATATAAACTAAAAAATAAAAGAGAGAGAAAAGGGTATTAATGGTTGTATTTTGAGGCTTATTTATAGAATGTTGGGTGATAATAGTTGCCAATGATGAATTATAACATATTTTAGCCATTTGTAGGTGCTGGTGTGTTCCACTGAAAGACATTGTAATGTTAATGGAATAGGAAGATCTTCCCTGCCCATTAATAGGCCTATGTGACCTGCTTTGAGCTCTGGCCCAGATCACAGCTGTGATACAGCCTGAGTCACATGGAGCCTGAGTCACATGCAGACCAGTGTGGGGGGAGCTTGCCCAAAAGAGCAGAAAGTGAGACTGAAACATCAGGAAAGGCAGAGCAGAGAGCAGAGGGAGGAACTTGCCTAGGGGAACTTGTTTGTGAGGAGGCCTGACAGAAAGAATGCTTAAGATGTCAGGTGCTCCTTGGATTAGTGATAAATACCCTATTAAATCTTATTTCCTGGTATCCTAATAGTGATGTTCCAAATAAATATTTTGGCTTTGCCTTTGAGGAAGAGAGTTTATTATATTTTGTGAATTTGTCAGTCTTCTACAATATATCCACTATGGAAATGTTTTGCATAGCTACACATGTACAACCTATATTGAATTGTTTATCTTCGCAGTAAGGGTGGGTGCCAAGGGAGGGAGAGAATGAATCTGGAATTCAAAGTTTTAAAATAAAAATGTTTAAAACATATATATGTATTATCATTATTATTTTACATGTAACTGAGAAATAAGATATACAGGCACTGGGGCATAGAAATCCACTGTGCCCTACTGGAACGTCGGAGGGGGGATGGGGGAAGATATGGGAAAGAGCAGAATGGGGGAGGGGATATTCAGTGGGATCGCTGTTTTGGGGTGTTGGGTAGGGGGAAAATGGGAGAAAATTTGTAACTCAAAATCTTGTGAAAATGAATGATGTAAACTAAAAAATAAAAAAGAGACAAAAAAATAATAGCAATGACTCAAATTACTTTGAAAAGGAGATGGGCACACTTATGATGGAATTCCAGAAAACTTTTTTATTTTGATGGCACATATCCAACTAATAGACCAATAACACAAAAGCAGGATAACTCCAAAAATGTTAGTATCTGTTATAACCATCATGGAAAAAACGCATTCTCCCATAACATTTTACACACACACACATACATACATACATATACATATATATATATATACACATATACACAGAGTATATATACAGTATAAACTGTGGCTGTTGCTATGACAAAAACTACAAGAAGAAAGGTATATATTCCTACAGACAGGCATCAAATACTTCCATTGCAGAAGCAGTTTTAGAAAACTAGTAAAAATCTATATAAAGACATTGAAAGCTGGTCAGCATGTAGAATAGAAAATTTGATTAAAGGCAACCAAAAAGAAACAGGTGGAATAGAATTTGGGGAAAAAATATTCCTGAAATTCTCAATGCACTTAGTTATCAATTGAAAATGAAAGTCAAAAGGTTAGGGCAATACAAGAAGTCAAAACAAAGTAAAGAACAAAATTAACAATTTAATATTAATCAAAAATTATACTACAAAAGTTTGCAAAGCAAAGAAATTATAGAAAAGAAAGAATCCCCCAAGAAGGAGGATGTGGAAAATTTCCATCAACTATATGGCTGAAGGAAGACTAATGTAAAGAAAATGCAAGTTGAATTAAATGAAAACAAAGTTTGATTGCCATTAATAAATGAAAGTATTATGTCATATGAGATAACTGGAGTTCTGACTTCTATGTCAACTAGAAAGAAGTAGGTCTGGATAAGATACATAATTATTGGTTCAAATGCTTTACATTGGTACATGAATTACTAGCAAAGTACATCATTTGCTTCTTCTCTGATGCAAGCCTGATCCCCTCTTTCTTAACAAAAGGCATAGTATATTTATTATGGAAAGAGAGATACAGAGAGAGACAGAGACAGAGACAGAGCCAGAGAAAACACCATCGACCCCTCCAAGTATAGGACAATTATGTGTTTATGTGCTTTATATGAAGTAGTCAGTTTGTATCACTCAAAAAAACCTATAAACATTTGCCAAAATAAAGAATATATCAGCTGAGAAGATAAAATTCGGGTATGCCAAAAAGTACAAGAGGGTATAAAGAACAATTCATCATCTGTTTAGTGATTATTGAATAATCCAACCAAATATATTATTTGAGTATCCCAAAGCTTTTGACTCGGTTATACACTCATGGCTTATTAATGTGCTGTATACAGCTAGGGCAGCTAGATAGCATAGTGGATAGAGCACTGGACTTGTAATCAGGAATACTCATCTTCCTAAGTTCAAATCCAGTCTAAGACACTTCTAGTTGTGTGACCCTAAGCAAGTCACTTAACCCTGTTTGCCTATATATACAATATGCTCAAGCATTTTGAGAATGCTAGAGTCCTTGAGATTCACATGGAAAACTCTGTTTAAAACTTGTCACCAACACAATAATGTTAAAAACTGATAAGAAATATGTCATCTTCCAGGGACAGTTTAAATTCATCATAGTTCCGCCTAGCCCTAAATTCTATGATGACCATTTGTGAATAGAACCGAGGCCATGAAGTCTCAAGCCAAGGAAGGAGTCATATGAAAACATCATATTCATCACTTGATTTACATGAATGACATCAAGTTATATGGCTGTAGGGAAAAAGTACATTAAACAGCTATTTATCTCATGGAAATTTTCTTTAACAATATCAAAATGTCACCCAGACTCTGTAAGTATATAATTCTCAATGGGTTCCAAGGAAGCATAGAAACTGTAGGCTTTGAGTTTGAATCCAAGCACAAATTGAACCAATATATGAAGGTGATACTAGAAAGTACCTTGGTCTTCTCTAGACAAGACATATCAAGCATATGACTCTAGAGGAGAACATTGGTTCTGTATATATTAAAAGGTTAATTGGCATCTAAAGTTAAAGCTTGTCAGGAAGAAATCATTGAGAGCAATTGATATATATGCAATATTGGTCTTAACACATACTTTTGGAAAGGTGAAATGGACAACAAAGGATCCAGAAGGTGTCTAAGCAAAATCCCTTACAATTTTAACACAGGACAGGGAAGTCAGGAAAGCCTGAAACTCCCAAGCTCCTTAACTAGAGATTACAAGTAAGGGTTCATTATCTCTTTTGATCCTCACCACAATTCCCTGATTTAGGTATTACTGATAAGGTGGCTAGGTGGAGATACTAACTGGATGACCCTGGGAAAGTCACTTAACTCTACTTGCCTCAGTTTCCTAACCTGTAAAATGAGACTGGAGAAGGAAATAGCAAACCACTTGAGTACCTCTGCCAAGAAAACCCTTTGGGGTTTGGTTTGGGACCATGAAGAGTCAGACATGACTGAATCAACTGAACAACAACAATATTTATATTCACATTTTACAGACAAAGAAACTGAGGTTGAGATTAAATCACTTTAGCAGTCATCTTTTGAGAACTTTGAGTGTGACTTGTATGTCGAGTTGATTCAGATTTTACTTTGGGGGAGGCAGGGTATGATGGGAACACTCTCAGTACATTGTCTATTGAGTTTATTTGTCTTCTTTTGATGGGGGAAAGAGTTATTAGTTAGGTAAGTGATTGCATTGTAATATAGGCAGAGTATCAAATCCCTGCTATTCCAGCCATAGATTTCCTGATTGAGTGAGAGAGAAAGAGATTGGAGAAGAATCAAGTGAGGCCCAATTGGCAGATAAATTCCCAAATTCCATTGAGGGTTAATCTGGGGCAAAAGATTTCAGTCTCATCTGGTGCCTGCATGAGATCTAGACACTCAGGCCAAGAAGGAATATCAAAAGGTCATTCTAGACCCAAGGAACCATTGCTAGATAGAATAATTTAGAAGTTAAGTATCACCATGCTACTCTTGGATCAGGATGACTATGTACATTATTTTTGGATCTGAATATTCTCTTGGGTCTGGAATTATGTAGAAATTCTCTCTACCAATGCAGATCTGCAACTCTTTTGCCACTTACATAGTCTTAGAAAGTTGCTGGGATACTGAGAGGTTAAGTGACTTGCCCAGGGTCACACAGTCCATATATGTTAAAGTGGGCCTTAAATTCAGGTCTTCTTGACGCCAGGGCCTAACTCTGTCTACCATGACATACTTTGTCCTTTGTAAATAAAGATTAGAAAATGTATTCTTGTATGGAGACGAGGGGATAGAAGTGGAAGAGAGAAGTAGGTGCTGAAAACCAAGGTATGGCAGCAGAAAGAGGAAAAGAGGGGAAGGCAAGGAAACTCTTTGGGCTGAGGAGGGCTAGCTCAGGACCTGAAGAAAGTCAGGGAAGAAGAGAAGCCTTTTTCCTCTTTTTGCTGAAAGAAATCTCAGAAGTCATACAGTTCCAGGTCTTTATTTTGCTGGGGAGAAATCTGAGACACAGAGACTTAACACAGAGGTCAAATAACAGAGTCAGTATTTGAACTCGGGTCCTCAAATCAAACACTTCTTTTCACTATTTTGTGCTTCCTAGATCAGGTTCAGGGAAGGCTTAGAAAAGAGGCAAAAGTTCTAAGGGTAAAGGCCTCATTCCTTTTTTTTTTTTTACAGATGCACACTGATTATCATTTTAGTGTATCGTAAGTATATTAAATACACATAGGGAATATAGCTCATATGGTGCATTTGTTAAATATAAAACTTATATAGGTAGAAACCACAGTGGCTGCCTCCTTGCTCTGCTGCTTTGTGATCAAACTTTTAAGATTACATTATTTTATTTTATTCTGAACTTAAGAAATAAAATGAGAATTTCCATCATATAGTAGGATAGGGAAAAAAAGATGAATGTACGTGAAACTGCAAATCTATTATGTACAACTTGCTATTTCTTTTAAATATATAATAAAGTTATCAAGTAACTTTCTTTTTTTCTCCTTTTTTTCCTCTCCCTCCCACCCTGCACCTGTCCTAAAGATGGCTACCACTAGAAACAAATATATATGTGTGTATATATATATATATACATAATATATACACATATATGTAAACCATTTTAAAAGGAGGAGCTGGTTGCTCCATTAGAAAGCTAGTGAGATGGGGTGGCTAGGTGTCTCAGTGAGTAAGAGTGCCGGTCCCAGAATCAGGAGGACCCGAGTTTGGTTCCAGCCTCAGATACCTAACACCCACACAAAAAAAACTAGCCATGTAACCTTGGGCAAGTTACTTAACCCCAATTGCCCTTCAAAAGGCCAAAAAAAAGCTAGTGAGAATAGTAAAGTTTAAGGCTCAGAGCTGGAATCTTCACTATGTTCAAAATTAATAAGTATGAAGATGAAAACTAGAATATCTCCTGCCCTTCAGAGTTTTGCATTTATTGCCACATGTATTCACCAAATCAATGACAATGATAAAAAAAAAACAAATGACATCAACAAAACTTACATTGTAATAAGACTCCTGCTCTCCCCAACATATCACTGGCTCTGTGTTACCCCCAATTTTATAAAAATGACTCCATTATCTCCCTCTGACACAGAAGCCTTGGACTTCTCCCAACTCACAGGGTTAGTTTACTGAGATACTCAATATATACATTGTTAATGAAATTCTCAAAAAGAATCAAGTCTAAGGAAGTGAAATTATTTTTTTTTTACTACCCTAACTGAATGTGGTAATGATATAGTTGAACCTTATCATAACTAATGCATTAAACAGGAAATAGCCTTAAAGTTTAAACCAAGATTCCACTTATCTCCCTCCCCTCCCCAGCCTCTTCAACACACTAGATGGAAGAATGACAAGAAGAGTTGACCATTTGACATATACATTCTTTTTTTACAAAATAATGTTTCATTTTTCCCAAATTACATGTGAAGACATTTTTTAACATATATTTTTAAAAAAAATTTTAAGCTCTAAATTTTCTCTCTCCTTCCCTCACCATCCTACTCCTAGAAACAGTGAGCAATTTGATATAGGTTATACAGGGGGCGGCTAGGTGGCACAGTGAGTAGAGCACTGGCCCTGGAGTCAGGAGGACCTGAGTTCAAATTCGGCCTCAGACACTTAACACAAAAACCAGCCATGTGACCTTGGGCAAGTCACTTAACCCCAATTGCCCTCCAAAAAAAACCAAACAGATATACATTATATATGACATACACATTCCTATGGATGTAGTGAATCATACTTAGTCACAAGACTACATTCTTAAGACACCCTCATTTGCTTTTTATCCCTATAATCAAATACAAGCACATTTGAAAGAAGATTGGAATAACTGACTTATTTACACTTAGGTAGCAACAAGAGTACCTTGCTTGTGCCTGTAAACAAAAGCCCCAGTTATGGAATGACAACAGTCAAAGCTTTCTATCTCCTCAGAAGAAATGCATTGATATTCTCTTACATACCACATCTCCTTAATAAGGCAACTTTAATCTCAGATCTTCCAAAAAAAACTTACCTCTAAAATTGCTGAAAAACAGTAAACTTTAGGACAAGAAGATGTCAATAGAGTATAAGCTCCTTGAGGGCAGGGACTATTCGTTTTTGTCTTTGTATTCCCAGCACCTGGAATAGTGTCTAGCACAAAGCTGGTGCTTAACAAATGCATGTTGATTGATGTCAGAATTGAACACCTGGAAATTTGGATAAAACAAAAAAGAGAAAGAATTATGACGCCAAGGAAGGAAACCAGCAGGAAATACTCTGTGACCACAGCTTTATGTAAAGTGAGGCCTATTGTCAGTTTCCCATATGCACAAAGAATCTTTTTATTTTTTAAATTTTTATTTTCAATTGGAATTCTCTTCCTCCCTCCACCCCTTCCTCACCCATTGAGAAGGCAAAAAGCATGATAGATATTATACGTATGAACTCAGGTAAAACATATTTTCACATTAGCCATGTTGAGGGGAGAGGAAAGGTAAGAAAATGAAAAAATATGCTTTAATCTGCACTCAGAGTTCATCAGTTCTCTCTCTAGAGATATATAGCATTTTTCATCATGAGTCCTTTGGACTTGTCTTGGACCATTGTATTAATCAAAGTAACTAAGTCTTTTGCAATTGATTGTCATCATTACAATATTGTGTTTATTAAGTACAACGTTCTTCTAGTTCTGGTCACTTCACTTTGCATCAGTTCATATAAGTCTTCATAGATTTTTCTGAAAGCATCCCCCTCATTTTTCCTTACAGCACAATAGTATTCCATCATAAGTATATCCACTTCCCAATAAAAGGGCATCCCCTCAATTTCTAATTCTTTGCCACCACAAAAAGAGCTGCTTATAAATGTTTGTACATATGCTTTTGCTTCTTCTTTGATCTCTTTGGGATATGTACTTAGTAGATATTGCTGGGTCAAAGGGTCAAAAAGTATACACAGTTTTATAGCCCTTTGGGCTTAGTTACAAATTGTTCTCCAGAATGATTGGACTACTTCACAACTTTAGCAATAGTGAATTATTACTTTTTTCATTTCCCTTTTAGCATTTGCCATTTTACTTTTCTCTTGTGTTAGTCAATCTTATGAGTGTGAGGTGGTACCTCAGAACTGTTTTAATTTGCATTTTTCTAATTATTAGTGATTTAGAGCATTTTATATGACTATTGATAGCTTTGATTTCTTCTTCTGAAAACTTCCTACACATATCCTTTGATGATTTGTCAATTGAGGAATGGCTCTCACTTTTATACATTTGTATCAATTTCTTATATATTTGAGAAATAAGACCTTTATCAGAGAAACTTGCTGCTAATCCCACCCTGCTCTCACCCCCAGTTTCCTACTTTCCTCCTAATTTTGGCTGCATTGGCTTTGTGTAAAAGCCTTTTAAAATAATATAATCAGAATTATTCCATTTTACCTCCCATGATCCTCTATTTTATTTAGTCATTAACTCTTCCCTTATCCATAAATCTGACAGATCACTTTTCCTGTGTGCTTCTATTTTTTTTTTTGTGATATCACCCTTTATTTCTCAATCATATGCCCATTTTGACTTTATCTTTGTATATAGTATGTATATTGGTCTATATCTAGTTTCTGCCAGACTGTTTTCTAGTTTTTCAAGCAGTTTTTGTTGAATAGTGAGTTCTTGCATCCCAAAAAATCTTGTAGAGAATTCATTGCACCAGGATCGGAGGTTAACATGATGGAGTACAAGGAACCAAAAGAGAAATGTGCCATATTGTAGTAGTGGGAAACTAGATTATTATTATAGAAACTAGATCTGTGGTTATTTTTCCTTGTTAATTTTCAGATTTTAGGGAAACTGGGTGCATGATTCCTTAAACAGGAGTCAGTCAGTCAACAAGCATTTATTAAATGCTTGTTAAGTGCCAGGTACTAGGAACAAAGCCCAAATGAGACCAAATCAAGGCACTAAATTCATCTCTCTCCACTGTTGGAGTGTTCCTTTAAAAAAAAAATCTCTTTTGTTATTCTAAACTTGGCAAACATCTACAAGCCTAAACATTTTTATATGATTTCCAAATCCCATTTCCATATATTTATCCAAAAAGACAGTTCATCTAAATCTAATTAATGTAGGAGATTATAATCTTAATTTAAACTCTATGATGAGAGGATTCTCTCTATGAAAATGGTGCTGCTGATTAAAGAGCAAAGACTTTCCCTTTGGCTTTGAACTGCTAGGGTCCCAACTCACAAGCAGAACTCCATTCATTAAAATCATGAAGTTTCTTAGAAGGGGAGATGTGAAGTTAAAGCAATGTCCTATCTTCTTGCTGCCATCAATCAATTACTGGTCCTGAATCTTTTTCCTTCAAGTATCTCCAAGGTCCCCAGAGATAGAAAGGCTCATTATTTTGAGGCTTCCATACCACTTGGCTCCTGTGCCCTCTACATCCTGCTTAATCATGTAGAATTTAACAAAGCAAAATGGTAAACTAGATAAAGTTTTTCTTTCGTGTTCTCAAACTAACTTTTCTGCAGTGTTGTCTCAGCTCCATAGTCCTTCCTCTCCCTACCTATACTTTCAAGAACCCTACACATTAATGATCCCTCTCTTCCATTTTTATCAATTCCCAGCGTCAGGATAGACCATGATAATTGAATTGAAATAATTTATTACAATACCCCTATTTTATAGATTAGGAAATTTTATCACATTCCCCCCTTTTTATAGATGAAGAAATTGAGGGCGAGACAAATAAAGTGATTTTCCCATAGTTACTTGTCCCAGGAGTATTTACATTTTAAGTTTTATCTCTGATTGTGGAATTTTGCTTTTGCCCCTTTTAAGAGAAATTTCATATATCACTGAGCAAATGGAGTAGGTGTTTGGGAAGCAGAGTGGCATCACTGTCTCTGAAATCATACCAGAACATGGATGCTTTTTCTCTCTCCTGATAAGGCCCCATGGGTTAGGTCAGGGGCTTCAACAAAGAAAATAGAATTTGGTACATATAAAATGTTTTTTTTTTTGTTTCAGAGCAATAATTGTAGAAAACACATGTATTTAGTCTGGATTTTGACTGGTCTCATTTATTTTTAAAAATCGTTCATTTTATTTGTAAGTTTAGCTTTAACAAAAATCAATGTTAGATTTTGAATCAGTTTGAGATTCAGGAAATTAGTGTGGTTCATTCAACTTTGGGGTTCCCAGCTATTTATGTTATTCAAATTCACACAGAAGTATTTTCTCAACCAGGCTTCAGGATAGATTGCTTTAGAGAAATTATCTATTAGGCTCTGTAGAACTGAAATATGATAGATTTAAATGTTACAAGAAAGTAGCATTTAGTGGAAAGAACAGTGGACCAGGAGATGTAGATTCTAGTCCACTAAACATCCACGTGGCAAGCATCTTCACTTTTCTGATCATTAGTATCCTCATTTTGTATGTAACAGAAGTTAATCCAGGTAGACACTGATTATTTTGAGGAATTCCCCACAAATGAAATCATGGGCCAACAGTCTTTGTTTGGAGGTGACCTCCAGTAGAGGTAGAATTGTACACTGATTGGGCTTTAGAGATTGAGACTATCTCCTGATAACTGAGACTCATCAGAAGATGGATTCTTATTGGAGAAGCCAGTCCCTCTGAGTGTGTAGGAAAGTTTCATTTCCAAGATATATAAGAAACAGATTCAAATTTACAAGAATAAGAGCCATTCCTCCATTAATAAATTGTTAAAGGATATAAACAGGCAGTAGTCTAAGGAAGAAATCCAAGTTGTCAACAACTACAGGAAAAGAAAAAGCTCCATCACTACTAATTAGAGAAATGTACATTAAGGCAACTCTAAAGCTCCATATCCTACCCATCAGATTAGCAACATTGACAAAAAAAGGAAAATTATAAAGACTGGAGATGCCACAGGAAAATGGGTACATTAATACACTTTTGCTGGAGCTGTGAATTGGTGAATTGGATGCTGAAAAGAAGTTTGGAACTTTGCTTCAAAAGTTACTAAACTGTGCCTCTTTGACCCAGAAATACCACTGCTAGAAATCAAAGGAACAGGAAAAGGACCTGTATGTATAAACATATTATTAGAAGCTGATTTTGTGATAGCTAAAATAAAATGCAAAGGGGGTGCCTCTTAGCTAGAGAATGGATGAGCAAATTATGGTATTCAATGTAATGGAAAAAAATTATTCTGTAAGAAAGGACAGTTTCATAGAAACCTGGGAAGATTTATATGGACTGATTTGGAGTGAAGTGGGGAAAACCAGGAAAGAAACTAATATAATGACTGAAATAATCTAAAACGAAACAACTTTGAAAGATCTAAGAATCTGATCAACATAATGACCAAGTTTGATTTCAGGGAATCCGTGACAATGCCACCTGCCTCTTGACAGAAAAGTGATTGACTTAAGATGAAGAATAAAATATACAGTTTTGGACTTAGCCAAGGGGGAATTTGTTTTGCTTGACCATGCATATTTGTTACAACAGTCTTATTTTTCTTTTTTCTTTCTTTCTAATGGAGTAGGAAGTGGGAGTGAAAGAATATCTATATGCTTGTTAATTTAAAAATAAATGCTTAAGAAAGAGCAAACTGTGAAAAGGTCTATCTCTTCTATGTTTTCCCTCTCTTGTGCACTTTCTCCTTTGTTTTTCCAAGACTGCAGCAAGAGGGTGGTAGGTGCACCCACCATCAGGAGCAAAGTGTTCTCCACTCATAGAAGTGGAGAACAATGGCTTATGCTTTCCATGGGTGAACCTAAGAGGGAAGTTTCTGGACCTCCAGGTCCTGACCACCTTCTGCTTTCTGTTTCTGAGCTCAAGTAAAAAAAAATATCCTGAGAATGGAACTCTCCAACCTGGCCTCTCAGAGGGAAATTTTCCTAAAAGAGAGCTTCTCAGAGCAGAAAGAAAGGATCTTCCACGAGGGATAGTCCTGAAGCTTAAAAGACTAAAATTATGTCAGAAGATGGGGCAGGAGATCTGGACCTTGACAGATTTCTGTGATATTGGAGTGATTTATTTAGATAATGCATCTCCAAAGTGAATGGGTAGTATTTGCTCAAGCAGTTCTTATAAATGTCTTTGCTCCATAGTATGTGGAGAAGTGGAAGAGGGAGACAAGTCTAATGGGCTATTGGAGTATTTTTATATTCCTTCTGGGGCTCCTGTGAATCCTTTGTGCATATTCTCTGGAGGTGAAATAAAAATTGTCCTATACTTGATACCCATAATGTATATTGAGTGCTTGTGCATGGAGTTGGGGGAACCTATTACTCATATCTGGGGAAATCTTTAGATATGAGCCGCACAGAAGTTTACTCAGTAGAGTTTATGGGTGTGGTCACAAATTCAAAAGAGAGAAACTGACCCCTCTGGGATCCAGCCTTCAATATTAGACTCCCCAGGATCATATGATCTTGAGTCTTTTAGAGGCCATGGGTCATATAAAATGAAGGTCCAGTCTAGATGGTGTCTAAAGTTCCTTCTAGCTCTAAAAATGCTATTCTATGACTTTCAAGAAGGAAATAAAGCTGAAGGAAAAGAATGGGAGGGAAAATGACCTGCCATTTGACCTAGTCATTTGGGCTTCTTAAGATAGTCAAGATTTCTCCTAGTTCTCCTCTGGGGGTACCTAATCCTGTGTATCTCCACAGCAGGGGGAGCTGCCTGGAGGAACAGTGAAGGCTGTATATACAGTACACTCTTCTAAAATGTTTGTTGATATAGGGCAGGCCTGAGCTATACAACTGAATACAATTCAGGTTCAGCAACACTGTAAAGTCCATGTGAGTGCTTTGGAACAGGTCCCAGGAGGTACCCTACTAAGTCATTTTTATTGCTTTATTCCATTTCTTTCATCCTAATGTGCTTAACTCTAAATTACCCTTTCTTCTTCTCGAACCATTGTTGCCCCCCTTCTCTTCCCCCATTCCAGGGAAGGAGGAAAGAAAAATCAAGAGCTAAAGGTCTGGGCTCCTATTTAAAAACAAGTGCTGGTGCACAGGGAACACTTGTGGTCTCTTCACAAATGGCTAACTGGGCATTATGGGAATCTTTCTTTCGCCTGAGATCTTTGATGGGGGAAGCTTTGGAGAACATGCAGAGTTATATGAAGGAAGAGGGGCTATAGCTGTTTTTTAGCTCTGGAGTTTTCTTGGCAATAATGAACCAATCTGTGCAGAGGGAAAAGGGAGGAAGTTTGGGAGAGGCTGGACTAGTGGGGGATGCAGGGTGAGTTTTAATTCTTGAACCTGAACAGCAAATCTCCCCTCTGGACTTTTCAGCTCAGCAGCACTCCTCGATACTTCAGCTGCCAGGCATCCTGGGAGTATGGACGGTGTTTTTAAGTTTGCTCTTAGCACTTTTAAAAGTGTCTTATGTTCATCTGTGACTTCATTCAATACGTATGGTGTTGTTTTTCTTTCCCCTTCCTCCAAGGGCCAGCCCCAGGATGCAGAATGGCGGGAGTGGTAATGGTGGGAAGCATTGTTGCAATTACTAATACTCCCTTGGGCTCCCTCTGGAGGCATCTGTTTTATTGTGTTTTAGCCTGTTCTTAATAGGCCCCACAGATCACACCTTTAGCTCCATCTTCCCTAGATTCTTGGCAGAATATCTCTTTGCTTTCTGGTAAGGTAGAAATTCTGTTAACTTCTGATTCTAGTAAGTAGTGAAGAGAGTCAGCTGAATTAGAACTAAAAATGTCTTCTCTATTGCTTTAGTGGTGTGTGTGTGTGTGTGTGTGTGTGTGTGTGTGTGTGTTTTACTCTGCTTGACCAGAAAATTTCACATTTATTTTTACATCCAGAGGCCATGTCAGTAGAGAATTTCTAAACTGAACAAATAATTATGGGAACCCCTGGGCTCTGACACGTGTTACTTCTTTAAAGCATAGGATTGATGTTTCCTGGGGAATCCATATCTCACAGAAGATCCACTTTTCATTGGATTGCATGCCAAAACTGGAATTCCCTTATTCAACACTACATGTATATATGCATATATGTGTGCATATATCTGTGTATATGTATATATAATCTGTGTGTAAATATGTGTATATCTCTGCATGTATATGTCTGCATATATGTATTTATATATCTGTGTGTATATGTATATATATATCTGCATACATTATATATCTGTGTGTATATATTATATATCTATGTGTGTATATGTGTATATCTCTCTCTGTGTATATATGTATATGTGTGTATGTATATTTCTGTGTGTATATATACATGTATGTATCTCTGTGTGCATATATCTGTTTATGTGTATATGTGTGTCTATATATCTGTGTATATGTAAATATAGATTTGTGTGCATATATGTGTGTATGTATATTCCTCGTGTATATGTATATGTGTGTATATGTATAAATATATGTGTGCATGTATATATGTGTGTGTGTATATACACATCTCTTTGTGTGCATATGTATATGTGTATATCTGTGTATGTATATTTCTGTGTGTATATACTTGTATGATCTGTGTGTGCATATATATCTGTTTATGTGTATATATGTGTCTATATATCTGTGTGTGTAAATATAGATTTACGTGTATACATATCTGTATGTATACATGTGTGCATATATATCTGTGTATATGTATATACCTCATGTATGTGTATAAATATATGTGTGCATGTATATATATATATCTGTGTATATACACATCTCTCTGTGTGCATATGTATATGTGTGTATGTATGTGTGCATATGTATGTGTACACACACATATCGCTCCAGGCACATTATATAGCAAAAGGAGCTAACCTAAATTAGTAAGAGAGGCTCTCCAGGAGAGGTGTGGTCTCCCTATACTGAAAACAAGGTGTGGTTTGGCTTTTAGCTGAGTCAGAGTTTTCTCCATCTTTAAATCTGAGTCATCCAAAGAAAGGATAGTTAAAGAAACAGTACTCAGTTTGTATAAATGCCACCCTACAGCTAAAGCCTCCCATTCCCATAAAGGAGCTCCAAGACACAGCAATATAATTCAGTCAAGGCTATGCCTATATTAAATATTCTTCAAATCTTTCCCCAGCCCACCTCCATTTCAAATATAGAACTATGTTTCTAACACTTAATTATCTCTAACATCCAAGTCTATTCTTCACTGTAAGAAAATATTTGAACAATTAAAAAGAAGCAACCAAACAATGTAGAGTGCTAGCCTGAAGTTCAAGAAAATTTCCATGTGCTACATGAAGTAGGGAATGTACTTTGGGGCATATTCTCCCTTCAACCTGCCAGGAAGCTGAAAAGCAGACTATGTCCCTTTGTTTGAACTTCACAGCCCCAATCCTCATTTTTTAATTAATTTTTTTTATCTGCAATTCTAAGCTACCATTGCATTTATTAGAACAATAGGGAAGCTTATTGGGGTTGTATTTTTATTAAAATTTCTATTAACTTTTCCTATCAGTACAGTTATAGATTAATTAATTTTTACTACTTTTCTAAAGCAAAAATATTAGAGCTGATCCCAAATTGTTTTACTTAGGAAACAAAGCCAAGTCAGAAAAGGAGCAGTTCAGCAAGAACAATCTCAATAAGGATACTCAGATTAGAAGGAAAAAAGTTAAAGCTGAAGGAATTCAGCTGAACAAGACACAAAGCCCATTGTCCCTTGGATAGGCCACTGGAGGAGAATCTGAGGTCTGTTTCCCTATATAATTTTGAAAATATGTTTTAGAGGAATGTCTCGTTAGTGAAAGGTACTGGACTGGAGTAGCTCTGAAAAGGTGCTATGGTGGAGATACTGTCTTGATGCTATATTTAGGTTGATCTCAGGGTCAGAAGGTCTGTGTTTGGGTCCTGGTCCAGTTCTCTAGTTACTATGCAACTTTGTTGTTGTTGTTGTTCAGTTGCTTCAGTCATGTCTGACTCTCCAGGACCCCATTAGGGATTTTCTTGGGAGAGATCCTGGAAGAGTTTGCCATTTCCTTCTCCAGTTCATTTTTACAGATGAGGAAACTGAAGTAAACTGAGGCTGTGACTTGCCCAGGGTTACATGGTTTGTACATGTCTGGGGGTAGATTTAAACCCAGATCTTCCTGACTCCATGTCCAGAACTCTATTCACTGAGCCACCCAGCTGTAATCTATAATATTTGGTACCTGTGTAGCTTTAGATAAAATATTTCACCTCTCTGAAACTCAGTTTCTTCTCTTACAAAATGGGCAGAGTAAATTTGCACTACCAATCTGATAGGGTTGTTGTGAGGAGAGTGCTTTGTTAATTTGAATATATGTAATATATCACTGAGTATATTATCACTGAGAGTAAATACATGAGCTTTATATCAGACTCTTATAACAAGGGTCCCTTTCAACTCTGGCAGTACAGGTTCAGTGTTCCGTTTTGGGCGATCAAAATTATGCCAAAATGCCTTAAGCTCATATCCAATGCCTTCTCTACTAACAAGCCAGGCAGGAACCAGCAGTCAAATAACAAAGCACTTAATTATGATGGAATAGCAAAGTAATAACAAGTAAAAACCAAATGGAGTAAGTCTCTGCTCCATCACTCCCAAGAAAGAGTACCATCCTCATGGACTAGAGCATCAGGTGGAGGAGGAACACCTTCTGGACCACCTGCTCTCCTATTCTATCTGTGATTGGAACACCTCTCATGGTTTTTCATCTCCTAGCAACCAGCTTCATTTCCCTTCCATTCCATCTCTGTAGCTGCCATTCACTTTGTCCAATGAGCTTCTACTGCCATCTCCTGGTGCTATTATCTACTCCTCCTGCTGCTTCTGTTTCTTTCTCAAAGGGAGCAAGACCACCCTTACTGGCATGCCCAGGAGATAAGTAATGCATCTTCAACTCATGTCTTATCCAAACCTACAGCCACTTCACAGAACCCAATTATGTTATCTTTCATTCTGAAAGAGAATCAAAATGACACCACTATCTTAGAGTGAAGTTACAGTGTGTCTGACTGTGGCTGATCAGATCAGTGTGGGCCTAGAAGGCTCTACCACAGGTTGGGCACAAATAATGCATTTGAACATTTGGGGTGGCTTCTCTAAATTTGCGTATCTCATATTTCTTTTGAGCTACTTTAATTCTGCTTTGCGCAGAGAGCACAGCACCTTCTCTGATAAGGGCACCCCATGCTAGGTGGTTCTGTGGTAGTGTTTCCCATGTCATGCAATCAATTCCAAAATTCTTCAGAGACCTTGAGAGTGTCCTGGTGTCATTTCCTCTGACCACCATGTGAGCACTTGCCTTGTGTGAGGTCTCCATAAAATAGTCTTTTAGGCAAGTGAATGTTTGACATTCAAACAACATGGCCAGCCCATCAGAATTGAGCTCTCTGAAGTAGAATTTGAATGCTTTAGTTCAAGAAAAGACCTCTGAAGGGGTATAGGCTCTGGAAACCCCCTTGAACTCTTCTTGAATTTCCTACTTGAACTGTTCTCAGGTATGAGGCTATAAATCCTCTTAATTGGTCTTTCTTTGTCAACACCCAATCTCTCAATTCTCTGTTACCCCTAACTGAGCCCAGCCTTTCATAGTCTATTACCTCCTGGTTGCCTCCAGTTACTTCCCACCCTAGATCCTTTTTAGATCTCCTTCTCCCTTGGCTACTGGTCAGGGTCCCTGGCAGTTTATTGCATCTCAGTTTCAGAGGACTGCAATGAGTGCACAATCATCTACAAACAGAAAATCATGCACCAACACTCCCTCCACTTTGGTCTTGGCTTGTATCTTTTTCAAGTTAAATGATTTACCATCAGTTCAGTAGCTGACCTTGGTGCCATGTTTGTCCTCATTGAAAGTGTCTGACCACATTGCCTAAAACATTAGGCTCAAAAGCATGGGAGTAAGCACATAGCCCTGTTTCACTTCATTGGTGACTGGGAAAGAGCAAGAGCACCATCCATTATCCAGAACCCGGGCAAGCATGACCTCACGAAACTGACATATAATACTGCTGAACTTCTCCAGGCAACCAACTCTTATTTTGATGTAATTTTCCATAAGTCCTCATAGCTGACAGTACCAAAGGCCTTGGTAAGATCAATGAAAATTGCACACAGACCTCTGTTCTGCTTCTGGCATTTCTCCGGGAGCTGGGCAGCAAACATCATATGGACCATTCCTCAGCTCTTTCTGTAGCCACACTGGCTCTCAGGTAGATAATCATCTTCAGGATGAAGGATGAGTCTATTATGGATGACCTTTGCCAGCAAGGACTAAGAGAGAGACCCTCCCTGTGATTGTCACAGGACAATCTATTTCCTTTGTCTTTATAGAGATAGACTATGGAGGCATCCTTGAAGTCATGGAGGATGACCTCTTCTTGCCACATAACCTGAAAAATTCAGTCAGCTTTTGTATGAGCAATGAACCCCGCCCCACACACACACACACACATCTTGTAAATCTCAGCTGGAATAGAATAAGCACCAGGCACTTTGCCTCTTCTTCAGTTGGAAACTTGGCTAGAGAAGGATTGACTTCAAACTGAGGTAAACAGTCAATGGTTTCAGCATTGATTGATAATGATCTGTTGAGAAGACTATGGAAGTGTTCAGCCCATCTCTCCAGGATCATGTCCTTATCACTAATCAATGTGGCTCCATCAGCACTGAATAGTTGAGATGCACCGTATGTCTTTGGCCCATAAACAGCCTTCAGGGTATCCTAAAAGCACTTGGGATTGTTATCATCAGCATAAAGCTGAATTTCATCTGCCTTCTTACTGAGTCGAGAATATTGCATTTTTCTAAGCTTCACTTGCACTTTACTTTCGATGGAGTTAAATGCTACCTTCTTAGAGATGAATGAATGATCCTGGTGGAAAACCCTGTAGAGTTCTCGTTTTTCATTTAGTATCTTCTGAATTTCCCCATCATTTTCATCATTTTGATGTTTGTGTGTGTTTTGACCCAGATGAGCAAATACAGTGCTGTACACTCAATCTCTGAAAGCTGCCCACGCCTTTTCTGATTCACTATTTCCAACCTTGTGTTGACTCAACCTACCCTCCAAGTTAACAATGGACTGCTCCTGCTCAGGGAAGCTCTCTAATCTGTTGACATTAAGTCTTTTGGAAGCCATCTTGCCTTGGAGACACCCCATTTTTTGAATGAGAATATTTAGCTTGGAGAGAATAAGTCTATGATCATCCAAGCACTCTGAGCCACACATTGTCTTCATCATTCTCACATCCTGTCTGTCTCTTTTCTTTACAATAACATATTCTCTTAAATGCTAATGTTTGCTGCAAGGGTGCATCCATGAAGTTTTATTGCATTTAGGTAAATAGAAGACATTGTTATTAATGAGGTCATGAGATGCACAAGTCTTCAGTAATGTGACCATTGCTGTTTCTGTTTCCAACTCCATTTCTCCCATGGACTCTCTGCCATATCTGGTAGTCTGTGCCTCCTCTAGCATTAAAGTCACCCAGAATCATAAGCTTGTCCTCCTTTGGCACACTGATGATGAGGGTCTCCAGATCTACATAAAAATTTTCTTTGACCTCATCAGGATGTTTCATGCTAGGAGCATAGGTATTGACAATGGTGGTGTGGTGCTTTCCTGAAAGTGGCAATTTTATTGTCATGAGCCTGTTGTTCACTCCTTTTGGAAGGAATACAAATTTGTTGACAAGACTAGTTTTTGAGTGCAAAACCTACACTAGCTTCAATGAGCTCCGCTTCACTGTGGCCACTCTAGAAAAACATGTATCCAGCTCCTACTTCAATAAGATGGCCTTTATTTGCCAGCCATATTTCAAGCAGGGTTGCTATTTAGATGCAAAAACCTGCTGAGTTCTCTCACAAGAGTTGTTTGTCTTTCAGGTCTGCTAGATTTTGTGTTGTCTATAAATGTGCGCACATTCCATGTACTAAGGGTAAGTGGAATAATATCTGCATAAGTTTTTGTACTTTTTTTGTGTTTCAGTCACAGGGTGGGATCCCTATCTGCTGTGGTAAACAGGCCAGGATTTGGTTAAGCAGACAATTTTTAGGGCACCTTTTCTAGCCCTTTCCTCAAACCAGAAGTGAGCAGTGTGATCCTTAAAAGGCTGCTCAGACACCCAGAGGGCTGCCAAATCCCACTGCTTCATCCAGTGAGAAATGACTCTATGGCCTGGGCCACCCATGTGCAGGGTTGTAACTACACCTCCCAGTGTATCCACACCTGCTGCTTCGTCACTTGCCTGTCTCCACAGGACTTTGAGAAAGGTAAAAATAGTAAAATGGTATGGGTGATATCTTTTGATTCATTTATAAAGTAGATTTAAATGAGAAAGAGTTGCACAAAGTCACCAGTCTCACTCTCTCTTCCAGAGTTGTCACAATTTAAGTGGCAAGATAAAGTCAAGACAAATAGCGATGGCTCGAGATTCAGTGGATGGCCATCAATGTCTAAGCTCCTGCTTCAGTTGCCTTCATTATTTGCCTATCAAAATGTTCATACCTTTTCCAACTGCATACCTATGTGAGACTAGATTGTCTTCATATAATTCAATTTATTGATTAATTATCAATAAATTAAATATTTGTTAAGTGATTACTATGTACTGGGCACTGTGCTAAGCACTAGAAATACAGCAAGAGGCAAAAGACAGTCCCTGCCCTCAAGGGGCTTACAGTCTAATGTAAATGACAACATGCAAATAAATATACACAAAGCAAATTATACACAGGAAAAACAGGAAATAATTAAAAGAGAGAATACACTGGAATTAAGAGGTATTGGAGGCTTCCTATAGAAGCTGGGATTTTAGTTGGGACTTAAAGAAAGCCAAGGAGGTCAGAAGTGAGAGCAGAGGAGGGAGATCATTCCAGGCATGGGGGACAGTCAGAGAAAATGACAAGAGTCAAAAAGGAATATATTGGAGCAAGTTGCAGGTAGAAGTGGACATCAGAATATAGCTGTCTTTTACTAAGCCAAACATGAAAGGCTCAATCATCTCACACTTGGACTATTGCCATAGCCTTTTGGTTTATCTTTCTACTTCAAGTTTTTCCAGGTCATCCTCCACCCAGCTATCAAAGTAATTTTCCTGATGTTCAGCTCTGACCATGCAACTCCAAGCTCTTAACCCAGTAAAGAAGCTCCAGTAACTCCCTATCACCCCCAGGATCAAATTTTTTAAATCCCCTGTTTGGTTTTTAAAGTCCTTCATTACCTGGGGTACATCCTACCTTTTTATTTCCTTCATTTTTAAAAAATTAAGATCTTCCTCTCACTTCTCTACCACCATTCCCATTAAAAAGGAAGAGAAACAAAACCAAGCATGTATAGTTAAGCAAAAAAATTTCCACACTAGCTATGTCCTCCCCACCACCCAAAAAAAATAATCTGCCTCAATCGGCACTCTGAGTCTATCATTACTCTATCAGGAGGTGTGTAGTATGTTTTACTATGAGTCCTCCAGAATCTTGGTTGGTCATCATGTTGATTTGAGTTTCTAAATCTTTCATATTTGATTATTTTTACAATATTCTTATTGTAAATTATTCTCCTGGCTCTGCTCACTTCATTCTGCTTCAGTTCATAGAAGTCTTCTCAGGTTTCCCTTAAATATCCCTTTCATCATTTCTTATAATTCAGTAATATTCTATCACATCTATATGCAATAACCTGTTTAGCCATTCCCCAACTGATGAGAACCCCCTCAGTTTCCAATTTTATGCCACCACAAACAGAGCTACTATAAATGTTTTTGTATGTATGTGCCCTTTTCTACCTTCTTTGATCTCTTTGGGGGTCAATCTAGTAGTGGAATTGATGGATCAAAGCATATGCACAGTTTAATAGTTTCTTGGAAATAGTTCCAAGTTGCTTTCCAGAATGGCTAGACCAGTTCACAGCTCCACGAAGAGTCCATTAAAATACCTGTTTTCACAGAGCCCCTCTAGAATGTGTCATTCCCCTTCCTACCTTTCTGATCTTAAAATTTACTCCCCTGCACATCCTCTGCAATCCAGTGATGGTGGCCTCTTTGTTGATCCTCAAACAAGACATTTCATCTTCTTCTGACTGAGCATTCTCACTGGCTGTCCCACATGCCTGGAATTTTCTCCTTTCCGTGTCTCCCCCCCACCATTTTCTCCCCTCAGTTTCCTTAAAGTCTCAGCTAAAGTCCCACCTTCTGCTAGATACCATTTCTGAGTTCCCTTAATGCCAAGGCCTTCTCTCTGACATTACCTCCAATTTATTCTCTATATCTTATATGTGTGTGAGAGTGTATACACACACACACAGAGTTGTTTGCATGTTGTCTCCTCCTTTAGAATATGAACTCCTTAAGAAAAGGATTATTTTTGCCATTCTTTGTATCCCCAGACCTTAGCACATGTTTGGCACATAGTAAGTGCTCAGTTATATCACCTATAAAAAAAATGAGGGTAATGATATTTGCCACATCTAAGGCTTACTGTGAGGATCAAATGAGGTAATATGTGTCAAATACTTTATAAACCTTAAAGTTCCATATAAATGTCAGCTATTATTATATTTTCCTTTTCACCTGGTAAAAATTTATTTGCCCTGGACAAATGGGTAGGTGGTTATTTATAAGGTTCGACTAGATGACTCTTGGAGGTGACTCTGGGATTCTTTGAACTAAGATAACCTTTGAACTAGTGTCAGTCTCAGGAGTAGGTTCTAATTATAGTGGTTTCCTGTTGAATATGACCATTTAAAATATTATGCCTTTCCCCAACATGGCTGTCTTCACAGATGGCACCTGTTGTTGTTCACTCATGTCCCTGTGGACAAGGATACTGGAGTGGTTTGCCATGTCCTTCTCCAGCGGATTAAGGAAAACAGAAGTTAAATGATTCACCCAGGGTCACACAGGTCTTATGTGTCTGAGATTTTAGGTCTTCCTGATTCCAGACTCAGCATTCTATCCACTGAGCCATATAGCTGCCTCTAATGGAACCTGTAGTTTGCCCCCAAGTGATCTCTTCTAAATTATTTTATATGTGAAGATCTGCTGATGTACAAGACAAAGTCTGTGGCAATGAAAAGGCTCTGTATTGCAAGAGAAGCAAGTTCATGCTAGGGAAGGCAACATCTTGACACTCAGAAAGTCAAGAGGAAAGGAAGATGCAAAAGATAAAAGTAATTTGAAAAATCTGCTGAGGAAAGGTACTTTTTATTAATTCATTGGATAAATGAAAGCATCACAAAATAATTAAATAAGTAAATTGGGAGCTATTTTAACTTCCTTTATGGTCCTAGAGTTCTGTATAGGACGTAACTATATTATAGGGATAGGTACTGGGTCTGTGATTTCAAGTGTTTAGAGAACTTTCAGATGAAAACACTCACTTTATCAATGCTGAATCAGCACTTTCTCTGCAACGTATAGTCTTAAAGAGTTGCCTTAGAGAACAGAGAAGTTAAATGACTTGCCCAAGATCCCAGAGCCAGTATTTGTCAGAGACAAGTCTTGAACCAGGGTCTTCCTGACTTTAAGGCTAGTCCACTGTGCTGCCTCTGGACTATAAAAGACCTTTTCAGTACAGACTAATTATATTTTAGGGCTCATTGGCTACGCTAATTTGTGTGATAATATCATGCTATAATGGGGTTCTACTGTATTTTATGGAGACAAAGTTACTCTTTAGTTTTATTATCTACATGTATCCTAGGCTGTGGCACTGAGGCCTAATGAGCATGAGGCAGTGCCAAGTAAGTCCACAGACGTGTTAGAACTAGGCAAACTTACTTAACCTATTTCTATTTTCAATGTATAATGCACATGCTCAAACAGACCCATTTGGGCACAGAACCAAACTCTGTACGTGTTTGAGAATTTGATGGGGACTGTAAAAGATAGAATCTAAGAAAAGATACCAAGGCACTAATGACTCAAATATCCTCTGAGGGATACTGTGTAGTGTTCCAAGCAAGCACAATGTAACTAGTATTCTTCATCCCTGGTAGAAGGTGTACCAATTGGTCTTGGAGGAATTAAGATAGAAAAATAAAAACAACAAGGAATAGATGTACAACTCCTTAATATTTGGATATTTGGCTATGGATTGCCTCCTTTAATAAGGTGGGTGTCCCAAATCCCCTTCCAAGCCAAGTAAAGCAATTAACATGTGGAATGTTCTGCAAATGGATCAATGGTGGCACTCATACAAGGAGGCACATCTGGCACCCAGGTGTTTGATTTTAAATTTGGCAGCCAGCCAGCAGCTGAGGATTCCCTTCCCTCTTCTACTTCTTTCTTCCCCACCCCCACTCACAACCAGGGTCATTGCCTTAGAGCTCAGCAAGTCTCCAAGCATCCTCTACCTGAGCACTCAGCCTTTGGGGGCTCGCCAGCTTGCTTCTGCTGTGATTTCCGGCGGGGGGGGGGGGGGGGAAGGTGGTGATGGCGTCATTTGAGCTGAAGCTTCCAAGGGCAGCATTATGAGAACATGCTTATCATCTAGTTTGAAAATCTGGAATCACTTGACAACTGTTCACCAAAATTCAAACAAAAGAAGCTGAAGATTTTCTTGGGAACATTTGGAACACTAGATTTTTCAATAGGCATTGAGTTTATGCTGTAGCTACAGTAATTATATGCTAAGTAATGTATGAAAAATTGCCCTCTAGAAGTCTGAGCTACAGGAATGTCTGGAGAGATAATTGATCCCCATATATGTTGGATGGTTTGTCACTCATCTGGAAAAGAACAATTCTACTAGAGTGGTCTATATTTTCACCTATCTAGGTCCTTCACCAAATGACAGCATTTGTTCTCCTTTTAAGCTTGTGGCAGTCATGCCCCACCTAGCCAACCAGTCTGACATATTTAATAACTGGCTAAGGCACTATCCTAGGCCTTCTGTTTTCTCTTCACAATCTCTCTTTCAGTAATCTTACCTACTCAAACAGCTTTAATTACCGTGTACATGTTGATGATGCCCCAAATCTACATTTCCACTTCAACCTCTCCCTAGAGTCCACATGTCTTTCTTCCTTTTTGTCTGCATCTCTACCAGGATGGCCCAATAGTTTCTCAAATTTAACATGTCTAAAACTGAACTCTTCACCTTCCCCCTTCAACCATCCCCATATACCTTCATTTATCTATTCCTATTATTGCCACGACCATATTCCCAGGCTTGGAGTTGTGTAATTTGGGGGGCACCTTCGATTCTTCCCTCTCTTATTACCCCCCCAACAACAACAACACACACACACACACACACACACACACACACACACACCCCATCAGTAGCCAGGTCATTCTGCTTTCACAGTCTCTCTTTATTCTGATCCCTCTTTATTATTCCTACCGTAACCATCCCAGTCAAGACCTTCATCTCTTTGCACTTAGACTCTTATAATAGTCTCCAGACTAGTCTTCCTGCCTCCAGTCTATTTCCTTTCTAATATAGCCTCCATACTACTCTCTGAATAATTTTCCCATGGTACCTCTAGGATTATGCCACTCTTCTACTGAAAGATGTCAGTGGGTCTCCATCATTTAATGAAGAAAGTATAATCTTCTGAGTCCAGCATTCAAAACCCTTCACAAGCTGAATTTCCATAAAGTTAGATAATAGGTATAAAGTACTTCACAAACCTTAAAGTGTTATATAAATGCTAGTTCCTATTTTGATTGTCATTATTATTCTCTCACTCTACTCCCTTTCATGGACTCCACACTATAATCAAATTGAACAGTCCTCTGCCCTCTCTGTTCTCGTCCTGGTCTCTGTGCTTTTGATTGTAATATTTTCCATACCTGGAATGGACTCCACATTTGTGTCCCTAAACTACTTATTTATTTTTTAATGCAGCTATCTATTTATTTGTTTATTTATACAAGCATTTATTATCTCTTCTTACTGCACACTGTCCCTTTCTACTACCACACTATTGTTCCCCCCAGTGAACAATAAAAAAAAGAAAAAGAAAATCATCATAATAAATATGCACGGTTCAATAAAACAAATTCCCACGTTGGCCATGTCTAGAAACGTATGTCTCATTCTACATTTTAAACCTATCACATTTCTGGGAGGAGGTAGGTAGCATGTTTCCTTCTCAGTTTTCTGAATTTGTCATTTATAATTGCATTGAGCAGAGTTAAAGTCTTTCAAAGTTTTTTTTCTTTATATTGTTGTTGTTGTCACTTTATAAATTCTTTCACTAGGTCTGATTACTTCACTCTCTATCAGTTCGTATCAATCTGCCCAGTCACCTGTGAAACTGTTCATTTCACTATTTCTAATAACAAATTCCAGGATATTTATTGAGGTCCCTTCCTTCAAAACCCAACACAGATGCTGCCACCTCTGTGAAGTCTTCCCTGATTCCTCCAACTGAAAGTGATCTCTCCCTCCTCACATTTCTTAGCCTTAGGCCTCATTCTTTGCACTAATCTCACTCTCCCACTTGCATTGGTAATTTGTGTAGTTATTCTTCCCTAATGGGTGTGAGGAAGTGCCAAATAAGTCCATAGACTTGTCAGAATGAAGCAAGTCACTTAACCTCTTTCTATTTCCACTGTATAATGCACATGCTAAAACAGATACATTTGGGCACACAATCAAACTCTGCAAATTCTGTACGTGTTTGATAATTTAATGGGAGCTGCAAAAGATAGTCTATGAAAAGACTATGAAAAGGTCACTGATGATTCAAGAATTCCCTCAGGGACATTGTGTAGTGTTCTATATGGAATGATTGGGAATGAACCAAATACAACATAAATTGTATTCTTCATCCCTGGTAGGACGATTGTAAATTCCAGAAGAGCAGGGTCTACTTCATATCAATCTCTATAGCTCTAGTGTTTAACTCAGCACCACAGACGTAAGTATGTACTTAATAAATAATTAATGAATTTATCTCACCTTGTCATTCTCCTGCTCAATAAATACCAGTGGTTCCTTATTACTTTGGGGATCAAATACAAATTCCTCCATTTGGAATTTGAAACCTTTCACAGTCTGGCTCCAACCTACCTTTCCAGCCTTTCTATACATTACTCCTCTCTCTCCAGCCAAATTGACCTCCTTGCTGATCCTCAGAAATGATATTCATTCTTCCTTTCTGATCCTTTGCACAGGAATATCCCAATGAGTAGAATGCAGTCTCTCCTTACCTTTGCCTCCCAGAATCCCTTTGGAGCACCTCCTGAGCAATATTTGATGGAGGGGACCTTTCCTTCCCAACCACACACACACACACACACACACACACACACACACTTCAGAAAAACTGTTTCCTGTCTGTCATGAGGACACTTATATGACTTCTGAGCAGAGTTCCATGGAAACACTAACGGGCATTCTCCACATCTCCACATCCTCTCCCCTATTATCCGTTAGGAGTTCAGAGAATCATCCTTACACCTTGATACCAGCAAGAAGGAAAGACTTACAGGTCAGAAGTTACCCTTTTGATATATCCAGAGAGTTAACAGCCATTTAAAGGAATCTTCATGGCCAAGATGAAGCAGCCTGAGGAATCCTAATTGCTTCAAAGTCAAGGAGAAGGATTCTCTCCATCATGCATCCCCAAGAAGATGTTACACATAGTTTTCTTCAAAGCTTGGCTCTAACACCATCTCCTACATGAAAGCTTTTTCTGATTCCTCTCCCCAGGGCACGATATCCCCTTTGTAATTACACCCTCCATCCCCCATTTCTTTTTTTTCTTTATTTCATAGATCTTTATTTTTTAAATTCATGGTATTTTCTTTTTTAATGATATTTTATTTTTTCCAATTACATATAAAAATAATTTTTAACATTCTTTTTAAAAATTTTGAGTTCCATATTCCCACCCACCCCCATTTCCTTGTATTTATCTTACAGATGATTTGAATACACTTACATTATCTCCCTGTAAAGGATGTAAGCTCATTTAGGGAAGGGACTATTTTGTTTTTGTTGTATCTCCAATGCCTGGCACATGTTGGTTTTTCATAACAGGCCAGAAGGAAACAGAATAGAGTGGTGGATAGAGATCAGGGCTTGGAGTCAGGAAGACCTGGGTTCAAATCCTGCCTCACAGCTGAGGCTCTTGGCAAATCACAAAACCTCTCATTGCTCTAGGCAACGCTTGAAGACAGAGAAGGTACCAACCTACATTGGTAAGGGTGTTTCTTCCTCTAGGAGTTCTCTGTGCCAATGAAATAATATCCCTTTTACTTGAATGAGCCAGAATCTATTATTTGTTCTTTCTGGTTAACATGTATAATCATATATACCAAGATAAGGTCAAAGTGCATATATGATTTAGACATAAAGGGTGATACCATAAGCAAATTAGGAGAACAAGCAATCGTTTGCCTGCTACATCTATAGAGGAGGGAAGAATTTATGACCAAACAAGAGAGAGAGAACATTATGAAATGCAAAATGGATAATCTTGATTACATTAATTTAAAAAGGGTTGACACAAACAAAAATCAATGAAACCAAGATTAGAAGAAAGCAAAAAAGCTGGGAAAAATTTTTACAGTCAGTGTTTCTGATAAAGGCCTCATTTCTCAAATATATAGAAAACTGAGTCAAATTTATAAAAATACAAGTCATTCCCCAATTGATAAATGGTCAAAGGTTATAAACAGGCAGTTTTCAGATGAAGAAATTAAAGTTATATACATAGTCATGTGAAAAAATGCTCTAAGGAGTGGCTAGGTGGCCCAGTGAATAGAGCACCAGCCCTGGAGTCAGTAGGACCCGAGTTCAAATCTGGCCTCAGACACTTAACACTTACTAGCCGTGTGACCTTGGGCAAGTCACTTAAACCCAACTGCCCTGCCTTCCCCCTCCAAAAAGCAAAAAAAAAAAAAAAATGCTTTAAGTCACTATTGATTAGAGAAATGCAAATTTAAATAACTCTGAGGTACCACCTCATACCTATCAGATTGGCTAATGTGACAGAAAAGGAAAATGATAAATGTTACATAAGATGTGGGAAAATTGGGACACTAAAGGATTATGGATCCAACTATTCTGGAGAGCAATTTGGAACTATGCCCAAAAGGCTACAAAACTGAACATACACTTTCATCCAGCAATACCACTACTAGTTCTGCATCCCAAAGAGATCATAGAAAAGGGAAAAGAATCCATATGTACAAAAATATTTATAGCAACTCTTTTTGTCATGGTAAAGAACTGGAAATTGAGGGAATGCCCATCAATTGGGGAATAGCTGAACAAGGTGTGGTATATGTAATAGAATACTATTGTGCTGTAAGAAATGACAAGCAGGCAGATTTCAGAAAAACCTAGAAAGACTTAAATGAACTGATTCTGAGTGAAGTAAGCAGAATCAGGTGAACATTATACACAGTAGCAGCAATATTGTGCAATGATCAACTCTGATGGACTTAGCTCTTCTTAGCACTACAATGATCCAAGACAACCTCAAAAGATTCATGATGGGAAAAGCTATCCATATCCAGAAAAATAACTACAGAGTCTGAATGCAGATTAAAGCATACTATTTTAACCTTTTTTGTTTTTTTGTCTTTCTCCTGATTTTTCCCTTTTGTTCTGATTCTTCTTCCACAATGCGACTAATATGTTTAACTAAATTGCATGTGTATAACCTATATCAGATTGCTTGCTGTCTTAGAGAGGAGGGCTGGGAGGAAGAAAAATTGGGAATTCAAAATCTTATAAAAAATAAATGTTGAAAACTATCTTTACATGTAATTGGAAAAAATAAAATACTATTTATAATATTAAAAGAGGTGCATAATCATAGCTGACATTTAAATGGTATATAACATACCCTACATGTATTATCTCACTGGATCCTTGAAATGACCCTGTGAGGTAGATAATACAATTATCCTTTCTACACTGTGGGAGTTAGGGGCATAGAGCTCCCATGATCTGGGAAATCTGCATCAAAATTTTTGGTTCTTCCTTTGTACTAGAGAAGACATAAGAAATGACAAGCAGGCAGATTTCAGAAAGAAAAAAAAACTGCGTTTTTTCTTTTTTCTTTCATCTGGTATTTACAGTGTCTTATTATAAAATTTGGGTTAAGTATTTCATCATAAGTTTCCACAAAACTAAAAAAAAGTTCCCCTTTAATTTCTTGGGCTGATCTGTGATATAGCTGAGCTACGATGGGGAAAGTTGTGATGTAGAAGGGATAACTATATTAAATAATCTTACCCTTCTTGTGCTGATCAGGAAACTGAGGCTCAGGGAGGTGACTTGCTCATCTTCACACAATTAGTAAGTGATAAAACAGGGACTAGAGACCTGACTTGGTTCTCTGACTTATTGGATTAGACTCTAAATTCTGTGTGTTTGATAGAAATTCCACTTTTCTGAGTACAGGGGGCTCTTGCAGACCACTAGGGATCCTGGTATTGACAACTGGTTCACTGAAGCTAGAAGGCTAGAAGGCACTGATGTAAGCATGAAAATAAACACTAGTTCATGGGCCCAGGACTTAAATGTCAGAGCTTTTTCAAATATATATATATGTGTATATATATATATATGTTAAAAATGTTAAATTTATATATAAATGTAAATGTTAAATGTTAAAAATATATATTTTATTTTTAACATTCTTCTTTTTTAATTTTGAGTTCAGAATTCTCTCTCCCATCCTTCCCTCATAGACTGAGAAGGCAAGAAATGTGATATAAATTATAGATCTCAATATGGAAATTGGGTTAAAATTTAAGGGTTCAGGGTGGAAAATTGCCCTGTATCTGTAACAATTGTCAAATTTTTAGTATTTGTTGTATTACATTTATTATAATAAGACAAAATGGAATAATTGGCAACCCTTTATAAAATTTTAGCAGTTAAATCAACTAAAAATAAAAGGTAAAAACAGAGGAGATATATATTATCTTTTTTTGTTGTCAAATTCATATGATAATTTGTTTCAGAAGGAAACTGAGTATATTTCTTATAGATATACTTTTATCCTAAATTAAAGCAACAAATCAAAACAACCCTGAGATTTCACCTTGTAACTAGCCAAGTAACAAAGATGACAAAAGATGTGAATAGCCAATATTGGAAAGGTTGTGGAAAGGCAGGCACATTCCTGTATTAGTAGAGCTATGAATCAATAAGAAACCATTTTGGAAAGCAATTTGAAATTATGCAAATAAAGTGATTGAAGTGTCCATATCTTTTGACTACAATGTTCCAAAACCAGGCATATACCCCAAGGAAAAAACTGACAAAAAGTTCCCTATTCACCAAAGTGTTTATAATATATGTAGCGCCTTTTGCCCTAGGAAACAACAACAAACAAAATAAATGCCCATTAATTGGGGAATGCTAAACCAAATTGTGGCACATGAATGTAATGGAATTACTGTGCTCTACAAAATGGCAAACATGATGGATACAGAGAAGCATGGAAAGACCTAAATGAACTGATACAAAGTAAAATAAGCAGAGTCAGGAAAGCAACATACAAGATGATTACAATAAAGTAAATGCAAAGAACATCAACCACCAAACAAATGAAATCAAATGTTGGAAACTAATAAAGACCAAGGTTGATTGCAAAGAAGAGATATGAGAGAACAAATCTTTCTGCTCCTTTTAGAGGGGAGGTCCTTGGATGTGAAACATTGTAAATAATGTCAGGTTTTTTTCAATGTGTTGATTGAGTTTCCTAATTTTTTCCTTTTCTTCTCAAAAGGGAGGAAGTAAAGATGTAATGGAAAATAGAATTAATGTTTTTAAAATGTATCAGCAAAGAACTACATAAAGATTTTTAAAAGAATATTGGAGGGGGAGAGTAGATAACTAGTAGCTGTGGCGGTTTACAGAATTATCAAGGCATAAATGCTAAAGACAAAGTGAGAGGCCAGTGGACTTTGGAAACGGAGTTCAGGAGTGTGGTTCAGCCTCTGCCCCCAGGGCAGGAAGTGGCTGGGGTGCCGAGGCTGTGCAGCCAATGATGCGTGGCTGCTTCAGAGCTCCGGGACTGCAGATTGTAGGGGGACCAAGCAACCACTCTGAGGGGTAATCACTCTTGCTTTAACCTGCTTGGATCTGGATTGCTGTCTTGGGTGAAGGTCCTGGGGTGTGTGATCAGTGTGCCAGAGCATGTGGAGGCTTCAGAGAGGGCACCCAACTAATAGCTCCAGCAGCTGAGAAAACCCCAGCAATTTGGGACAAAACTCTCCTCTCTGGTAGTAGAGTTCTACTGTGGCAAAAATCTCAAAAGGCAAGTAATTGAGTAGCAACATGAGCAAGCAAAGGAAGCAAAGCAAGCACAGCAATCCCACTTTGGACTCCTTTTTGGGGGACAAAAAGGATCAAAGCATGGAACAGGAGGAAGACAATGAAGTCAGAACTCCTGCACCAAAAGCTTCCAAGAAAAATATGAATTGGTTACAGGCCATAGAGGAGCTTAAGAAGGGTTTTGAAAACCAAATAAGACAAGTGGAAGAAAAATTGGGAAGAGAAATGAGAGTGAGGCAAGAAAATTATGAAATGAAAGTCAACAACCTGACTGAAGAAAATCATACCTTAAAGAATAGACAACTCAAATGGCAAAAGAGGCCCAAAAAGCCAATGAGGAGAAGAATGCCTTAAAAAGCTGAATTTGCCAGATGGAAAAAGAATCTCAAAAGCTCACTGAAGAGAATCATTCTTTCAGAATTAGATTGGAGTAAATGGAAGCTAGTGACTTTGTGAGAAATCAAGATATTATTAAACAGATCTAAACAAATGAAAAAAAAAAAGAAGGCAATGTGAAATATCTCATTGGGAAAACCACTGACCTGGAAAAGAGATCCAGAAGAGATCATTTAAAAATTATTGGACTACCTGAAAGCCATGATCAAAAAAAGAACCTAGAAATCATCCTTCAAGAAATTCTCAAGGAAAATTGCCCTGATGTTTTAGAACCAGAGGGCAAAAACAGAGGTTGAAAAAAAATCTACCTATCACCTCTTGAAAAAGATCCCAAAAAGAAAACTCCTAGGAATATTATAGCCAGGTTCCAGACTTTCCAGATCAAGGAGAAAATATTACAAGCAGCCAAGAAGAAACAATTTGAATATTGTGGAAACACAATCAGAATAATCCAGGATCTGGCAGCTTCTACACTGAGGGATCAAAAGGCTTGGAATATGATATTCCAGAGGTCAAAGGAGCTGGGATTAAAACCAAGAATCACCTACCCAGCAAAACTGAATATCATTTTTCAGGGGAAAATATGGTCATTCAATGAAATAGAGGACTTTCAAGCTTTCTTGACAGAAAAACCAAAGTTGAATAGAAAATCTGACATTCGGATACAAGAAAGAAGGAAGAGAAGCATGAGAAGGTAAACAGGGAAAAGAAAGCATAAGAAACTTATCAAAGTTGAACTATTTACATTCCTACATGGAAAAACAATAATTGTAACTTATGAAACTTTTCTCAGTATGAGAATAGTTGAAGGGAATATAAATTTGTGTATATATATATATATATATATATACACACACATATGTATACATATATACATACATACATGTGTCTATATAAGAGGGTATATGGGTGTATGAATACATATATGAGTGTGTGTATATATGTGTAAAGGTATAAATAGAGGGCATAGTTGAATAGGAAGGGATGATATTTAAAAGGTAAAATTGAGAGGTGAGAGAAGAATATAATGAGAGGAGATGGGGAGAAACAGAATGGCGTAAATTATCCTATATAGAAGAGGCAAGGGAAAAATGCTACAATGGAGGGGAAGAACAGGAAGGCAAAAGGGAATGGGTCAACCTTACTCTCATTCAATTTGGCTTAGGGAGGGAATGACATATACATTAAATAGGGGTATCTCACCCTCCAGGAGAGTAGGGGGGAAAGGGATGAGAGGGGGGATGGTGGAGGTGAGGGCAGGTTGGGGGGTAGAGAAGTTGGAAGCACACACTTCTGAAAAGGGACAGGGTCAAAGTAGAGAACAGAACAAGTGGGGGGCAGGATAGGATGGAGGGAAATATAGTCAATCTTTTACAATATATCCACTATGGAAATGTTTTGTGTAGCCACACATGTACAACCTGTATTGAATTGCTTATCTTCCCAGTAAGGGTGGGTGATGAGGAAGGAAGGGAAAGAATCTGGAATCCAAAGTTTTAAAATCAAATGTTTAAAAAAATATATATATACATATATATATTTTACATGCAACTGTGAAATAAGATATACAGGCACTGGGGTATAGAGATCCATTTAGCTGTACTGGAAAGTTGGAGAGGGAATGGTAGAGGATATAGGAGAGAACAGATTGGGGGAGTGGGTATACTGTGTGATCGATGTTTTGGGGTGGTGGGTAGGGGAAAGACATGGAGAAAAGTTGTAACAAAATCTTGTGGCAATGAATGATGTAAACTAAAAATAAACATAAAATTTAATTTAAAAGAATATTGTCGGTCTTGAACTATTATAGAGTCTTAGGGGAAAAAAGAAAATGAGGAAGGGGAAAAGAGGGAGAGAAATATATTATCTCTCCTTTTCACAAAACTTTCATAATAATCTCTTTTTTTAAGGAAAATGGGCATGTTCCTTATGGATACTCTTATCCTAAATCAAACTAACAAATCAAATAAAGAAATATTCCCTGAGCACATTGCATAACATCCTGTGCTGGAGGTAAAAGTAGGAGGATGGCTTATGATTTGAGAAACAGGAGTAGAAGAGAAAACAATTATGAATGTAGATAGACCCAATGCAAATTTGGTGGGCCAGAAAAAATTTCTTTGTTCTAATGAATTTCCAAACTGATTTGCAAGGTTGAATTCATGCAATTCCCTAAGTGCTTAATTTATCTATCTGGGGAGAAATTACTCCTCAGACAAGATTTTATACCTTTTTTCTTGTAGATATTGTCTATATTATTGTGATACTGTTATAGAATATTCCAGCTCTCAGATCTCTAAAATATACATATGACATAACCTTGTTTTACAGGATATTAAAGATAAAAATTATTGCTCCAGTAATAGTACCCTAATGATTTTTTTTCAGTGCAGAATAAAAAGTATGGTTTTATTTCTATCCTTAAGACCTAGATCAATTAATGGTGTCAACACAGAGAAGTCACTATCAAATATTCTACTAATCCTGGGATTTGTGGATGGCTTTTAAGGCCAAGTATTCATTCACTGTTATAATGGCAATGTCTTTCACTTAAAATAGCACGGACGTCATTGTGCTGAATGTCCATGCTATTTTAAAGAGGCAGAGACACAGCTGGAAGGAGGCTTGGAAGTGTATCAGTGTTCATTTTTTCCTAACACTGCAGACCAGGGAAGGGGAACCTGTGTCCTTGAGGCCACTTGTGGCCTTCTAGGTCCTTGGGTACGGACTTTTGACTAAATCCAAGTTTTACAGAACAAATCCTTTTATTAAGGGGATTTGTTCTACGAAGTTTGGATTCAGTCAAAGGGCTGCCCTTGAGGGCCCAGAGGGCCTCATGTGACCTCCAGATTGCATATTCTCCATCCCCCATCTAGAGCTTTTCTCAACCTATAACTTCAATCTAGGCTGGCACTATGGCTTTGTATACTTCCCTAGTTCACAGAGCTTAGTACAGCATCATCCAGGCCTATTTATGAACATAATATGTTTATGCTGCTTACTTTTCTCCCAACCCATCTCCAATTGTTAAAATTCCACCTATCCTTCAAGGTGAAGCCAAACATCACTTCCTTCATAATAACAGTTGACATTTCCATAGTGCTTTAAGGTTTGCAAAGCACTTTACATTATCACATTAAAGCCTCAAAGAAACCTTATGAAGTAGGTGCTGTTAGTATCTTCATTTTGCTGTTGAGGAAACTGAGGTTGAGGGGTTGCCCAAGGTCACATAGCTAGTAAGTGTCTGAGGTAGGATTTGAACCAGATTTTTCCAGATTATAAGCCCAACACTCTATTCACTTTGCCATGAAACATGTCCCAATTCCTTCTAAATATGATTGTTGCTTCCTTGGAAATAGTTTGCCTAATGTTGCAATTATTTCTATACTTGTCTTGTGATTTATCTTATTACTTGAAGCTCATCTTTGTATTTCTTGGTATTCTTGTCCCTGTGCCTTTCACAGAGCTCAATAAATATTTATGGTCTGAATGGAGTATGATCACATTCAAAGGAGATGAAACACAATAGTCTGTGTCTCCCTCGCTATTAAAATGCCTTAATCTAGCCTGTTGGGGACAAAAATGTAGCAGAAATTAGCCTCCTGATTTCCAATAAACTTAATGATTGGTTTGTTTCTCAAACAATTTTTCAAATTTTATGGGAAATTTCCATCTAGGCAGCCCTCAGTTCATAAATTCATATTATTGAGTTTGACCTACAAAAAAGCATCATTGGATACACTTGAAAAAACCTAGAGAAGTCATGGTCCTTGCCTACAAGAGAACTACACTTAGTATCCTGCGTGTTTCTCTACTATCTCGAGCCGCAAAGAAAGCTTGAGCAAAACTCTGGCTGCCAAGTCAGGTTGCATTAATACAGAACTCTGTCTCCAGAGCATATCACTGTTTTCCCCTGAAAGCTAAACTGAGGACCCAAAACAGAAATGGAGTCTCTGGTATGACTACGCATAGCACTATCCCTTGGGCCTCTGGTCAACCTGATTCCATTTATTTCACATTTATATTTATTATTTGGGAGTTCAGAGCAAATTACTTGACAACTCTGAATATTAAAGAGAATTTGTAATAATTCAGAGCTAGTCTAAATCGTTATCAAATTTTCATCCACCACTCTCCTCCCTCCATTATGTATCATCAGTAAGAGTTTATGAGCATTGCTCAAATATCAGTTTGGTGAGATTTTCCATATATTTGCTCTCTGCTACTGTAACTTACTTACTAGCATTTTATGATTTTTTTAATGGGAGTAACAAATATTCTTTCTATGTCAAGAGGGAATAAATTGTTGCCTCCTTTAGGTTAAATGTAATTTGCCTTCTTTGTGCTATAAAACACCATTTGCACAAATTTGCCTAATTTAAACTCCCATATATTAATTAGCTGCATTCAATGTCCTATCAAGTCAACTGGCAATAAATGGAGGTCATTTACTACAAAATTTGCATATCATAAACTCTTTATTTCACTTTCCCAAAAAGTTCTCATTAACTAAATTTTATTCTTTCTGAGCGCTAAAAAGGAACAGGGACCCTCTGTTTTAATGAGTGACTAACAGAGTAGTGCTACCAAGTTCCAAAGTGACAAAAACTCTGCAAGATTTGTTACCTTCTCATAGTTAGACAATACTCACAAATAAGAACTGTATGCTGGAATTTTGTCCTAACAGCCAAGGGGGAGGGGGATAGGGGTGTGGAATACCCAAAATTGTTATGGGGTGCATAAAATGTAAATAATTGGCTGCAGAGGCTTTCATCTGGGGCTAAGGCCCCCCAAATTAGTCAAGGCCCCTAAATGTTACAGGGTCCTCATAGCCCTCTTGCAAATCATGACTTCTCAATCTGCAAAATGGCATTTGAGGGGTCACCACCACCCAGACTCATAGAATATTATAGCTAGAAGACATCAGGCCCTCGTTTGGAGGTTCTCTAGTGTTGTGAGAATAAATTGTTCATGACAAACACCGGTGATATTCCAGCTCTTCACTTTACTCTCCCAACACCTTCCACTTTTCACTTTTGCCAGCAGCTGAGATACACCTGAAATAAGGAGAAGGTGGTAATAGTCAAGTTGGGGTGGGGGGAGGGATATGGTCAATTTCCAGTATTCTCAGTGTTCCAACAACTACCATTAAAGAGAGGCATTTCATTATAAAATGTACATTCATGAGATCATGGATTTACAGCTGGAAGGGACCATAAAGTCATTGAATGCGCCTCCCTTATTTTACAGTTGAGTAACTGAGGTTTAGAGATGTTAAGTGATTTACCCTGGGTCTCCCAGACACTATGTTAGAGGTGGGTCTAGAGCCCAGGTCTCCCTGACTGGTGGCAAGCTCTCTATCTTCTCTGTCACAGCCGACATGTTTGTATGTGCTACCCAGTGAGGTTCCCGTTATTGAGATTTCCCTATATTTCAATGGGGCTTTTCCTAAGAATGGCAGATTGGGAGCCTTGTGGGACAGACACCACTTTATATCTTTACCTTAATTGCTTCCATGTGCCATATGTATCCAGAGTACTGTATAAACAACAACAAAAAACAACAGGAGGGGAAGAATGTACTTATTACAGGAAATTCCATAACTAATGGGAAAGATGCCAGCTAAGCGGGAGGAGCTCTCAGACTGCCACAGGGGCTCTTGCCCAAGCCGAATCTCGCTGATCTGACTCATTTCTTGTGCACTACACACACTATCTCAGGGAGCAGAGAGTGGTGGATATTATCAAGTGGTATTGTTATGGAACAAGTAATTAAAATACTTCTCTTATAGCCAGAAGACAAGGCAGAGTGGTTTTATAATTAGAATTTGGGGGTTGGGGGAAAGGCTGGTTATTATGAGTCTTGATTCCAACAGTTTTTGGAGGTGAAGAATCCAAAGTAAAATAGACTCTTTGCTGTGTACACCACCCTACAAAACATTGTTTTCTTCTTTTTAAAAATACTGCACAAGTCTACTGATAGTAGTATCAAAGCTGCTATTTCTGCCTAGGTAGCAGATGTCCTCTGTATAATGCTTAACAAGCTGTTGGTACTCAATAAATATTTATGGGTAACCATAATCCTCCCATGTTACAAGGGTTTTCTGTACTAATTTTACTATCGTAGGTGGTATTTTTACATTGTGCCAGAATTCATTTTACCAAAGTGTTTTTTTTAATATTCAAGAGAACCTGCTTTCTCTGGGTCAGAGACAAGTTACTCACTCTCTGCTTCCATTTTCTCATCTGCAAGATGTGGATTAAATGGTTTGGAGTACAATTTAAAAAAAATTTTTTTAGGTTTTCACAGCAAAGGTAACCTGCACTGGGTGATAGCAGATAATATACTGCTAGATGTGGCTGTATTGATTTTGGATAATCCAGTTCAGAGATGCCTGATGTGTACCATTTCTTTGTTGATGAAGTTTTGTAAAAAAAAAAAAAAAGCTATGTGCAAATTGAACCCCCCAAAAGTTGGAATGTAAAACCTCCTAGGAAGAACCAAATAGATGTTTTCAGTATCTCTCAGAACAGCTTGAGAGATATGTGTGTAAATACTTAGGTTTGTAGCTGATGCTTTAAAATAGACAAGTGGGCATTCATTTCAATCAATAAATATGCTTTCGGCACCTACTACTACATCCAAGGTACCTTGCTAATATTTCTCCTCCTGCAGCAGGACTGGCAGAGACTGCGGAGTAGAATTAAGGAGACACAGGTGAAGTGAGGACAAGTGAAAAACAGTTCTCTGTGCCACACTGGCACTCTTTCTGTACCTTTTTTCTTGTCCCCCTTTTTACTTCAATCCTTCCCATGAATCTGCTCTGCAGTCCTTTTAAAATGGAAGGGAAGAAGCTGATGTGTTAATCTGTACTTTGCAAAAGAAGAGAAAAGAGGAGATGAATAAACTGTAGCTACAGTTCAGGCTAACCAAGAAGATGGAGAACAAAAAAAAAATCAACAAAATGTTGATAAGTATGGTTTCTAAGGCATACAGTTAGTTGGGGATGTGTGACTAAAATCACTCTACAACAAGAATTCTTCACCCGGGATCCATTAATTTAAAAAGCATTTTGATAACTATATTTCAATATAATTGGTTTCATTGTAATCCTATGTGTCTTATTTTGTACATTTAAAAATATTGTTTTGAGAAGGGATCCATAGGCTTCCCCAGACAGCCTTTTGGCTGTTCCCCAGACAGCCCTTTTGGTTACAAGTCTCTAATCCAGTCACATATAAGAGTCTTTCCTCATATACAATCCAAATCCATTTGGATATTTGTTAATATGTGACCAGGAGTCATTTAGAACTCCAGTTATGATTAACAGATTTCAGAATGGTTCCTTATATTACAGACAAGGTAATTTTCTTCAAATTGACATGTGATCTTGGGCTTGCTCTATGTAATTTCAAACCAAAGTGTACTAACATTTTATGTAAATGTGATTATTTCCACGAACAAACTTGATTTTTTCCCCTCAGATTAACTGAATTGAATATAAATTTTCTAATAAGTTACTTTGTTCCTAAGAATAATTTGTTCATTATCAGTAATATACATAACTAAAATAATAAATAGCATTTCTATAAGACCTTGATGTTTATAAAACATTCTATGTGTACACACGCATCTTACCAATTGCTGAACTCAACCCTTATGGACTCACACATTTAGATAAGTTGCTAAGTGTGCAGAGAAGGGTAACCAGGATGATGGAAGACCTTGAGGACAGACCATATGAGAACTATTTGAAGGAACCTAGGATGCTCAGCCCAGAGAAGGCTTGGTAGGAACCTGATAACTGTATTGGAAAGAGGTATTAGACACATTCTTCTTGGCCTTGTTGGAATAGAACAGGGAGTGACGGGTAGAAGTTGGACAGTTGTAGGCAAGTTTGAGCATCGTAAAGAAAAACTTAACATTTGAGTGGAGCAAAAGTTGAATGAGCTGCCTCTTAGAAGGCAAGCTCCCTTTCACTAAGAATCCTATATTACATCTTAGATCCCTGACTAGTAGTGCCAAGGATAGAGGCTGAGGTGAGAGAGAATACAATCAGAGACACCGAGCTAGAAGGAACCTTAAAAGACCATCTTGTCCAGTGGTTTTTAAGCTTTTCTGGGGGGAAGCCTATGCACCCTTTCTCAGAATAATGTTATTAAACATATAAAATAGAATTTTAAAAGAAATTAATTATATTGAATGTAGCTATCAAAATACATGTATTTTTAAAATCACAGCCATCTGATCTAGTCCAAAGCTCTCATTTGACAGATGAGGAAACTGAGGCCCACAAGAGATTAAGTGATTGGCCCATGATTACACAGAGAGTAAGTATCAGAAGCAAAATATGAACCCAGGTTCTCTTATTCTCAGGCTCACATTTTTTAAGTATGTGGCACTTCTTCAAGGTCTTTAAGAGAAGGCTAGATTTGTAGATGCTGTAGGGGAGATTCTCAGTCAAGTACAGGTAGAAATAGGTCTCTGAGGTCTCTTCCAGCTCCATAATTCTATGTTTTCATCCTCTCTTTCAAAGGTACCATTGATAGGTAGCTTGGCACAGGGGTATGTATTTTAGTCAATTACAAGAGAGAAAATGTGCAACAGTTTATCTGAACTTTCCTGAAGACATTTTCAACTATCTTTGGTATTTGGTGATTTGAGGAAAGTCACTGAAAAGTATATCTTTTCGGTTTTATCCTTTTCCTTGTGTTTTCAAACCACACATTGATGTCGCCCTTAGCAGGATGGGGAATTTGTAAATGTCCTTTCTCGTATTCAGAGCAGACCCTGGGAAAGATGTTTCCAACGTCTAGCTTTTTAAAAGTTGAAACCCTTATGGAACCAATTTCATTTTATTTAAGCAAAAAGTGACAATGTGATTTTTTTTCCTCTTTAAAAAATGCAGAACGACTACTACAAGACTGGAAAGTCATTTAGTTTAAGTGATAATGCTGCATAAAGAAACAGATCCCTGGCAAGGAATTTCTGGCCTTCAAAGAGCTTTTATGATTGATCTGGGTAGGACTCTGGGCTTCAAGGAGGCCAATGGCTGTCAAACAGTGCCACCTGATGGCATATGGCTCCAAATGCTTGGCATTATTGTTCTTATTTTTGCTTAACAAGATTAGTTGGTGAGGAACATAATCTTTCCTCATGTATTGAAGTAGGAACCATGTTGGATCTTAAATTTCTCTCTTTCTTAACTTTCTTAAAATAACATAGCCTGAACCACAATCATAAAGGGTAGCGCCCCATCTCCCCAAAATAGTGCCTATTTTGGGAGAGGACTCCTGCCAAGGGATGTCTAGGGATTCTGGGTGTTCAGAGATCAGGTTGTGATGAGAAAGAAAGGCCCAGATATGCAGGACTGTCTAAGGAAAGCAGGTCCTGGCAGGGTGCCACAGTAGAGGGCTGGTGCTAGCCAGCATGGAGAGCACTGGGTTATTTGGGAAGGGAGTCCATAAAGATGCTAACATAGAAGGAAAGAAAGGGAGGACTACTTCATAATTTGCCTGGGTCCAACTTTGCTCCTTCCTCTGAAAGGGTGCCTCAATTTGATGTCCAGAGAAAATCAGAAAAGAGAAAAAGGTTCCATCTCTAGCCATCATAGAATATTTGAGTTTAAAAAGAAAAATAAAAAAGGACATAAAAGATAATCTGTTCCTACCTGTTCATTTTACAGAGGCTCAGAGAGGTTAAATAACTTGACCAAGGTCACTCAGGGAACTTGTGACTTGGCAAGGTTGCCCAGAAAAGCCAGACAGATTTTGGAACCCAGGATTTCTAACTCCCATTTTGGGACTTTGTCCGTTACACCACAGTACCACAAAAAGAATCTGCCCTGTGGAACAATCTAATCTTTATCCTGGCCAGGAAAGGACATACATCCAACATAATAATTTTATTTCATTTACTTTAATTTATCAGTGAGAAGTTCATAAGGTATCTTTCTTAGATTTTCAACCACAAGATTTCTGTACTTTGAAGAGAAGCAAAAATGTCAAGGTATAGTTTCTTAGTCCCTTTATCATATACCAGAATATCATTCCCTCTAAGGATGCTCTCCAGTGTGGCACTCATACTCATGGGGCAGGTCACCAGAAGGTGACCACTACTTAGAGGTTCAAGGGGTGTGGTTCCCTTTTACAATCAGTCCGAAGACATAGTCAGTTCAAAGCAAAGGTATTTACTGAAATAATGAGAATACAAAAAAGAGAAAGAAATCATAAGAATAGCAGCTATAACACATTGTCTTCACAAACTTGGGAGAAACTCTCCCACAAATACATAGACCATCAGCAGGCAGGGTAGGCACATACATAGAGTAAAACAAGCATGTTTTGATGCAATATGGCCTATCATGACTTCAGCCTATCACAGTGTAGGGCTCTGAGGACTTTCCCACTTCTCATGACACCCTCATGCTTTCATGGAATATGTGCTGGGAAGGTTGCTTCCCTGTAAAGATGGACCTGCTCCTCACAGGGCACACTGTATTCCCTGGGCTTGCTTTTTGCTTGAAAGCTGTAGCCTCCCACACCTCCAGCTTCAGGTTTGTTTGTGATGCTTGAGTGCTTTACTTCTCTGTGCTTCTGGAAAAAGCAGTAACCCTTAGGCCAGGCCTGGCAGGAGCCTTCTCGGTTCCGCTCTACCATGGCCTTGGCTCCAAAGCCTGAGATCAAAGGTCTAGCTTTTCCTTTTGACCACTCTTCTTGGTGACAGGGTCAGGTCCTCTTGATGAGAGGCCTTACTCTAACTCATAGTATCTATCTAGTACCTTTCCTAAATCATCATAATTTCAAACTAGACCATAACTAGTCAATGGTTAGTTTCCCCAAAATCATCAAGTAGCCCTGGGGTTCAGGGTTCCCTAGGTTTTAATTTCCAAGGTTTTCTTAATGGCCCATGTAATCAAGTGGCTAGAGGAAAAAAGAAGCAATCTATACCTTATCAAGATTCTGCTACTTACCCCTTACAACCTAAAAATTTGTCAGAACCTTAAAAGGGCACATGCATATACCCATCCTTAGATATCTCCTTATTTCCCACCTAGTTGCATTCATTTTGGACTTTGACTTTTCTGCCAGGCCACCATTAAACTCATCGTTGGGAAATCTCATTATCTTGCATGTAAACCTTGGTAGTCACACATCAGTATCCGCTGCTCATCTTTGTACCACACTTTGGTCACTCTGGTGTCCAGAGTGGAGCACTTTGGTCTGTGAAGTTACCTGGGATAATGAGCAGACCTACAGAAGAGTAGATGGACACATCTCATCTGGAAAATGATTTAATTGTGGATCCAGAAACAGTGGGAAGGAGAAGGAGGAAGGAGAAGGCGAGGTACCTATGAGAACAGCAAGGTTGTCATTATGGTGGTGAGAAAGTAGCCAGGGTATAAGGAAGAAAAGACAATATGCACAAAGATGCCAGATGTGGGGGCGGATCAGGGAACAGCTGTAGCTATGGTTTGTCCTTCATTCTCCAAGAGGACTATGACGTTGGGGAGGTGATAACATGACTTGCAGTTGACTCTGATTTGACTGAGGGAGGACTGTGCAAAGTCACCAGCCTCACTTTTTCCTCCAGAGCCATTGGGGTCCAGTGGCCAGATGTTAATCAGGACAACTGGAGATGGCCCAAGATACAGTGGTGATGGGGTGCTTGGGATCTATGTTTGTAAAATCAATTTGTAAACTCAATCTGTAATACCAATTTGTAACATCGGGAATGATGGGGTGCTTGGGATCTATATTTGTAACATCAATTTGTAAAACCACTTTGTAACATCAGTCTGTAAAACCAGTTTGTAAAATCATACCCTCCCCTCCCCCCCCCAGCTTCAGAGCATTAACTCTGCCCAGCAACAACTATCTCAGCTTGGAACAATAACAAGCTATTCTTATGAATCCTTCACAAAAGTATCTGTAAACATTCCGGCTTAAGCAACTATTATCTCCCCCTTGTATAGCGATCTGCTGCCCCTATGAATCCTTCGGTGCCCTATCTCTAGGCTGACTCCTTGTCTGCCTCCATGAATCCTTCAGGACCCTATCTCTGGGTTAACTCCTTAAGAGCCTTGGTTCCCAGACATAAATCTTGTCAAACATGACACTGATGGGTGGCAGACTGGGCACTTCTCCATCATCCCTTGACAGTTTGCCGACTTAGTGATGTTTCAAGCCTAAAACCACACCTCTAGGTCGCCCCCCCTTGGGCTTTTTCCCAGTGAATCATGCCTTCGAAGTTACATAAAAACGAATGTTCCTTTAAACACTGTTCCCACCTTAACTCCTCCCTAATCCCACCCTTAATCACCTAGTTAGCATAATTGGCAAGGGTTTTGGATTACCCTATAAAAATCTTAATTCTACCCCTTTAAGGTTGCAGGTCCTCTAAAGGATTCTTGTCCGAGGGACAGCCTAACAATAAACTTACAGGTCCCCTAAGGACCCTTGCCCCGCTGTAAAGCATAAAATAAACTTTTACAACTCTAGGACTCCAAGTTGTCTTGGGCTGAATTCTTTCAAGACTGAATCGCAGGTTTTCTGGTCTTTGATAAGATCGGAGTTCCTGCTGAACCTATTGGGAGCCATCCCTCATCAGTGGGAGACCTTGGACCTCTTAAGCTAAGGTCTTTTTGGGTTCTCTTACAGTGAGTTAATGCCCATTCAGTGAATAGGCCTCTTTAAGAAGTGAGTCAAGGGATGGCCCCTTTAATAAAAAAAAAAAAATCAAACTGGGAGGTGAAGACCCTCAGGGTTGTTAGCCAAAAAAGAAACAGTTACTATTTACATTCATTCAGAGCCAGGAAGGCCCAAAACTAAACATCAAGTGGTGCTTTGGCAGGGACCTATTGTCCAATCCATGAGATCCAGAGTGAACTGGGTTTAAGGTTTGGTCTTTGAGAAAGAAATCTAGCTAGTAAACCCCAAGTTAACTAGGTAGCTTTCAGGCACCAAAATTTACCTTCCTTTGGGAAGAACCCTCAGATAAGGGAAGAGGAGAGAGAAGACCAGAGGGGAGGGGAAAGGAGGAGGAACAGGAGCTGAGTTGCCCACCTGGAACTGGCCAGCTGGGAACCCATTCAAGGCAGCTCCACAGGTTGTGGTTTGTCCTTCATTCTCCAAGAGGACCAGGACATCAGAGAGATGATGACATGACTTGCAATTGACTTTGATTTGAGGGAGCAGCTAGGATTAGTTCAGATGAGGTACTAAATGTGTGAAGGGGAGTAACATGTAATAGGCCTAGAAAAATATGTTGGAACTATCTTTTGGAGAGTTTTGAAGGCCACGGGTGCCTGGGGGAGGAAGTGTCTGTGTGGATCGGCAGTGAGGTCATGCCCATGAGTGGCCATTCCACTTCCAGCCCAGGCAGGAGACCCAGTCTCTGCCTCCCCACCCCCCAAAAAAGATAATGTGGTAAGCACTGTCATCATACCAATACAAATGAAAGCAGAGTCCAAAACAAAAGATGTAGCAAAGTGGGATTCAGTGAAAGACACTTGCCAACACAGCACTAGCACTGACATTCCTTCTTCACCACACAGACATTTTCAATAATTTCACTGTAGAAAACAGAACCAATAACAATTTCAGTGCTTGGGCTTTTATATATTATAGTAGTTATGTTCACAGTCAGCAGGGTCCCAAGATGATGGAGAAGGGTGCTGGAATACAACTCTCTCCAATGCTCCTTCTGGGCCTGTGATAAACCTTCATGTCTCCACAACAGCAGCGAATTTCCATGTATGTGGAAGACAAGCAGATGATCTGAGGTTGAGTTGGGTTTGCTTATGTTACTTCTGACATAGTTTATTAGTGAAGCCTTGCTTTAGATCTGGCCTTGAAGGTTTAGGGGGCACCGATTGATCAGGCTACAGGTGGCTGAGCTTGTAAGACTGTCTCATCTCCTGAGAGGCTCTTGGGCAGCTTGATTTCTGACACTGTAGCAATCTGGGGAGGTAATTACTCTCCCACAATGGTCTGCCTTCCCAGCTTAGGTTTTTATGACTATCCTGACAGTGACCTAGAAAAAGCTAATATTACTTTAGGGGGTGAAGAGCAGAGAGGACAAGGGATTCCTGAATAGAAAGGATTATCAAAAAAAGTTACCAGGAAGAAAGAAAAAAAATGTTGAACTTTTAACAAGCAAGTTAAGAGTTTGTAAGTCATTGTAATAAACTTAACAACTACTGTTGTTGAGTCATTTCAATTGTATCTAACTCTCCATGACCCCATTTGGGGTTTTCTTGGCAAAGATGCTAGAGCAGTTTGCCATTTCCTTCCAGCTCATTTTACAGATGAAGAACTGAGACAAACAGGGTTGAGTGACTTGCCCAGGGTCATACAGCTAGTAAGTGTCTTGAGGTTAAACAATGATTGATATGTAAGCAAAAAGGGTTACCATATACAACATTTAATGGAAGTATTTCTTCTGAGAAAGGAAATCTCTCAAAATAGGATGGCATCGAAAGCTTCAGTATACAATAAGTAAAGAATAGAATCTAATCCCACACAAAACTCAATTCATTACTAAGCCCTTCTTTTATTAGGGGCACCTTGAATCCTGTGTTGGGAGCAGTAATCACAGGTCGCTGGCCAGCAAAGGCCACACATAACAATAGGTAGTCTGAGAGAGGGGGAAAAGTCAAAGGTAATTCTGAGACTGTGACTTGAAGGATGGTGTTGCCATCAACAGAAATAAGAACTTTAGAATGACGAACAGATTGGAGCAAGGGGGGAGATGATGAGTTCTGTTTTAGACATATTGACCTTGAGGTGACATCAAGGAATCCAGGCTGCTGGAAATGCAGGAGCTCAGGAGAGGCCAGACATGGAAATACAGATCTGGGAGTCATATACATGTAGGTGATGATCAAAGACATTTGAAGAGATTCCAATGAGAGAGTATTGAGAGAGAAAGCTTAAGACACACCCTTGGGGGATGTCCATTTTTAAGGGGTGGAAGGAAGAAGAGAAACCAGTGAAAGAGAAAGAAACAGAATAATTACATAGATAGAAGGAAAACCTTGAGGGAGCAGTGACATGGTTGGTTGTTGTCCTTAGTTCCTAAAGAGAATCAAAATGACATCACCATGTTAGAGTCAAGATACAGTGTGTCCAACTAAGGCTGATCAGACCAATATGAGCTCAGAATGCTCTACCACAAGTTGGGCACAAATAGTCCATATCAACATTTGGGCTGGGATGTCTCTAAATTTATGTATCTCACATTTCTTTTGAGTTGCTAAAATCCTGTTTTGCTCATAGAGCACAGTACTTTCTTTGATGTGGGCATGCCATACTAGATGGTCCTTTGCCAGCATTTCCCGTGTCACGCAATCAATCCCAAAGTTCTCCAGAGAGACCTTGAGAGTGTGCTTGTATCGCTTCTTCTGATCCCTCTGTGAGTGCCTTCCTTGTATGAGTTCTCCATAAAATAGTCTTTTATGCAAGCATAAATGACACAGGGTCCAGTAAAGAAGAGAGCATTAAGAAGGCAGGGGTAGAGTATCCTTAACAGTTAAAAATCTTTTACCATTATAATCAGCACATTCAGAATTATGAAATCTATTAAGCAATTTGTCAAATCATTATGGAATCATTAAGAAAACTCTGGATAGAGTTCAAAGACACTTGCCAACACCTCACCAGTAATCAACAGTCCTTCTTAAGTAGAGTGAAGTTTTTGATGATTATTTATCATTTCACTGTAGAAAATATATTCAAGCACAAGTTCAATGGTTGGGTTGTTATTACATCTGGCTATATTTGTAGAGTAGTTGGCAACAAAGTCAATTATTGGCAAATTTCTTACTTTTTTTTCTTTCCTTATATTTCTGTATTTTTTTTAACTTGGGAAAGGGAAAGTCTGAGCAGAATTCACTTGCCAAAGAATTACTATTTTGAAATTAGACATTGAATTACACACACACACACACACACACACACACACACACACACATGCACGCACTAAATCAAGGTGGTGAAATGTTAGTAGATTTCTTTTCATGAAAATGTGCCCACACAGCTTTTAGAGGATTAAGATTTTTTAGGCTCATGACCAATAAATTGATCAACATGTGTTCATTAAAATCATAGACTGTTAAAATTGAAATAAAGTTTAGAAATCATCTATTTCAACTTTCTCATTTTAAAGATGAGTAAACTGAGGCCTAAGAGGCAGTATGGCATAGCAAATGAAGGACTGGCATTGGAGTCTCTCAAATTGGATTCACTTACATTTGACAAACAATAGGTGTGAGACCACGGGTAATCCACTTAACCTCTCAGTGCCCCCAGGTGACTCTGTAAAACTATGTTAATATTCATCTGTATAGGGAGTTTCCACTCCAGGAATTTCTGAAATTATAGATCCCTGCAGAACAACTGAGGCCCAGTGAGCTTGTGACTTGCTCCCAGCATCCATGAAGACTCCTGAAAGAAGGAGCAAGAGAACTTGAATGAAGCCCTAGCTTCATCCCAACTCTGAACTCTCACTTTGATTCCCTCCAGTAGTATTTGGCCATTTGGTTACAGGATGCTACTTCCACCCTCATCCCTCTATTTTCCTGTCACTGTCCCAATATCAGCCAAGATGTCCTACTATTCATATCTCTTCTTATTTTAACATATCAAATAAGGTGACAGAAGAGATCTCTTCCAAATCAAATCTTAGCAGCATTATAGGTTAGCGATATCCACTAGGGCCAACTGAGAAAGCAGACTATCTCAGGACCTAAAAATCAACCAATAATTGGAGATACCATATTTTCTCTGACATACCAAGGAGAGCTTTACAAGTTCACACCAAGGACCGAGCCTCAAGTCCAAATTCTAGCCTTATCCTCCTTGGAATAGATAATCTGTATGGAAGACCTAGGTTGCTTATCTTTTTGAGGATATTTGAAAGCTGATGAGCTAAAAAGTCACCTGGAACTTTTCAGAGATGGTAAATTTATATAATAACATTTTCTGGAACTAAGGTTGCCTATCTCCAGGATTTTGGATGCCCTATAAAATTGTACTTCCTACAATCTTGGTAATTAATTAAACTAACATTTATTGAGCAACCAAGTAATAGCAAGGCTATTACTAATGCTAAGTAGTAGTTGATGAAAAAAATAACTAGTTTTAGGCATGCAATGCTTCAATTTAGATGATTGCACCTTACATTACTTCAGTTAAATTATGAGCTCCCCCCAACATTCAAAGTTGTAGAACTCGTCTTCATTATTTCTCTTTAAAGTTATTTATGCATATAGAATAACTCATGTCATATTTCTATTTTATTTTATTTTCCCTCTGGCTAAAGTGCTGTTCATTTATCTTATATATTAGGTTACTTTTTATGGTGCTACTGCTATTATATATAGCCTTTAGTTTATTAGTTTGTGCTGTATATTAAATTATGTTCAAATAAGATTTGCAAGAGAAAGGAGTTTTTCAGCTTACTTTGGAATTTAGGTGACAATTTTGGCAACTTGATTTTCAAGAAAGAAATTATGATTCTCTAAGGAAAGAGATCTCTGATCTCTATCCTCTCTAAAGTCTGAGATGACCAATAGAGATCTGCTAGGATACATGCCAGACTGTAACAAATATTATATTAATTTAGATTAGCACCTTTTTCAGCAGAAAAGAAAGTGTATTAAGACCCCATCTTGTTCAATTTCACAAAACTTGCCTTTGTACCATTAGTGCTGAGAAACACTAATAGTGTCTAGAAAGAAGGCTTCAGAACATGGAACTAGTCCTGGCTTTGTGACCCTGGGCAAGTCACTTCATCTTTAAGTTCCTATGGCTCAGGGCAGCCAGGTAGCACAGCAGTAAGAGCACCAGCCCCAGAGTCAGGATGACCTGGGATCAAATCTGGGCTCAGATACTTAGCACCACACCCAGAAATAACTGGCCTTGTAACCTTGAGCAAGTTACTTAACCCAAATTGCTTTAAAAAAAAAATAAGTTCCTATGGCTCTAAATTGCAGGACAGCTAATGTGCATTGGCAGAGGGAGTTTCCTTATCCAGAGTTCCCTATACCACTGAAATTAGCCTAGAAAAAAAGATTAATGCTAATTGCTAGACAAAAATCTGAGGTTCAAAGGCCAGTAACAATGTGCTAAAGATGCTGCTGCAAGAAGTAGACAGATTCCGCCAGGTCCTACCACTGAAGTCTGCTGGCTCCTGGACTCCATGTACCAGTAAACATCACTCTGAGCTGTAAATGACTTGGTGTCCTCACAGAGAAGAGTCTGAAAGTATCTTTGTAGACATGGGGCAAATATTTACTCTATCCCATGACAAATTTGGAAATTCATCCTGCCTATATTTCCCATGCCTTTTAATTCACTTAATACATAATAAAGTCTGAGGTTTGTGGGGCCAGAGAATGAATTACTTGGCAGGGCAACACAGTAAACTAGAATAGCGACACAGATTAGACTGTGAACCTAGAGGCTCACATGTTATCTTATTAATGGTTGAAAGTTACTTTTCTGCTTCCCTTCTGTAAAATGGGCACATGGTGCTCTCCCTTCCAATGCCAAATCCTGTGATTCTGTGACAAAAACCCCAACTTCTGACGCTTGGAGCAATATCAAATATACTCATTAAATGTAGCAAATGGAAAAAAGTTTAGTGATTTCAAACAGCATCATCAAGAGCTGCACCTGAATAACAAGAAGCTAGCTCAGTTCTTACTCAGCCTCAGGACAGGCTGCCACAGCTCCCAGCACGTTACAGATTCTCTGTGACGACCTGTTCTTTTGTGGCAAATGTTCACTTATGACACATACTCCAGAGAGGCTCATGAGCCCTTAGAAGAAGGCATAGTGATAGGCTAGGGTTATTTGGGGCGAATAAAGCCACCTGGAAAACCCCCAAACAAACAGAACTATTCACAAAGTGGATGTGAGGCTTCCCTTAGAAGTTGTATGTACAATGCTGAATTATGTATTTCCATAAATACTTACAGCCAGTGACTACTTCATGTCAATAAAAAATGAATGAGCAAGCTATCCCCTCCAATGGAAGAATAAGTAGGATAAGTGTTTACCAGTCTCATGCAGAACAAGCAAGGAAATAATCTCTCAGTGTGAAGAATCCTCTGGTAGCTGGATATCCTGAAGCACACTGTTCATAACTGCCTGTTTTTCAGGAGGTCTTGACAGCATTTGAATAAGTGATTAGAGTAACTTCTTAGTTTATAAAAATCATATAGTGTCTGAAAAATAGAGCAGGCAAAAGAAGATGCTCAAATGCAGAAAATATGTATTGAACTCTTTATTCCCTGATTATTCATAATATATTGTAACAAGGGTTTTTAAAAATTCTTTTCCAATGTCCATTGTCAAGCAGTAGCAGGTGTCATGCTTGACTCTCACCACGTGATGGCAGGAGTCAAATAGACTTGACACTGGAAAGTTGGTAATAGAACCCCTGAATGTCAGCTAGAAGGGAAATAACAAATTGCCTTAGTCCAAAATGAGGTTGACTGTCCTCCAAGGCATCTCCACCTCCACATGCCCAAAACAGAGCTCATTATCTTTTCTCCCAAATCTATTCCTTCTTCAAACTTCCTTGCTTCTGCTGAGGGTATAACTATCTTTCCAGTTACCCAGGTTCAAAACTCCTCCTCCTTCCTTACCCCACATATCAAATCAATTACCACACCTCACTGTTTCTACTTCCTTAACATCTCTTGCATCCATCCCCTTCTCTCCATTCACCCTAGGTCAAGGTTATCATCATTCTTGACCTGGACCTGATAGCTTCCTAACTGGTCCATCTCCCAAATTTCTCCCACTCCAATCCATATCCCCCACCACCAAAATCACCAAAGTGATTTGTCTCCTAAAGTGATTTTCCCAAAGCTCTGATCTGATTATGCCACTTACAAACTCTTCTCTTTGCCATTTAAAATCCTTCACAACCTACCTTTTCAGCCTTATTAAAAGCTTTCTATGTACACTACAGTTCAGTCAAACTGCCTTTCTTACATACCTGCTGCTTTATCTCCTCTCCCCACATGGAAGACAGTCCCTTGTTCCTTCTCTTGAAATGCTTACTAGCCTTTAAGTTCTCTAGTTTTCTTTTAAAAAAAAAGCCATTTTCTATATGAAGCATTCCCTGACCCTTACAGTTGCTAGTGTCTTTCTCACAAAATTATGTTGCATTATATATGTGTGCATTTCTTTTTTCTTTTTGGAGGGGGGAAGGCAAGGCAATTGGGGGTTAAGTGACTTGCCCAAGGTCACACAGCTAAGTAAGTGTTAGGTGTCTGAGGTTGGATTTTAACTCAGGTCCTCCTAATTCCAGGGCTAGTGCTCTATTCACTGCACCATCTAGCCACTCCTATGTGTGCATTTCTATAGTCTCCTCAAGCTAGAGACTGTAAGCAGCTTGACAGCAGGAAGTGTTTCATTTTTGTCTTTGTATCACCCTCACCTGGCACGTAGCAGGCACTTAATAACTGTGTGTTGATTGATTATGACTTGCTGAAGGTCAAAAATCAAGTCATAAACTGGCTAAAATGAGAACTTCAGGCTCCTGACTTCCCAACCAGTGAAGCTTTCTCTATGAGGCCTCCAAGGTGGGCTACCTCCATTCTTCTCCCTTTCCAGATTCCTTTTATGTGTTGTCTCCCTCCATTAGAATGGAAGCTTATTGAAGGCAGGACCTGTCTTTATTTCTGCTTGTATTTGTTTCCCCAGCACTAAGCACAGTACCTGGCATGTAGTAAGAACTTAATAAAGGCTTATTGACTTGACCTGAGATATATTTTTCTGGGGTAACTCTTGGCATGATGGCTTTATTATTACCAGAGGTGAGTTGGGGTTCCAGTATCGAAAAGGCTCATGTGTAAACTAAGGAGGAAAGTGAATATGTGTGAAAGGGCACCAAACATAGGAGGAAAGAAGAGAACCCCTAACAACAACAATAACTCCTCCTCCCCCCCAAAATCCACCTATAATAATAAATAAAAATTTTAAAACAAGCATTATGCCCTTTGACCCAGCAATACCACTTCTAGGGCTGTATCCCAAAGAGATCATACAAGTGGCAAAATATATATACAAAAATATTTATAGCAGCTTTTTTTCGTGGTGGCAAAGAATTGGAAATCAAGGGGATGCCCATCAGTTGGGGAATGGCTAAACAAGCTGTGGTATATGAATGTAATGGAATACTATTGTGCTATAAGAAATGAGGGGCAGATGGACTTCATAATAACCTGGACTTCTATAAACTGATGCTGAGTGAGGAGAGCAGAACCAGGAGAACATTGTACACAATTATAGACATATTGTATCTATGATGACTGGTTTTGATATACTAGGTTCCTCTCAGCAATGCAAGGCTATATGACAACTCCAATACTCCTTATGGGAACAGCTATCCACATCCAGAGAAAGAATTATGGATTCTGACTGCAGATTGAAACAAACCACTTGCTCTCTTTCGTGTTTTGCTTTGTTTCTTCTTCCTCGTTATTCATTCCATTGGTTATAATTCTTCTTTACAACTTGACTAATATATAATGTGAAGGTATATGTAGAACCTATATTAGATTGCATGCCACCATGGTGGGGCGGGGGGGGGGAGAAAATTTGGAACTCAAAAACTTGTGGAACTGAATGTTATAAACTAATAGTAAATACATTTTTTAAAAAAGAATAAAAAAATATACCATTAAATAAATGAATGAATGAATAAATAAGCATTTAACAAGTGCCTACTATGAGCAAGACAAAAGTGAACTTTTCCTCAAGGAGTTTACATTCTACTCAGTCACTAAAATTCTAAAAGCTTTGTCTCAAGCGTGATACACTTAGAAGACAGATTTTCTCAGAGCAGGATGTCTAGGACTCTCCTCTCCCCTTATCCTAGTCTACTTTTTACCACTTCCTGAGGGACCTACTGCATCTCCTCTTCCACTACCCAATGAATGCCTTGAGAACTCTGACAGCTGGGTTGTTTTTTGTATCAGGCTAGTGCTTTGCATTTTATAGAAATTAATTTTTTGCTGAATTGAATTAAATGTTGTTATTTTCAAGGTTTTCACCTCATCCCCAAAGCCCTAAACTAAAGATCCTGGATTCTGTGGTTGGATGTCAAAACATTAGAAAAACTTAACACTCCAGTTATTTTTGTTTAGTGTTGCATTAGGGTAGGTGAGATTTATGATTTCTATTTTAATCTGCATTAACACCTGAGACTAAGGTGTGGCTGGCTTCAACAACTTGGAATAATTTCATGTCTACTTATGAACCCAAGAACTCTATGATCATTTAAATAGCCTTTAAGCTCTCTACTTTTCTGTATCAATTCTATCTTTATCAATACACATTATGGAAATTTTTTTCATGTAAATCATTAACAATTTAAAATCTCCTGAATTGGGATCTTTGTATACTAATGAAAAGACTGATCAATTGTTTAAAATTTAAACACATATAATTGGTCACGAACAGAAGGCAGCATGTGACAGGTTAATAAAAGACAAAAACAGCCAACTTGTAAATCTCTGACATTATGAATAAGTGGGCTGGTGTGTCATCTGTACAAGTAAAGAAAATGTGATTTAAAGAAGTAGGAAGATGGATTTTTATCCATAATTCATTCACTGCAAAATGCATTTATGTATCTCTTATACATCCAGGGGCCTGGTGGTTGTTGGTAAAGAAATTAATAAAATAAAAAAGCATTCCTAGAATGTGAAGTGGCAAGAAACAGAAGGTGGAATTTAGCAGAGAGGTATAAAACATAAAGGGAAGCTGATCACATTTAGGATCATCAAGTCATAAAATGAGAGTCTTCGAAGGGCTCTTAAAGACCATCCATTTCAATACCCCAGCTCTACAGATGATCAAACAGAGGACCAGAGTAGTGAAGTGACTTGGGCATGATCACGCAGCTGGTCAAACTGGAAAAGCACCAAATTGTTTTTATCAAGAGACCTGGGAAAATGTGAGCTAAGGTTAAAGTAATCATGGGGCAGCTATCAATGAAGTTTCAAGGATGTTTCATCTTATATAGTGCTTTCCTTTGAAAAACGCTGTGCAAACTGAGCTTTTTCTTTTTTAAAATTTTTTGGGGTGAGGGAATTAGGGTTAAGTGACTTACCTGCCCAGGGTCACATAGCCAGTAAATGTTTGAGGTTAGATTTGAACTCAAGTCTTCCTGATTCCAGGGCTGGTGCTCTAGCCATTATGCTACCAGTGATTCAGTCCCCTGAGGTCACTGAGGTCCATTGTCTGATCATTCTCCAGTGAACTGTTTATATTGAATTCTGTGACTAGACTCCGGCAGCTGTGGCAGTTTCAGACTTCTCAATCTGCAAACACCAAAGAGAAAGTAAAAGACCAGTGGGGAAACCCTGTTGAACCTGGGTGAGAGAAGAGCAGGGTGGGGTCCCTGCCCCCAGAGCAGTAGTGGCTGCTGCTGAAACTCCAGGCCCACAGATGGTGGGGGAACCAAGTGGCTGATCAGAAGGCAATTGCAGGAATCTCTTTGCTGGAACTGAGGCAGGATTCTCTTGCTTTGCCCTGCTTGGATCTAGGTCACAGTCTTGCTTCTTTTATGTGAAATAATTTACCCTATTCTCTCTCCCTTTCTCCTCCCCATGTATTCCTCTCTCCCCTCTTAATTTTATTTTTTAGATATCATCTCTTCAGATTCAATTCACCCTGTGCCCTCTGTCTATGTATACATATACACACACATATATACATACATATACATATACATATATATATATTCCCTTCAACTACCTTAATACTGAGAAAAGTCTCATGAGTTACAAATATCATCTTTCCATATAGGAATGTAAACAGTTCAAACTTTAATAAGTTCCTTAATGGGGCAGCTAGGTGGCACATTGAATAGAGCACTGGTCCTCAAATTGGGAGGACCTGAGTTCAAATCCAGCCTCAGACACTTGACACACTTACTAGTTGTGTGACCTTGGGCAAGTCACTTAACCTCAATTGCCTTGCCTTCTCCAAGAAAAAAAAAATTTTTTTAAGTTCCTTATGATTTCTATTTCCTGTTTACCTTTTCATGCTTCTCTTGATTCTTGGATTTGAAAGTCAAATTTTCTGTTCAGCTCTGGTCTTTTCATAAAGAATGCTTGAAGTCCTCTATTTCATTGAATATTCACATTTTCCCCTTAATTATTATCCTCAGTTTTTCTGGGTAGGTGATTTCTTGGTTTTAATCCTAGCTCCTTTGACCTCCAGAATATTATATTCCAAGCCCTTCGATCCCTTAATGTAGAAGCTGCTAGATCTTGTGTTATCCTGATTCTATTTCCACAATACTCAAATTGTTTCTTCCTGACTGCTTGCAATATTTTTTTCCTTGAACCTGGGAACTCTGGAATTTGGCTATAATATTCCTAGGATCTTTTGGGGGGGGGATTTTGGGGGATATTTTTCAAGAGATGATCGATGGATTCTTTTGATTTCTATTTTACCCTCTGGTTCTAGAATATCAGGGCAGTATTCCTTGATAATTTCTTGAAAGATGATGTCTAGGCTCTTTTTTCATCATCGTTTTCAGGTAGTCTAATAATTTTTAAATTATCTCTCCTGGAGATATTTTCCAGGTAAGTTGTTTTTTTCAATGAGATATTTTACATTTGTCTTCTATCTTTTCATTTATTTGGATCTGTTTTTATAATATCTTGATTTCTCATAAAGTCATTACCTTCCATTTGCTCCATTCTAATTTTGCAGGAATTATTTTCTTCATTGAGCTTCTGGACTTCTTTTTCCATTTGACCAATTCTGCTTTTTAAGGCATTCTTCTCCTTGACTTTTTGGACCTCTTTTGCCTTTTGAGTTAGTCTTTTTTAAGGTGTTATTTTCTTCTGTATTTTTTTGAGTCTCCTTTAGCAAGCTGTTGACTCATTTTTCATGATTTTCTTGCATCACTCTCATTTCTCTTCCCAATTTTTCCTCTACTTCCCTTACTTGATTTTCAAAATCCTTCTTGAGCTCCCTCATGGACTGTGACCAATTCATATTTTTCTTGGAGGCTTTTGATGCAGGAGTTTTGACTTTGCTGTCTTCTTCTGGTTTTGTGTTTTGACCTTCTTTGTCACCAAAGAAAGACTCTGTAGTCTGATTTCTTTTGCTCTGTTTGCTCATTTTCCCAGCCAATTACCTGACCTTTGAGCTCTTTGCCACAGCAGAACTCTGCTTCCAGAGAGTGCTATGTCCCAAATTTCTGAGGTTTTGCACAGCTGTTGTCAGAGCTACTTCTAGGCACCTGCCTCAGAACTGCGAGCACGATGCCCTCTCCACAGTCACCACAAGTTCTGCCATGACAGCATTCCTCCTCACCCCAGGACCACCACCCAAGACTGTGACCTAGATCCAAGCAGGGCAAAGCAAGAGAATACTGCCTCAGTGTCAGCACAGAGATTCCTGCAATTGCCCTCTGATCAGTCACTTGGTCCCCCCACCAACTGTGGGCCTGGAGCTCCAGCAGCAGCCACTACTGCTCCGGGGGCAGGGACCCCACCCCGCTCTTCTCTCACCCAGGTCCAACAGGGTTCCCCCACTGATCTTTTACTTTCTCTTTGGTGTTTGCAGGTTGAGAAGTCTGGAAACTGCCACAGCAGCCAATGATTCAGTCCCCTGAGGTCTGCTCCATCCATTGTATGCCTTCAGTCTGTGCCGGCATGAGCCACTGCAGGACTATGTTCTGCTCCCAGTCTGGTGTAACAGATCCTTCCTTTTGGCTTGCCAGGCTGCCTTCAGGTGAAGATGTATTTCACTTTGACATTTTGTGGGTTCTGTAGCTCTAAAATTTGTTTAGAGTCATTTTTATAGGTATTGGAGGTGATTGGGGGATAAGCTCAAGTAAGTTCCTGCTGTTATTCCACCATCTTGGACTTCTCAGTGCCTATTGCCTGGACCTTGGCTTCTGTACTTAGTGTATTCTCAATTGGATCATGTTCTTTTGTGTCCATCTTTACCCTCATGTGTTAGTTCCTGACAGCAGGACATGTTTACATCTATGGGATTCAATGATTCAGAGCCAACAGGGGATTGGAGGGGCTTGGACCAATCCCTTCACTTTACAGATGAGGAAACCTAAAGAGGTGAAGTGAGCTGCTTAAGGTTACAGTAAGTGTTCTTTCCTGGTGAAGTGAGCTGCTTAAGGTCACAGTAAGTGTTCTTTCCTGTATTATTTCCACTATTCTTTGCTGCTTCTCCTCTATCATTGGACAGCAAGGTGGCACAATAGATAGAGTGCTGAGCCTGGAGTTAGGAAGATCTGAGTTAGAATTTAGCCTCAGACACTGACTAGCTGTGTGACCATGGGCAAGCCACTTAACTCTCATTTGTCTCAATTCCTCATCTGTAAAATGGGGACACACTGGAGAAGGAAATGGCAAATGACTTCAGTATCTCTACCAAGAAAATCCCATGGATAAAGTCCATGGGGTCACAAAGAGTCAGACATGACTGAACAGTGACAATAACAATCTATCCAATAACATCTATCATTTTAAGTACCTAGTACAGTGTCAAACACATGGTAGGGGTCTAATAAATGTTTCTATCATTGGATTGGACTATAAACTATAGTTAAATTCCCAGATCTGTAGCCAAAGAGATGTTATTAATAATAAGATTACTATGATACAAGGTAAGAATTACTGACTGGAGTCAGGGGACTTGGTTTCAAATCCAATCAAATCACTTACTTGCAAGCCTGAATAGCCTTCCTCAAGGTCAGCCTCAGAGTGTAGCCTCACTCCCTTGAAATGGAGGATGCTGTCTCCAACTACAATCTGCCACATTGAGCCTAAGGGTTTTCAGCTGATTTTCACTCATAGACACAATTATATTTGATGAAAGGCAATGTCCAATGTCCAATGACCATTCTCTCCTTTTCTCATCAAAACATTTGTCCCCATAAACTCTACACATGACCCTTCTGCCAAGTTGTTTATTGTTGTTGTTAATGCTGTTGCAATTCTCATTTCTAGTCCATGACCCCAGGGTCCCATTACTATGGCACCCTCTCCCAGGCCTGCCTTCTCCATCCCTTCTACCTGTGAGGCTGAGGATATGAAGGAGATCCTCTACTTCCCCTCCCTGCCAAAAAAATCCAAACCAAACCAAAGCCCTTTTGAGATGTAGCTCCCTGCTCCAATCCTTTATTTTTAAGTTCCTGTCTTTTCTATGTATCTTTGGTTAGTGACAGGTTCAAATAAACTACTTTGCTATCTTTGCAAAATAAGATAAGAAATTTAAGCACCTCCTTTTTGTTCAAGTATATTTGGTTCTAGATAAGGATAATACAAGTTCAGAGCTGGTGGCAGTCCAACAGCTCCATCTTACAGATAAGGAAACCGAGGCGCAGTTATCTGCAATGGGATATGAACCCCTGTTCTCTGACCCTAAACCTAGTGCTCTCTCTCCTACACTGCAGTGTGCTCCAATTGGGACACTTAGACAATGGAGTCATAGAGTTATGGAAACAGAGACCTCTAAAGCCATTTAGGCCAACCTGTACCCAAACAAGGGTCTAATCCACCACTGGCCTGACAAGTGTTCGTCAGCTTTTGTCAGAAGACCTCCAGTGAAGAAGATGTGACTGCTTGTGAGACCCCGGATTCTACTTTTGAAGAGCTCTCTTTGGCATAGGAGGTTTTGCTTTGTATCAAGACTAAATTTGCCGCTTTACAACTTGGTGCATTCCTACCAGTTCTGCTTGCTGGGGGCTAGCAGAACAAATCTGATCCCTCTTCAATTTAAAGCTATTTGTGTATATAGTTTTGGCAAAATTACATTTCTAAAAGTATCTTTCATGTTGATTAAATATCACCTTCAAGGAAATAAGAGTCATCTTAGCAACATGTGGGTCTCTCCCCAACTATTTTGTCAGTTGCCTATTCAAATAACTATTTATTCTTCTGTTGTTACTATTAAACCTTGAATATGCATGTAGACATAATGCTACTTACTGTAATAAAGTCTTCTCACTTGTTTAGTCATTCCTTACCTTTAGAATAAACCTTTAAAGTGGAACATTAGCAAATTCCCCTAGATAAGTTTATATCACGGAAAGTATTCTCATTGTCCATCATGGCTATAATATCTTCTGAAATCTCCAACATGTGAGTTATGAGAATGTGTCCTCATAAATCTAGGCTGGCTGTCTCAGATCAAATTCTGCTTTTCAAGCAATTTCCTGGCTAAATCCTTCCACATCATTTTAAATATTTTCCCATACAATGGATGTTAAGCCAACTATGATCCTGTACTGAATTATGTCGTATTTGCCACCTTCCAGCTCTTGGGAGCCCTGCCCCTTATGAGTAGACTTCTAAAAATATCATTTAAGACACCAACTAATTTCTAATCCTAGTTTCTATTAAAACTGATGGATGGGTGCTTCATTCCTAGTCTTTGTGCATAACCATTTCTAATCACTAACAATATGCTTGCTTCAGATTAGCCAGGGAGCCAGGAATCATTTGCCCAGTGGATGTTTCCTGACATAGATTGGGGGAAGGAATGTGGGGGGATGTCCAGAACCTCTTTCGTTGAAGTGGGGTCCTTCAGGTAGATCAGGTAGATTCAGGCATCCTTAAGTGACACTGGTCCCTCATGGTAGAAGCAATTATGATTTCTAGCTATTCAAAAACCAGCTTTTTAAAAACAATGTACTGATGTTCAAATTCTCAGCAATCACCTAGTTTGAGGGTGGGTAGGTGGCACAGTGAATAGAGCACTGGCCCTGGAGTCAGGAGGACCTGAGTTCAAATCTGGCCTCAGACACTTAACACAAAAACTAGCTGTGTGACCTTGGGCAAGTCACTTAACCCCACTGCCCTCCAAAAAGCAAAAAAAAAAATATCACCTAGTTTGAACCCCTAATGAAAAATACCGTGTTTCCCTGATGATAAGACCTATCCCGAAAATAAGCCCTCCCCTTACTGTGTAAGATTTCTCTGAAATAAGCCCTCCCCCGAAAATAAGCCCTATTGAGATTGCTACTGTAGTGAAGGTGATCCCCTGCGCTACACGCTACATTATGGTACCCTCTGTATGCACCGTCTCCCCCCCCCCCCCCCCCCC
>NW_027185764.1:16962684-16974715 GCF_028583685.1 Petaurus breviceps papuanus
CCCCCCCCGGGTGAAACGCACGCCGCACTCTGAGCTGCATCCAATCAGAGCTGCAGCAGTGAGTGCATCATCCTGTTCTTCCCCAGTGATTTGCTTGCTGGTGCCATTGAGAGCAATGCCGCGGAGGAGAGCTGAGGCAGGACAATATAAGCCCTCCCCTGAAAATAAGCCCTCTGGTGTTTTTCTTTCCAAAAAAAATTAATAAGACAGTGTCTTATTATCAGGGAAACACGGTAACTGTGACCAGAAAAGCAAGGTATCTTGTCCTTAAGTCATTTACATAAATACCTGAGTTGGGACCCAAATATGGTGCTCATTCCTCAGGCAGCAGGTGGAGCAGTAGATAAATTACACTTAATAAATGTTTATTGACTGATTATTGTTGTTATTTTATTATTGAATCTAGGGTCCTCCTGTTGGTCACAAATAGAACACAGTGACCACGCTGTGCCCCAGGAAACAGATGTGGAAAGAGGGTCAGGTATTGGTATTTCTGAACTCCCAGGACAACCGTCCCTATGGCCTTCCCTGCTGCTGACTAATGGTAGTAGGGTCTTTGAACTGGTTCCACCCCAACTCCTAGACTTTCCTTCTTCCCTCTACCTCTCTTGAGGTAAGAACCTCCCTGGCCCATTCCTGGAAACTATACATTGTCCCCACACCCCAAACAAGAAAAACCTTACATAGACGTCTAGCCATGCACTCCATCCTTTGTTGCAGATTCCTGTCTTTATTATATACCTGGGGCTAGAGACAAGGTTGGACGATCTGTGCCAGACAAGCGTTTTACCTTACTAAGTGTACCAGAAGTGGTAATTTATTGCTGTACCTCTATATTTACCTTCTAGTGAGCTATAAATAACAATACCTCTGGCCATCAATAATGAAATCCAAAAAGTAACAGTAGGTTCTACCTCCATGTTGAAACTGTTAAGCAAAGAAGCAAACATAACATATCTTTTGAACCCTCAACAGTATTTGGCCTGAAAGTGGGAAAACTGGCCTTTCCACTTTTTAACCAAAATTAGGATGTAAGATGGGGCCATGTTTCCTAGCAGGCACCATTTGTATTCCTCACTTTTTAGATTGCCTCAAACTAGTTTAAACGAGCTAAAACCAGTAGAGTTTCCTGCTTTCTAATGAACTTAACTTCGTCTCCTGGTATGCTCCTTATTTATAGCACCCAAGGGATCTGAGTAACTGCCAATTATTATTGTGGGGAAGGTAAAGCACCTTAAATGTGTTTTACACCTTTACCCTGAAGCAGAAAATCAGGAGAAAGGGAAAGGAATGGGATTCAGTTGAGCACAACACTCAATTTAAATGAATACTTATGTACAGTATATAACGGCCTATATTCCTGTCTAATTCTCGACCTATGGATTTACAGGGTGAGCAGGATTTACAGCTGCTTATTGAATTTTGCTCCTGTAGCGACGGTTACATAATCATTCATTTAACCTGTTTGTGTCCATTTTTATGGGGCTCCTAATTCTCCTTTTTTGTAAATCTGTGTACCTTTTTGAAAAGCCCTGTTGCTTATATTCTCCACAGCTCCTTAACCACACTGGCTTGTGTTGTCCATTTGCTTGCTTTGACTTTAACAGGAATGAATTTCCATTGCAGGAGTTTTTAATGTGTGTTCTGTGTGAGGTTATGTGAAACACTTGGGACGTGCTGAGTCAAAGACAATGAATATGTCACATCAGGAGGATGCACAATGCAGGCTTGAACATTAAATGCTCTCAGAGAAAAGACAGGTGCTTAAGCTCTTATCTGCTAGAGCAGAGGAAGGAAAATAAGTCTGCATAAAGGCTATGAGCAGTGTTAATGTGGGGAAAAAATATTATGATTGCACCAGGGGTGTTCTGTAGCCAACCCAAACCAGCCTTCCAGAGACGATCGTTAAATTTTCAGAGTGAACATTTATACCACGAAAATTCACAAAAGGGGCATCTAGGTAGTATAGTGGATAGCTCACTGGCCCTGGAATCAGGAGTACCTGAGTTCAAATCCAGTCTCAGACTTTACTAGTTGTGTGACCCTGGCCAAGTCATTTAACCTTAATTGCCTCAAAAAAGAAATAAATTGGCAAAAGAAACAAATCAGGGATTGATCTATTATTTTGTTGATTGTTCAGACTTAAGAAATGATGCAGCTTAAAATTTTTTCTTTACAAATTTTTATTCTTCTTATTTTTCTTATAATTTGGCAAATGTCAAAAACGTATCTTGAGTACAGTTCTGCCCCCCCCCCATCCCCAAGTTGGTTGCTAAATATTTACCAGCACATCCCTGGGTAGTACAGACTTAAATGACTTTTTATGCATCATTCCTAGACACTCCAGGTTAAGGCAAACTGTAACCAAAAAAGCATTCAGCCAAAACAATGAAGTACAACACAGTACCTACCCCTTCATCACCGTCTGGGATACAGGCCAGTGTCTGCTGTGTTTTTTCCAACTGCCTTCAAGGCAATATGGTATGAAATGACAGCATCCCTGTTAGATATCATATTCACAATGTTACATTGTTATACATCCATAATTTGCCCATACTCCACAGGGAGTGATACTGTAAAGCATTTTATTTAAAAGGAATAAAAAAAAGTCCAAACCCAAAACTCCTAAAGTTAACCATAGAAAAATGGGAACTGGACCATATTGTGAGATTTGATAGAGGTTTAAAAAAAGGTAAAAAAAAATACTCTCCCTGTGCCAGCTGAAGTCCCCTATTCTGTGTGTCCATCAAAAAAGAGGGCATAGCAGAGAGATTTCAGATCCTGAGCTCTATTCAGTTGAATTCCTCAGCATAATAAACCAGAAAATCAAATTCAAATCCACAAATACTGTTTTTCATATGTGCAAGATACAAAAATGAAAACCAGTCCCTCATCAGATCACTAATTGTATTAGTTTCTTAGGAAAAATAACCAATTTGGAGCTGAAAGTGACCTTATAAATCTTTTAGCCCAGCCCTCTCATTTTATAGATGAGGCAACTGAGGCCTAGGGGAGGTGAAATAATTTGTTTAAGGTTCCACAGGTAATTACTGACACAGATGGGATATGGACCAGGACCTCTAACTGCAGATTATCTCTCTTTCTCTCTCTCCTCACCCCATCAGAGTTAAGTGACTTGCCCAGAGTCCCACAGCTAGTTAAGTGTCTGAGGTCAAATTTGAACTCGGGTCCTCTTGTTTCTGGGAATGGTGCTCTATCCACTGCACCACTTAGCTACCCTCACTTCCCTCCCACCCTATTTGTTCTTTCCACTGTACCCTGCTTGTCCTTCTAGCTTTACTTGTGGATGAAACATCAAGTTACATATTCAGACTGTAAGCCAAAAGCAGGCAAGGATAGCTGGGTGCTGGCAATGCTTTCACAATCTCCTTAAAGAGCTATCACCAGCTCCTGCCCTTCCAACAAGACCCTAAATCAAGGTGCCTTCTGCCAAACTCTGCCAGCTATCCAGGTGGATCTTAAAGTGTCAAGGATAACAGAGATCTCCCAGCCAATTTCTCCTCTCTCCATAACATAAGATTTAATGACTAAAGCTGTGGATGAGTTCTTGCTGAAAGCAAATTGACTGCTGGAGATGCCTAGGAAGTTGCTGTAAACCAAATCCTGTTTCCTCTCTATACAAAGAGGGGCCAAGAGACACCTGCTGAGGGGGAGGAGATGAATGAAAATCCAAATCTGATTTGAACTTCCCCCTGCAACTGTGATCCAAGTCCTGGTTCTTGCTTGTGATCCAGGAATAAGTCAAGAAAGGGATGGTAATTTATCACTACAATTAGGACTTAATTGTGTTCTGTGGCTTTAGTTACTGGCACAGAATGACACACAATCATTTTCCAAGGAAAGATCTATTTAGCAGGCTGCTGCTGCTGGGACCTTAGGGGCTGGCATTCTCCCTTCCCTCTCTGTTGTCTAGGAGGTTTGCAACTGCTTTCTTGTGCCCTCCCTTTTAAAAATCCACATCTTTACCCCTTCACCAAATTTCTTATTTCCCTTCAGGCATTGTGCTCTAGCTGTAATCATTGGGTTTTGGGCAAAGCCAAACCATCGTGGTTCAGATATATAGTAGCCCTCTGGATCCTGATTAAATGACATCTTTGAAGAGTTTGAATGTTCTAAAGGTAAAATAATGTTCTCTAGAGAGAACAAAGACTAAGTGAGATAAACTGAGTTGGAATGGAACCCCTAACCTTACATTATATGTATCCCATAATTGGATCCTTATTAGTCCTCACCCCTTATGGAATATTCCATCGCCCATTCCTGTACTCCCAATAAATTCCACATCCAAATAAGGTGTACAACCCATATCAGTTTTTCACCATGGGTTGAATGCTAATGTCAGTCACTCTCTGTTTTGGTTTCCTAAAACAGAGTAGTCATATTCTCAACAGGATACTTATTCTTCCTCCACATATGTTTTCCTTTCCCCCCCCAATTTGCTCCTGAGGCCAAACTCAAACCTGTCCTCCTTCAAGAAGTTTTCTGAGATTACCCCAGTCAGAAAATATCTCTTCCTTTTCTGAACTTCTTCAGTGGTGCTCATCTGTACCACTCATTTCATACTAATTCTAGTCTGCTTGGTATAATCCCAGTTATATTTTACATGTTAAAGTTTAACCTCTCTAATCACATTGTAAGTTCATGGAGGGCAGAGATGACTTATAGAATCTGTTGTATCCCACAGAGGTTTGCAGAGTGTGTGCATGTGCACGCGCATGTGTGTGTGTGTATACACACATACATGCATATACACGTATATATAAAGTATATAACTATGTACACACATATACATATAAAATATATATATTTATAGCAAATAATAAATATTTATTGGCTGATTGGAATTCCCAATTCAATCTCCTTTGAATGTAGGGAAAATTCTGAATTATGTCCATCACAAATTTTTGGTTGTGAGCACAATGACCACAGTTTCTGAAATAAAAGTAGGACATATATATAACTAAAGAAAAAAATCCCAAAAAACAACCTCCCTCCCCCCACCCCCCACCAACACCAAACGATATATGCCTTTTACTAAGCCTCAGCAAGAGTTGATTTTTTTATTTACTTGAAATTGCAATTTCAAGTACAGGTTAAATGAATTCAGTTCTGGTTTTCTTAGTGCCATATATTTAAGATTGATTCTATTCCCTACTTCAATACTCTGTTTGATGAGAAAATAAACAATGTTCAATTGTTAGCTAGTATGAATAAATTAAAACAATGGGCCAATCAGGCAGCCAGCCAGCAAGACTTATTAAACAAAAAGCTCTGCTCCTTTCTCCAAAACTGAGCTACCTTGGTGGCAGAAGTTTAATTTTTAATGCAACTAGGCAAAGAGAGAGCAAAGGAGGCTGGGCCTAGAATAGAAAAGGAAGGAACTAGCAAATTAGAATGAGTATTATTTATTCAAAACTCACCTAAGAGCCAAAACAATAGTAAAAACAAATTAGTGACTTTGGATCATTGTGATTTTTATAGGACTGGATTCTATATTGTCCATATAGACTTCAATCTCTAACTTCAGCAGCAGTCCATGACGTTAGAGACAGATTAGATGAAAATTTAAAAATTTAGGGTAGCTATTTTACATCTAGAAATACTAAATGACAGTGTGGGTCTATTCTACCAAAGGATAAACTGATCTTGGAACAAAAATAGGATCAATTTACAAGCCGAAACAACTTCTGAGAAGCTAAGAGCCACAAATGACTCACCATTATTGTTTTTTTGTCCCTCCCAATGATTGCAGTACAAAGATTTAAATTGAAAAGCACTTTCTTTTCTTTCCAATTAAGATATATACTCAATGCCGTACTAGTTATACTGTAAATACACATTTTAACTCAATTCAATATATATTAAGTATCTCCCACATTTAGAAGGCCAACTAGGAGTTAGTCTGACACACAGAAAAATGTCAGCCTTATGGAATAAGCAAAAATCAGTTTCTCTAAAGGATAAACCCAAATGTATCTTTCAAAAGCATGCTTTCTTTTGTGAAAAAAGCTAAGAATGTAGATGTCTTCTTCTTTTCTTCCTTAACCTAATGCACTGGTTATAACTGACAGCTTTGCTATTGGCCTGAAGAAAGTTGTAGTGCTCTTTTAAAAGGGCAGAAGACACATTTTTCAGTCTTTAATGTCTAGTGTCCTTTCTAGAGGTTCCTACCTTTTAACTGCCCATTACGTAAGTCATCTTTGTGAGAAAAATTAAACCTGGATCTATTTCATTGAATCAATAGAGTCCAGAGAGTAAAGTTGCTGAGAACTAGGCCTATATGTAGAGCTTTGGTTGCTCAATTAATGCAACAAATTTACTAAAATAGCAAACATATGTTTGCTTTTTGGAGGGGGGCAGGCAGGGCAATTAGGGTTAAGTGACTTGCCCAAGATCACACGGCTAGTGCGTGTTAAGTATCTAAGGCCAGATTTTAACTTGGGCCCTCTTGACTCCAGGGCCAGTGCTCTATTAACTACACCACCTAGCTACCCCTGAAATAGCAAATATTCTTCAATGGGTCCGTCGTCTATCTCATTGATGCAGGTTATCCTTTCCATTGGTACAGACAGTAACCTATCTGTACCTTCACATCCTGTTTGATTCTTCCATGGATCCTTCAGGGAGCATTCTTCCAATGTGATGGCCATCTTCTAGTCTTTTACATGAAAACGGAAAAACATTTTTAAGGGCAAAAATACTCAGACTAACTATGTTATTCCTCATTTATGCCCCATGATCGGATGATATCCTTTTCCTAGCCTCTCTTTCTTCAGCGATATCCCTTATACCATTTTCTGAGCACAGGTCACCAGAGGAAATACCACTGCTTACTTGTATCCATTATGCATCCATGTCATTGGTCTGTGAATCTGTGCGGATTATAATTGCCCAATCTGCAAGAAAAACCACTGAGGCAGAGCTCTGAGCCAATGCCATGACTAAATAGTCATAAGATGGACCCTGCTCATGTTGGACAAGAGAGAATGATCCAGAGACACAAAAATAAGTTGGGGCACTTTCCAAAGCATCAAGATATCCTACCCATGCTGGGTTTGGACATGTAATTTGAGTAAAACAGGATGGAGATATCTTTATCAACATTCTTGTGGTTATGTAAGTGAACTTCATAACTGATAAAACAATTAGCGAACAGAATACTACATTAAAATTTGAGGCCCATTATAAAGGCCTACCATAAGGACTTATCTAATTATCCCTATATGATTTATGTAAAATATCAAACTGATTAATACTGCTTGGAATCAAGTAGGGGTCCAAATGAAATTATTTCTCACAAATCATCTTCAACTTTAATTTCCCAGAGATTTTGCTCTTCCAAATTGGTTTATACTAGGAAAATATTTGTGTTGAGAAGGACCTTAACACTGGGGAGGAACTTGAGATAGTTTAAAACAGTTTGATTTTCCAAATGCAATCCACACTCCTATTCATTTCTAAACTCAAATCATGGTCCATCTGCAGTCCTGGCCCATACACACACACACACACTACTTATTGTATGAACTGGTCATCTAAGCATATGTCCTAATCTGGACAATAGGCAGTTTTTCCTCAGGACCACAGCGGCTAGAAATTCCAGTGGATACAGTTGTCACTGGCAAGCCCTGTTCCCCACTTCCCCCCTGCTTCATTGCTATGTTTAGCACCTAATGGCTCCAGAAACAACTGAATTCTATAATTCACACTCTTGATTCCAAGAACACAGCAAGTAAGAAGGTTCATGAAGGTTAAATTAAGGTCCTAGGATAAGAGAGAACTTGGGATCAGGGTCAGAATGACAAGCTGAGGGAAGAAATCCAAGAAACTTTGAAAGGAGAAGAGTTGCAATGAGATTCAGGCACAGGGACAGTCTAATAGAGGCATATGGGGACAGATAACACACACGTTTGCCCCAGTAAATATGTGTAAGTTTGTTCCCTCTAATAAAATGTTTCTTGGGGACTGTTTGAATGCTGCCTTTGTTCCTCCAGTGCCTAGCACAGTGCTTGGCACAAAGTAGGTGCTTAATAAATGTTTGTCAATTTATTGATGACCCATCCTAACAAGAATTAGTGTCTTTGTTACATTTTCAGGCCAATATCCTGTAATACTTCTAATGTTATTAAATCAGGATTTGAAGTTTTTGCATCAAAAATTAATTTTATTTTTAGTCTTGGAGACTATAATCACTTTTATGAGGTAAAATTTACTTGGACATCCCCATGTAAATTCTACCAAATAAGACACTACAGAAAATATTTAGTATATTATGATGGAAATCCTTGTGCCCTGGTGTAGCACCAAGGCAATATTTACAGTGCCCACGATCACGATAAAGACCATGACTATAAGTATCTCATGCCATTCAATCGCAAAATATACTAAACTCTCCAGATAGACAATAGAGCTGAAGCATGTATTTAGACACCAGAAAACTGAATTCCAAAACCAATAAGCCGATTCCATCATAGTACCAAAGATATTCAGAAGCCATAATAACACTGAGAGCCACAGCAGCCTTCAGCCTTCCCACAAACCAATACAAGATCAATATTTACTCACAAACCTCTCTGTCTCCTTAATGAGCGTCCTCTCTCCCCCACTGTCTGGCTAACTTTGACCAGCTTCCTGTGGGTTCTGCTTCCCTTCAGCAAACTCCTCCCACCACAGGGACTATATTTAGCCTCTTGGGGGGCAGAGTTTATCTTCATAGCAGGGAAGCTTCCTGTGGGCTCTGCTCCACCCTTCAGCAAATTCCCTCCATCACAGGCTCCACGTGATTACATCGGTCTGTTAGGGGGCAGAGTTTACTTTCAAAGCAGGGGAGGTCTTCAAACTCCCCCCTAGGTCTACTAAGGGGCAGGGAAGATCTCCAAATTCCCATTCTCATTACACCTGGCTTACTGCTTGATTGGGGAGTTATCAAGAGTAGAGCAATGGGCCAAGGAAGCATAGGAGGCCTGGGACTAGTAGCATTTTTCTCACCCCCAGTCCACTGGCTCTGACTCCATTCACCCTCTGTAATAACTGTTTAGAGAAATAACTCTTGCCAAGACAAGGATCTGATATCTCTTCCACTAATCAACCACCATAGGCAAACCAGCCTAGCCTAGCCAAAGCACCAAGGTATCTTAAGGGAGAGATGGGAACTGGCATGTGCCACACAGGTCAAACCACTGCTACCATCTCAAGCATTACCTCAATCATCACACCCTGGTTGAGGCAGCCTGGGGCCCTTTGCCAAACAGCCCTGGGAAGAGTAGCATCCATGAGGCACTTTTTTTCACTGCACCTGAAGTTTTGTCACTGCACCTGAAGAACCACTGGGCCTTCCTATCTGCCCCGAAGATATGTGTTCATATGTGTTGTGTCCCCTATCAGAAACGTGAGCTCTTGATAGGTTAAGAACTGTTTTGCCTGCTGATTTGTAGCCCCAGCACTTAGCAGAATACTCTGAACATAGTAAACATTTAATAAATGTTTTTTCATCCATTTGAGTGGCATCTAGTAGTAAAACAGATTTTCATATTCTAGAGAACTATACTTTGCAAAATACAGAGATGCAAAAACAAACAAACAGAAACCTCAAAACCATTAGTGTATTTCTATGCCTTTCACCTAGGGACTTGGACAGGTTTGGTTCCTATGGTTTGTTCTAGAGGGCTTTGCCTAGCTAAAGATGTTTTTGCCTAGTTAAAAATGTCTCAAGGGACAGATTATATATGCTATGCCTTTTGGAGAGTATAGTATGATCACTTTTATGAGTTAAAATGTTATTTAATGATTCCTGTGTATATTTGGTTAGTAAATTATAGCACAGATGAGCAACTGTTGTATGTTATAACTTGAAAGGCCAGTTCTGTTCTCATCCTCTTAACCAATCAAGATAGACAATAACCCAGAGGCACTGAACTGAAGCAGAGAACAGATATCAACTCCTACCTAACAAGAAGAGTATAAAATCCCAGAGACTGAGACAGAGGTGTGCTTGTTGTTGTTAAGTTGTGTCTGACTCTTCGTGACCCCATTTGGAATTTTCTTGGAAAAGATACTGGAGTGGTTTGCCATTTTCTTTTGCAGCTCATTTTACAAATGAAGAAATTGAGGCAAACCGGGTGACTTGCCCATGGTCACACAGCTACTAAGTGTCGGAGATTGGATCTGAACTCAGCAAGATAAGTCTCCCTGGTTTCAAGTCCAGTGCTCTATCCACTGTGCCACCTAGGTGTCCAGTAGGTATGTTAGTCAATAAGCATTTATTAAGCACTTACTATGTGCCAGGCACTGTGCGAAGGGCTGGAGATACAAATATGAAAAAGAAAGACGGTTTCTACCCTCAAGTAACTTAAAATCTAACTGGAGAAGACAACACACATACACACAAACACACACACACACACACACAAAGCTGAAAATTGAGGGGGTCATGGTAGAAAAGTCAAAGAAGGCCAGAATGAGTGCAGCTGGGTAGGAAATGGGTTAGTGCTGCTTTTCTGCAGACATGGGACCTATATTGCTGTTCGCCAATATAATCTTGAGATATGTGCTCCCTGGGGACTATAGGATCATAGATTGACAGCTGGAAGCTAACTCAGAGGTCATCTAGTCATTCTACTAATGAGAAACTGAGGCTCTGAGAGATTCAAGGTCACACAGGTATTTAGTAAAGCGAGAATTTAAACCTAGGCCTTCTCATCCCAAACCTACCAAACACTCTTTCCACTGACTGAACTTAACTCTCACACATCTGACAACCAAAGTCAGCCATATCTCACCTTTACTCTAAGACTGGTTGCCTGTAGAATATGTATTCCTACAAGTGTTACTGGACGAAAGTGAAAACAAGGACATTTGTGGGTATGTTGTTATTTCTCTCTTAAGTGGAGGAGAGTATTTCAGTACAGTACAAATCTTGAAGATATGAGAGACAGATCATCCTGTTTATCTTGAAGAAACTGAGTCCAGGGCTTGTAAATTACCCAAGCACTGTAAACTTGCCTTTTGCCTCCAAATATTATGTAAATGAAAAATTGTCCTCTGGATTATATATTGGATTTCACTTCACTCAATTTACTTTTCTTTTTTTTTAATTTAAAATTTAAAAAAATTAATTTCTTTATTTACTTTTAGTTTACAGGGTTCAATTCCACAATTCCTTGAGTTTCACATTTTGTCCCCCTTCCTCCCCTCTCCCCCATGGCGGCATATAGTCAAGTATAGGATCTGTAAATACTTTCACACTATACATTAGTCAGGTTATAAAGACGGATTGTATCAGATGGAATGAAAAATGGTAAAGAGGACATAAAACCAAAAAAGAAAAGGAAAAAGACCAGGTATTTTGCTTCCATCTGGATATAAACTCAGTTCTTTCTAGTTCTTTCTCTGGATGCACATTCCTCTCCATCATGAGTCTTTTGGGATTGACTTATATCATTGCGTTGCTGAGAAGAGTCCAGTCTATCAAAGTTGTTCATCACACATACATTGTGTCTGTAATTGTATACAAATTTCTCCTGGTTCTACTCTTCTCACTCAGCATCAGTTCGTATAAGCCTCTCCAGGTAAATATGAAGACCATCTGCTCCTCATTTCTTATAGCACAATAGTATTCCATAACATGCATATACCACAACTTGTTCAGCCATTCCCCAATTGATGGGCACCCCCTTAATGTCCAATTCTTTGCCACCACAAAAAGAACCGCTATAAACACTTTTGTACATATGGGTCTTCCTCCCACTTCTATGATCTCTTTGGGCTATAACCCTAGCAGTGATATTGCTGGGTCAAAGGATAAGAAATTATTTATAGCCCTTTGGGCATAATTCCAAATTGCTCTCCAGAAAGGCTGGATCAGTTCACAACTCTGCCAGCAATGCATTAGTGTTCTAAATTTGCCCACATCCTCTCCAGCATTTGTCATTTTCCTGTTTTGTCATCTTAGCCAGTCTGACTGGTGAGATGTGGTACCTCAGAGTTGTTTTGATTTGCATTTCTCTAATCA
>NW_027185764.1:16979715-16980056 GCF_028583685.1 Petaurus breviceps papuanus
GAGCATTTCTTCATGTGCTTATAGATAGCTTTAATTTCTTTCTCTGAAAACTGCCTGTTCATATCCTTTGACCATTTATCAATTGGGGAATGACTTGTATTCTTATAAATTTGACTCAGTTCTCTGTATATTTTAGAGATGAGTCCTTTGTCAGAGACATAGGTTGTAAAGATTCTTTCCCAATTTCCCACCTCCCTCTTAATCTTGGTTACATTGGCTTTATTTGTACAGAAACTTTTCAATTTCATGTAGTCAAAATTATCCATTTTACATTTTATAATGTTCTCTAATTCCTGTTTCGTCATAAAGTCATTCCCTCTCCACAAGTCTGATAGGTAAAC
>NW_027185764.1:16980156-17012880 GCF_028583685.1 Petaurus breviceps papuanus
CAGGTGTTTCTGGGTGGGTGCTAAGTGTCTGAGCCCGGGATTCGATCTCCAGGTCTTCTCAACACTGGAGCCAGTACTCTTACTCGCTGTGCTACCTGGCCGCCCCTTAGAGCATTTCTTCATGTGCTTATAGATATCTTTAATTTCTTTCTCTGAAAATTGCCTGTTCGTATCCTTTGACCATTTATCAATTGGGGAATGACTTGTATTCTTATAAACTTGACTCAATTCTCTGTATATTTTAGAAATGAGTCCTTTGTCAGAGACATAGGTTGTAAAGATTCTTTCCCAATTTCCCACCTCCCCCTCTATCTTGGTTACATTGGCTTTGTTTGTACAAAAGTTTTTCAATTTCATGTAGTCAAAATTATCCACTTTACATTTTATGATGTTCTCTAATTCTTGTTTAGTCATAAAGTCTTTCCCTCTCCACAAATCTGACAGGTAAAAACTATTCCTTGTTTTCCGAGACTGCTTACAGTATCAACCTTTATACCTAGATCATGCACCCATTTAGACTTGATTTTGGTATATGGTGTTAGATAATGGTCTATGCCCAATTTCTGCCATACTATATTCCAGTTTTCCCAGCAGTTTTTGTCAAATAGTGAGTTCTTATCCCAAAAACTAGGGTCTTGGGGATTATCAAACAATAGATTACTATAGTCATTGACTTCTGAATCTCGTGTGCCTAATCTATTCCGTTGATCCACTACTCTATTCCTCAGCCAGTACCAAGTAGTTTTGATGACTGCTGCTTTATAATACAGATTGAAATCTGGTATAGCTAGTCCACCTTCCCTAGCATTTCTTTTCATTAATTCCCTTGATATTCTGGACCATTTATTCTTCCAAATGAATTTTGTTACTATTTTTTCTAGCTCTATAAAGTAGTTTTTTCATAAATTAATTGGTATGGCACTAAATATATAATTTGATTTAGGTAAAATTGTCATTTTTATTATATTAGCTTGACCCAGTCATGAGCAATTGATATTTTTCCAATTAGTTAGATCTGACTTTATTTGTGTGAAAAGTGTTTTGTAGTTGTGGTCATATAGGTCCTGGGTTTGTTTTGGCAGGTAGATTCCCAAATATTTTATAATGTCTACAGTAACTTTAAATGGGATTTCTCTATCTCTTGCTGTTAAATTTCATTGCAAATATATAGGAATGCCGAGGATTTATGTGGGTTTATTTTATATCCTGGAACTTTGCCAAATTTGTTTATTGTCTCAAGTAGTTTTTTACTTCATTCTCTAGGATTCTCTAAGTATATCATCATATCATCTGCAAAGAGTGATAGCTTGGTCTCTTCTTTGCCTAATTTGATTCCTTTGATTTCTTTTTCTTCTCTAATTGCTACTGCTAACATTTCTAGTACCAGATTGACTAAGACAGGTGATAGCGGACACCCTTGTTTCACCCCTGATCTAATGGGAAATGCTTCTAGCTTCTCTCCATTACATATAATACTTGCTGATGGCTTTAAATAGATACTACCTATTATTTTAAGGAAGGCTCCATTTATTCCTATACTTTCTAATGTTTTTAATAGGAATGGATGTTGTATTTTGTCAAAAGCCTTTTCTGCATCTATTGAGATGATCATGTGGTTTCTGCTAGTTTTATTGTTGATATGATCAATTATACTGATGATTTTCCTAATATTAAACCATCCTTGAATTCCTGGAATAAATCCTACCTGATCAAAGTGTATTATTCTTGAGATAAGTTGCTGTAGTCTTTTTGCTAGTATTTTATTTAGAATTTTTGCATCTATATTCATGAGGGAGATTGGTCTATCATTTTCTTTCTCTGTTTTTTTCTCTTCCTGATTTAGGTATCAGTATATATATTTGTGCCATAAAAAGAATTTGGTGGGACTCCTTCTTCACTAATTTTCCCAAATAGTTTGTAGAGTATTGGAATCAATTGTTCTTTAAATGTTTGATAGAATTCACTAGTAAATCCATCTGGCCCTGGAGATTTTTTCCTAGGGAGTTGACTGATGGCTTGTTCAATTTCTTTTTCTGGATTGGGTTATTTAAGTCATTTACTTCCTCTTCAGTTAATCTGGGCAACTTGTATTTTTGTAAATATTCATCCATTTCCCTAAGATTGTCGAATTTTGTGTATACAATTGGAAAAAATAAGTCCTAATTGTTGTTTTGATTTCCTCTTCATTGGAGGTAGATTCACCCTTTCCATTTTTGATACTCATAATTTGGTTTTCTTCTTCTTTTTTTTTATCATATTGACTAAGGGTCTATCAATTTTGTTTTTTTTTTCATAAAACCAGCTCTTAATTTTATTAATTCAATAGTTTTCTTAATATCAATTTTTAATCTCTCCTTTGGTTTTCAACATTTCTAATTTAGTATTTAATTGGATATTTTGAATTTGTTCTTTTTCTAGCTTTTTCAATTGCATGCCCAATTCGTTGACCTCCCTTTTCTCTAATTTAATCGTGTATGCACTCAGGGATATAAAACTTCCCTTAAGAACTGCCTTTAATGCATCCCACAAATTTTCATATGTTGCCTCATTATTATCATTCTCTTGAATGAAATTACTGATTGTTTCTATAATTTCTTGCTTGACCCACTCATTCTTTAGGATTAAATTGTTTAATTTCCAATTCGTTTTTAGTCTGTCTTTCCATGGCCCTTTATTGCATATAATTTTTATTGCATCATGATCTGAGAAGGATGCATTTAATACTTCTGCCTTACTGCATAGAATTGTGAGGTTTTTATGCCCTATAACATGGTCAGTTTTTGAGTATGTGCCATGAACTGCTGAGAAGAAAGTATACTCCTTTTTATCCCCATTCAGTTTTCTCCAGAGATCTATCATGCCTATCCTCTCTAAAATTCTGTTCACCTCTTTATCTTCTTTCTTGTTCATTTTGAGGTTGGATTTATCAAGTTCAGAGAGGGGGAGATTAAGGTCCCCCAGTAGTATAGTTTTGCTATCTATTTCTTCCTCTAATTCCTTTACCTTCTCCTCTAGGAATCTGGGTGCTATACCACTTGGTGCATATATGTTAAGTAATGATATTGCTTCATTCTCAGTGGTGCCTTTTAACAGGATATAGTTTCCTTCCTTATCTCTTTTAATTAGATCAATTTTTGCTTTATCTAAGATAAGGATTGCTACCCCTGCTTTTTTTTACTTTAGCTGAGGCATGATATATTTTACTCCAGCCTTTTACCTTTACCCTGTGTGTATCCCTCTGCTTCGGATGTGTTTCTTGTAAACAGCATATTGTAGGATTATGATTTCTAATACATTCTGCTATCCATCTCTGTTTTATGGGAGAGTTCATTCCATTCACATTTACAGTTATGACTGTTATCTGTTTCTTTCCCTCCATCCTATTCCCTCCCCTGTTAATGCCCATATTTTCCCCCTTCTCCCTTCCCCCCTTAATAATTTTCCTTTTGACCACCGCCTCCCTCAGTATTCCCTTATCAGCCCCCCTCCCTTTTCCTCCTCTTTCCCCTTACTTCTTCCTTCCCTACAAACCACTCCCACCCCCCTTTCGTAGCCCTTTTCCCCTCCTACTGTCTGTAGGATATTTTTATACTTAATGAAGTATGTTATTTCTTCTTCGCACCAAAAGTGACAGGAACGAAACTCATGCGAAGCTCCTCTCCCTCCCCTCTTCCCCTCTAAAATGATACTTTTTGCATTTCTTCTCCATAGAGTCCTATGCTTAACTGGTTGTTATTCCCTCCTTGCACCAGAACCAATGAGGGAGAAGCTCATATGATTCTCATCTCCCTCCCTTCTTTTCCTCTGCTATACAGTTTTTATGCCTCTTTGTGTGGCATAATTTACCCTTTTCTACTTCATTCATTCCTCTTCTTCCATTGCAGACCCTTTGTAGCCCTTAATAAAATTTTTTTAATCGTCATTTTTGTACTCATACCCCTCTGCTTGTCTATAACCAGTTTGCTCTTATTAAATAGCAGGGTGTGTGTGTGTGTGTGTGTGTGTGTGTGTGTGTGTGTTCCTTGTTTACCTTTCTACGTCACTGTTGCATCTTGTAATTGGAGGTTGAATTTTCCATTGAGTTCTGGCTTTTTCATCTGGAAGGTCTGGAACTCTGTTGTATTATTGAATGACCATCTCTTTGCCTGGAAGAATAGGCTCAGTCTCGCTGGGTATGTGATCCTTGGTTGTAACCCGAGCTCTTTTGACTTCTGGAAAATTGTATTCCACTGCCTCCGATCTTTCAGTGTAGAGGCTGCCAAATCCTGTGAGATCCTCACTGTGGACTCTCAATATTTGAATTGTTTCTTTCTGGCTGCTTGAAGTATTTTCTGTTTTACCTGGTAGTTCTTGAGTTTGGCCGTGACATTTCGAGGACTTTTCAGTTTGGGATCTCTTTCAGCAGGTGTCTGGTGGATTCTCTCAATTTCTATTTTACCCTCAGGTTCTAGTATCTCAGGGCAGTTTTCCTTAATGAGCTCTTGGAGAGTGTTGTCCAGGCTCATTTTTTCATCATGATTTTCTGGTAGGCCTATGATTCTCAGATTATCTCTCCTGGATCTGTTTTCCTGGTCAGTTATTTTTCCATTGAGGTATTTTACCTCTTTTTCTAATTTTCATTCTTGCTGTTTTGTTTGACTAATTCTTGGTTCCTCATAGAGTTATTTGTTTCAATTTGGTTGATTCTAGTTTTTAGCAAATAATTTTCCTTGGTTAATTTTTGGAGCTCCTTTTCCATATCATACACTTTTCTTTTTAGAGAGAGGTTTTCTTCATTATAATGTTTTTCTAATTCTGCAATTTTGGTTTTGAGAGAATTATTTTGTCTTCTATCTCTCTCATTTGGCTTTCAAAGTACCTTTTGATCTCATCTAGGAGAGCTTTCTGTGCTTGGGACCCATTCCCTGTGGATGTTTCAGCTTTGGGTGTGGAGTCCACATTGTCTCCCTCTGACTCCAGAGTCTTTGTAGTCTGCTTTCTACCCATTTTGAGGCAGGGCCCTAGCCATGCCCTTCCCCTAGGGATCCCTAGCCTTTACTGTAGAGGGTTTTGCCCTGGGGCAATAGTTACTATGTTTTCAGGGTGGGGGCGGGGGGTTTGGAGCATCCTGGTCTTTGGAGGTCCTGATCGGGGCTTTTTTAAAATTATTTCTGGGCTATGAAGTGGTAGCCCCAGGAGTATTTGCTGTCTGGGACAGGGGCCCCTGCATTTGGTTCTTACCTTGCTCTTTCCAGTCCCAGCCCTTTTGTGATAGGCCTAGTAGTGGCCCTTATGGTTGGTGGAACAACTTGCCCTCCGAGTTGATCAGGCCTCTTCCGGGCCTGCCTCTCTCAATTTACTTTTCTTAAACTCAACTGAAAACACACACAACCTACACCCATACCCCTCCCACACCTCCACCTCCACCCCCACCCCCACACAGTATGCATACACCAAATACTGTACTGTTACTGATTCAAAGTTGAAGAATGACATCATCCCCTTCACTTCTAGGAATTTACAATCTAATAATCACATGAGATAATAGACAAATCTATGACTCTCATTACTATATTAAAGTAATGGTGGAAGGTTAAGGGAGACACTAAATGAGATATTACTCTCTGGTAATATGTGTGATGTCATTGTTGACAAAAACAATTTAGTGGTTTGAAAAAATATTTTTTTGAGGGTGGGTGGGAGATCCCTCTCGATCATAGCATGTCATAGTGAAAGAATGGATTTGGAGTCAGGACATCTGGATTCAAGTCTATGATCTTACATTCACCATTTACAGAGTGGTGGGGCATAACAATGATAGGGGTTTTGGTACAGCCTTCAGTGGGATAAAACCATATTAAGTCTGGGCCTTTTCCTTAATTTGGAGGGCCTGGGAGGAGCCAGCCAATCAGAAGCTGAGGCCTCAGTGGCAGGGTGTAGCTAAGAAGTAGTCCATGGATGGAGTGAACTTCTAGGCTAAAGAGGTTTCTGTGGCATTGTGGAGAAGGCCTCAGAGATGAGTCAGCAATGCTGCTGTGATAGTAATGGCAATTAAAGATTCCCCTGTATTGGCTTGGTTTTCAAATTGATTGTGTTAAAACCCAGAGTTTGTTAATCCCACCTGTGGGATGGGCTTGTTGATGTGAAAAGAAAGTCCTGAATTGGGAGGAGCTGGTGATGTAGATTTGGAGAGACAAGAGAGAGGCGGAAGATCTTTTTGGAAGCAGCACCTCGTGGAGAGAGAGAGACTAAGAGAATTGCTGGTGGCCACTTTGAATTGCCCTGGACTTTTGAGACCTGCCCCCTGAGCTGCCAAGGACTGAGGAGACATGGCTGTTTTGCTGGTACTTTGTCTGTCTGTTTTGATGTTATTTTGCCAGATTTGTCCACTGGTGAAAGACTGTCCTTTTGTTGAAGAAGTCCTGGAACCTGGCTGTTTGCTAAGAAGGCCTGCGACTGTCCTGCAGACAGAGAGTGAATACTGTCCACTGATGAGGGACAGTACTGTTGTTGCAGGGGTCTGGAGACTGTCCTGCAGACAGAGTGAATACTGTCCACTGGTGAGGGACAGTGCTGTTGTTGCAGGGGTCTGGGAGCCTTTCTGTTGGTTCAGAAGCCCTGAAGAAGGATTTTCTTGTTGTATGTTTACAGAAATCCTGGGAGAGGGCTTTGCTAATGTGTTCAGGGGTTCTAGGACTGTTCTACAGACAGAGGACAAATTCATGAAGGGACTGGCAATGTATCTTATGGCCTTGCTAAGCCTTGTCTCCCCAGGAACTAAGATTGCTGAGAACTTGCCTCGTGTCAAGATGAAGAAAAGACCTCCATTTGGGTATTAAGTGCTGTGTTTAAACTTGATGTAACTCTGGGGTAGATTCAATTGTGATCCAGGGGTGGGGAACTTTTGACCTTATGTTTGGAAACTAATCTACATTTGAGAAGAGGGGCTTTGTGGTGGACTTAATTAAGGTATAGCCTAGGGGTGGAGAAGTATTTAGAACAGAGACTTTGTAATTGATTGAATGATTGGAAGATCCTGGGGTGGGGTAGTACTTGGAGATTATTTAATCACACTTAGTAAATGCTGTATTTTGAATGATGTCACGTTTTGATCTTCTCTGTTCTTGGTTTGTCACTGAATAAAATAGAGAGCACCTATGCTGGTATTTTGAACCTGGGAAGTTGCCTTCTTTTGGCATTACATTACAGCTGCCTGGGGAGGGATTTTATGAGTCTATAATATTCTAAACACAACTTTTTTTTTTTGGTCGGGGCCTATGATTCTGTTGGTTTAAGGTACTTCCAGTGTAGAGACTTCCTCCATTGATACAGATAAGAAACTCATCTGTAAATTTAATTTGTGATTATTTTTGTTAATTTTAATTTCTGAACTTTCTCCTTCCCTCCCTCTCCACCCTGAACTACTGGAGGCTGCCATTTGACATCTATCTATCTATCTATCTATGTAAAACCATACTATGCGTACTTCTATTTATCAGTTCTTTCTCTGGAGGTAGACAGCATCTTCCTTTACAGATCCTTTGTAGTTGACTGGAATATTTAAATACTCAGAATAGCTTAGTCATTCACAGTTATCCTTCAAACAGTATTGCTGTCACTAAATACATGGTTCTCTCTTTTTTAATATTTTGATAATTGTATTTTAATATACTTGGTTTCCTTTGTAATCCTATGTATTTTACTTTATGCACTTAAAAAGTATTCTGAAAAAGTGTCCATAGGCTTCACTAGTCTGCTAATGGGGGCCAAGACACAAAAAAGGTTAAGAAGCCTGATCTTAAGAGACTTGTTTGGAGGTACTTGACCATGGTCACACAGGCAAAAAGTGGAAGAGTTTATCGAACTCAAGTCCAGCACTTCTAGGTCTTTCAACCAAGCTGAGCTTTTTTCAATGACTTAATTTTCTTTTCTTCTTGGTCCTGAGTTCCCTTACTCCTCCCTCTTCCCTGCCCCTGCCCCTAACCCTATACACCTCAACATCTTATGGCGACCTTATACCACATCATTTTATGATCTCATCATCTCATTTTTATTTCATTGAGAAGGCAAAAAAAAAAAACAAAACCCCTTACAAACAAGTATAGTCATGCAAAATAAATTCCACAATGAGCTTCATCCAAAAATATTAAAAGAATATATGCTTTAATACAGACTCTGCGTTCATCAGCTCTCTATCTGGAGGTGGATAGCAAAGTACGCTCTTTCTAGTATCACGCTGCCTGTCAAGAACAGTATAACACACAGCAAAAAAAATTTTTAAAAGACCCAGTCTGTTTTTTATGAGTTTCTCTTGTTTGAATGAATTTTTATAATTCTGTGAATGAAATCACGGAAGCATGTTGATTAGGTCTGTTATAAATTTATGCTACATAATTTCAATTGAGTCCTCACTGTGGTCAGGCAATCCCGTTAAGCTTCCCTAATCAATTTGCTCTTCTATTCACCAAACCTTTTTATAATGTGCCACAAAAACCATCCAACCCATCTTTTCAGCAGAAAACCTCACTTCCCTGAAAAAATTAAGGACATTTCCTAAGAGCTCTATTTTCCTGCTCTTCCTTACTTTCTTTCCTATCTTTCCCCACTATCTTCACCTTTACTCAAATTTCACATGAAGAGGTGACCTTTCTCCTCAACAATGTAAACCCCTCTATACTTGCATGCTTCATCCTATACCCTCTTGCCTTCTCCAGCAGTTTGCCTCTATGATCTTCTCCCTCTAATAATCAATCTTTCCCCTATCTACTGGCTTATTTCATTTCACTTATTTCATCAGTGGATGACTATAAATACGTGTAGAGCTTTAGCTTTACCATTTTTTTTTTAAAGCAATTGGGGTTAAGTAACTTGCCCAAGGTTACACGGCCAGTTTTTTTGTGTGGGTGTTAAGCATCTGAGGCCAGAACCAATCCCAGGTCCTCCTGACTCCAGGGCCGGTGCTCTTACTCACTGCTGCCACCTAGCCACCCCAATCTTTACCATTCTTAAAAGGTCCTCCCTTGACTTTTCCATCCTTACTTGCTACTGCCTTACATTTGTCCCTCTTGGCTAAACAACTTGAGAAAGCTGTCTATATAACGTGTCTTCTCCATTTCCTGTCCTCTCACTCACTTCTAAATTCTCTGCAATCCTAGACTCAGCCAAAACCGCTCTCTTCAACACTATCAATTATCTCTTAATTGCCAAATCCAATGTTCTTTCACTCCTCTGCAATCTTTGGCATTGTCAGTGGACATCTCCTGGCCTTTTCTAGGTTTTTGTGGCATTATTCTCTCCTGGTCCTCCCCTTCCCATGGCTCCTTCTTTTTTTTTTTTTTTTTTTAAACAATCAGGGTTAAGTAACTTGCTCAAGGTTACATGGCCAGTTATTTCTGGGTGTGGTGCTGAGTGTCTGAGCCCGGGATTCGATCTCCAGGTCTTCTCAACACTGGAGCCGGTGCTCTTACTCGCTGTGCTACCCTGTGGCTCCTTCTTAATTCTTTGTTGGATCTTCAACCAGGTTATCTGCTAAGCATGTGTCCCTCCAGCTTCTGTTCTGGGCCCTCTTTTCTCTCCCCTCTTATGAGGTAGACAGTGTTCGAGGCAGATGGGGGGAGGCAGGATGCAGGATTTGAGATAAGATGCTGGATGTGACCAGTCATAGATGCCCTCAGTGTTTTCATAAAGCACTCCCAACTACATGACATTTTGGAGCAGTGGTCCCCCTCCCCTTTCCTGTTCTCTTTACTTAGCTGTATGACAAAAAAACACCTCTGGACTACCTGATATTCCAGTGCCGTGCTTGCCTCTCTTCCCATTCTCCTGCTCCCCTTCTCCCTATCCTGTCAAACTGTATTTAGGCAAGACACCTTAACCTGGCTAATTGCTCTGATTCTCATGGAAGCAGGCCCAGTGAGTGTGTTACCCCAACATATGCCTTTCTTTAACTTGGAAGACTGTCCAAGTGAATTCTTTCAGGATTAGGACCAACCCATCTTTTCTTCATCACCTCTATAGTACAATTTCATTTGAGTGTCTCATCACCTTCAATCATTATATATTACATTATTATACAGATTCAATTCATAATAATTGAATTATGATGAATACAGATGGTTTTCAGATCTATTTGTTTAGCCCTAACCTCTCTACTAACCTCTAGTTTCACTTCTCTAAGTGCCTATTAGACATCTCAAACTGTATGTTCCACAGACATCTTAACATGTTCCCTAATTATCTTCCCCTCTAAACCTTTCCTTTTTCCTGACTTCTCTATTACTTACAGGGCATTACCTTTCTCCCAGTCACCCAGGTTCACTATCTCACTGTCACCCTCACACTCTGTTTTAACTCCCACATTCAGACAGTTGGAAAAATCCTGTAATTTCTATCTTCCCAACATCTCTTGTATATGGGTGTCGACCTGAAAGTTTGGTTAAAAGAGGCAAACAGGCTAGGTATAATATTTTTATATTATTTATTCCCTTAACCTAGCAGATACATGATCATGGTGCCAGAAGGAAACGTCTGACTGCCTGAAAAAAAAAAAAAGAATGACAAAGTTTAAATGCACTTTAGAACAAGCCAAACTTAAATTTATGGTCTCCATGTTTTTTATCCATACCATGAGAAAGGAAGTTTCTTAGTTGAATAAGTTGTAAATACAGTAAGACAAGACAATTGACAAAATAGTATCAGTTGGAAGTTATGATCCCAGGAAATCTGAGTTTTTCCCCCATATGGCATAGGTCTCCAAGATAAAGAGACATCCCATTATTCTGACTGCAGGCATCCTGTCACAAACAGGAAGAATATTCTTTGCTAACCTTATGTGGTCTTTTAAGTTACTGACACAGGTAAGGGCATTTTTAGAGCAAAGCAAAGCAGTCTGATTGATTAGTTCAGCCTTTGGATCTTATTGGGGGTTGTCACTAGTCTTTCTCTCCTTGCACACTGTGGCCACCCTAGTGCAGGTCTTTATCATGTCACGCCTAGACCATTGTTATAAGCAGCTAGCTGATCTCCCTGCCTCATGTTTCTGCCCACACCAGTCCATCCTGCACTCAGTTGAGTGAGAAGTCCAAGTGATCTTCCTAAATAAAGAACAGGTCTGACCATGTCACACAATCCCCCTTCACCCCATTCATTAAACTTCAATGGCTCCTTACTCTCAGAATCAAATATAAAATACTGATTGGCTTTTAAAGCTCTTAAAGCTGGGCAGCTAGGAGTTACAGTAGATAAAATACTAGGCCTAGAGTTATCTTGAGAAGACTCATCCTCTTGGGTTCAAATACGGCCCAAGACATTAGCTGTGTTTCCTAATTTGCAAAATGAGCTGGAGAAGGAAATGACAAACCATTCCAGTATCTTTTGTCAAGAAAACTCCATATTGGGACGTGAAGTAAAAAACTGACCTCCCTAAGTTTTCCAGTCTTCTCAGGTCTTACTACCCTCCAACTATTCTGTGATCCAATTGTTGCTTGTGAAATTCAGAAAAAAATTTAGTAGGTCTTTTGGTGAAGGAGGGCAAGTTGCTAAGATAATGTGTCTCCCTCTCTTCCAGGCTCTGACAGATTTACATAAAATAGGATTTAGAGAAGGGACCCCAGTTAAGCATTTCTCAGCAAGAGCTACCAGGAAAAAAAGTGTTTTTTTGAGATGGCTATCAACAAATTTAATCATTCAATAAAATTGGGACCCAAACGAAAACAGCAGGGGAATCCAAAACACCAGCTCGAGTGTACCCCACACAAAACCAGGCCTGAGTGTGATAACCCAAACGACGACCCTGGCCTCTGAGCTATTCATCTCCCACTTCCACTAGCTGTTCCTCAGGCCTACATTCCATTCCGACCTCCGGCTTCTTTCAAGCCTTGGCCAGGGCATTTCCAATCTTCCTTGTTTTTGGTGCCTTCCCTACGAGATTACCCCCAACGTTCCCTCTACCTGTCACAGCTGTTTGTAGTTGTCTCCACGTGGACTCCTCCACCGGCCGGGAAGGTTTGTTTGCTTTTTGTATCCCCCACCCCCACCTACATAGCACGTGCCCTGGTAAACGCTTAGTCAATACTTGTACGTAGACTGACGCACCGATCTTCCATCTGTGAAAACTCCTGCTGCCAGCGCAAATTCCTTAACGTTTATTCTGTTTAGATCTTGCTTTTACGTTTGTATACACAACCTGGCTCTCCCCAATCGTCCCTCCTAGAAAGAATGATACTGGGAGGCAGAAGTTGTTTCCACCAAACAGCAGGAACCTAATAAACACTTGTGGATTGGTTGATTCCTTTCTAGACCAAGCACCTTCCGGCCCCGCCCCCTGACTCAGCACAGCCTATCACACTTCCGCGTGACTTGGGCGGAGCTGAGCTACCCTCGTCCAGTACCTGAGTCATCTCCGACGCCGGGGGGCGTGGACTTCTAGAAGTTTCCCGGACGCTCGGGAGAAGAGGAGGGCTAGGAAGGAGATCTTACGTTTTGATTGGCTCTTTGATGAGTGACGCAATCGGAGCGCGCTGAACCGTGACTAGGCAGTAGTTTTTCCCAGGTGAATTTGGGCGAGCAGATAAATAGCTGGGACTGGGAGTTGGGAGTCGGGGTTTGTAGCGGGGTCTGCATCGTCTTCTCAGGTGAGTGGGGTTTTTTTTTTTTTTTCTCTCCGGCGTCCTTGGCGATTCTTCGAAACTGTGTTTGTAACTTCCTTGGACAGACATTGGGTTTTTCCGGCTTCCCTCCTCGGCAGCCGCCTCGCTCCCTCGGGAAGACACGAAAGATGAGAGATGGGGAGGGGGCCCGAGAGTCGTCGCTGGTTCTAGATTGGCGTGGGGGTGTGGGGGAGCGCTGCTTTACTGCTGCCGACGCTGTCGTCCCCGTAGACTCCACTTTCAAGGTAGCCCTGGGTTTCCTCCAGTCAGGTAGTTGGGATGGCAAGCACGCCGGGATTGCCTCTGTGCTCTTTATCGTGTAATCTTAGGCTAGGGTCCGTGGATCCTCTGAGTGGGGTTTCCTTCCCTGGAAAGGGCAGGTAGTGGTAAGTGCGCCTTGTCACTTCGCGGGCTGTTGTGAGGGTCAGATGACGGCTTGGGGAGTGGGGGGTCATCTGGCTTGGGTAAGTACTTCCCGAGTGCGCGGCCGAGACAGACTGTCATAACCTTTGCACTCGTCCACAGTTTTGTGCCACTTCCCGGCAGAGAAGTCTGGACGTTTACGTGACTGAAGGACAAAAACGGTGGCATAGCTTATTCTGGTGTAACTTGTATGATAGAGGAGTTATGTAGCCCTTTGAGGTTTGCTAAGCACTTATTCAGCCTCCTTTGGTCCTCACAACAGCCTTGGGAGGCTATTATTATCACCGCCATTTGAACCGGTGAGGAAACTGAGGCGCTTAGAAGTTTAGTGACTGAGCCAAGGTCTCCTAGCTAGGGCATGCCTGAAGCTGGATTTGGACTCTGTTGCTCCTCCAGGTCCAGTACTTCACCTAGGTGCGTAGTACATACACATATATGTGTATATGCATACATATATATTTATCTATCTCCATTCTTTCCGAGGAACTTGGTAATACATGATCCAACTGTTGGCTCTTATCCCCAGCCCACTTCTTCCTTGAGTTGTTAATGAATACAGTAAAACCTGAAGCCCGGGAATTGAAATGGGCAGCAGGGGACCTGATGACTCCTCCTAATAGTGCAGTTGACTCCTGTGGGTTGCTACTGTCATTAATGTAAACAGAAGTTGCTATAATCACCCTAATACAGTCAGCATTAGGTGTTTCTCACTGCTTTGACTAAGACTATACATCTGCCAGTTGGGGGCATTTGTCAAGGCTGACTGGGAATTTGTAAATCTTGATTATCCCGGTGGTGAGGTCGCTGTTTTTCATCTAACATTCTTTTTCCTGCAGGTCACCGGCAGCAACATTGCACCTGATTTTTGTGTCACTAGTACTTTTTCTTTGTACAATGGAATTTCCAGACTTGGGGGTGCATTGTTCTGAAAAAACTTGCAAGCAGCTGGGTGAGCTTTGTTAATGGAATGCTAATTGAAAATGGTTGGTTTGGGTACTTTCTTATATGAGTGAATGAGAAATTGTACAGATTAACCAATAAGTTCATGTGTCTGCACGTTTTATTAAAAAAAAACAACTTGATAAGTCAGAATTAGGCTAGTTAATCACAAGTTTGTTAGTATTTTATGGAACTGTAACTATAGATTTCAAGAGTTAACAGTTAGCTTTATGAAATACCATGATTCACATTTTGAGTTCTCTGAGAACTTTTTCTTTGCCACCAAAATTTGTTTGGTTAATCTAATAGTTAATGGAAAAATATAATGCAGGTAAAATTACTGTTGTATAATGCAGTTGTCTTTGCTTTTTCATGTATTCCTTAGATTTTCTTCCATTAAACTGTGATGCATGTGACCAAGTCTTTTGTAAAGATCATGTTCAATATGAGAGGCATAAATGTGCTGCTGCATATAAGAAGGTAATTCAGACTTGTCTGTTTTTAAGTTCCAAGCATAATCATTAGAATTAGTTTTTGGTGGATTTTAATAGAATAAAAATAGTGGTTCAGTTTTCAAAAAAGAGTTGATTTGACATATGTGGTGAAAAGTTAGTAAAAAATGAAGAGGAGATTTAGATATCAGGTGGGATATTAGACTATATTACCCCTAAAGTCCATCTCTTCTCTAAAATTCTGAATTTTATACATCTTAGAATTTTTGCTATATTTTAAAACAAGGCAACTTAAATAATTTCATTCATTGTACAAAGCAGACTTTATTTAGCTACATATCTGTAGCTATAACAAAGCAGTTTACAAAGCTCTTCAACACACCACTATGAGGCTGGTAAAATAAATATCATTCCCATCTTGTAGATGAGGAGAATGATGCTCAGACTAGCCTATAATCATACAGCCAGCAAGGGCAGAGCAAAGATTTCACTGTTTACTCACCCCAAAGTCCAGCACACTTGCTACCATGCCATATTCTTCAGGGTTAATAGATCTTTTGAAGCCTAATTCATAAGTACAAATGAATATTAGCACTTAAGAATTGTTGGAATATTTGCTACCTTAGGCTATTACTGGCCTTTCCCCCACCAGCACTTCCAAAATGATCATATGGTTTTAATTTCTTACCATATATTAGCTATGCAACTTTAATGTAGCTGCATACAAACTGGAAGCAGAATTAGAACAAGTTCAGATTTTTATCCTTTGTCAAGCCATATTTTTCTTCTTTTTTTTTTTAGGGTAGGGCAGTTTGGGTTAAGTGACTTGCCCAAGGTCACACAGCAAATGTTAAGTGTCTAAGGCTGGATTTGAACTCCTGACTCCAGGGCCAGTGCTCTATTCACTGCGTCACCTAGCTGCCCCCCATATTTTTCTTTATAAGTTTGGATTGCCTGTCAGCCTCTTACACTAGCTGTTTTTAGGATGTGCGGGTCCCAGTGTGTCCACTTTGTCATGTCCCCGTTCCAGTAGGAAGAGGAGAAATTGCAGATGTTGTGGTTGGACAACATATGGATAAAGATTGTAAATATAATCCAACTCATGAGAAAAAGGTAAGTAGAATTTTTCATAAGTTAGTAAAAGCAGTAGATTGATAACTTGGCTAAGAAAAAATACTCAACACCTCATTGCCTCAATTCTGTCCTCAAGAGATTTTTCTTTTGCATTCATCTTGTACCGCTGCAGATAACTTAAAAGCTAGGAATGAATAGTTACACGTCTAATTCTGGTTTCCTTTTGGGTTTTGAGAGTATTTAATGACCCTAAAATTACTGTTTTCATAGTTAATTACTAGCACTAATTACTACCACTCCTATATGCAAACAATATCGGTCTACTAAAAGGGTGCTAGAGGTACAAGCCTTTTTGTAACTGAGACAGGAGAGCCTTTTATTGATTATTGATTATTCAAATTGTGGTATATTCCTCTCAGCCTATATTTGGACAATATAATGTTCTCTAGAACATCTCCAATCTTGCTACTTTTACTAGTTTTGAGGTTTGGTGGCAAATGAGGTCAAATTGATTGTTGCAGGCACAATTAGTTTCCAATTGGGGTACTTAATTGTGGATTTTAATTATCTCATTCCTGTTACAGTAGAGTATTGTATGTGTAGTTTTAAACAGTTATCTTATTGCTTGTTAGACCATCAAATTTAGTCAATCTGTTGTTGCTGGTGATTCAGTTTTTCATTCTTTTGGTTGCTTTTAGATTTTCATACATCGATGCTCAAAGGAAGGATGCAAGAAGAAAGAAATGTTCCAGCTGCTTTGTGAGCAGTGTAATGACAACTTCTGTATTAAGCACAGACATCCTTTGGACCATAACTGCAAACATAGTGGTCATCCCATCTCCAAAGCAGGGTAAAAAATCTAGCTACTCCAGACTAATAAAACAGGCTATTAAAAATAAATAACTCAAAACATTAATCTGAGATACACTTGTGCCTTAAATGGCCAACTGCTGATAGTACAGAACCAGTAATACTAAAATCACTGTTAGTTTCACAATAGTAGCTATAATGATTTAGAGACCAAAGAATTGGCCTTGGACTAGGAAGACTTGAATTCAAGTCTGCCTCTTTCATATATTAGCTATGTGAACCTGGGCAAGCACTTAACCTCTCTGTGACCATATGCAATTTAAAAATTAGCCTTAGAAGATTAATCCATAAATATAATGATGAACATTACTTTTAAGAATTGTGTTGACAACTATGAGCAGTTTGAAATTTTATATAAATTGCTTCCTACTTAGGCTAATACTTGCCCTTCTTTAGCATTTCCAAAGTGATTCATCTTTTTCATGGATTTTTATCACATTAACTAGGCAGCTTTACTATGGTTACATACAAACTAAAGGCAGGATCAAGACAACTGACAGGTTCTGGTTTTTGTCCTTTGTTGAGTCAAACAGTGTTTCCTCTTTCAGAGGTCTGTACTGTCTACCTGTCATTAGCTGTTTTTAGGATGTACACAGGTCCCAGTCAGCTCATTTTGTTAAATCTGTGCTCCAATAATGAAAGTGCCCCTAGGCATCTTTCCAACTCTTTAACACTAACTTGGAGAATAGTTGGGGGGGGTGGGGAGGAGTAGTTTTTGAGTTTCTTCACTGGGAGTTTGTTACACAAATGAAATTGCAGGTCTGTCTAGACCTGCTTTTCCTTCACATTGCACAGTTGGGTTCGCAGAATAGCACTTATGTTGACCTGAGCCTGGCTAAAAGGAAAATAGCTAATACTTATTATGTATTAAGAACAGCTAGGCAACGTGCTAGGTGCTAGGGATTCAAACACAAGTACTAGCTCTCAAGGAGCTCACATTCTAAAGATGAGACAACCTGTATATACAGGTATATACAAAACAGACCTAAGGTGACCTTGGTGGTTCATGCCATCCAGTTTATGCCAAGGTGGATCTTTAGCTAAGTCCTGAAGGAAAGGTGAGAAGGGAGTTCACACATAGCTAGTACAGAGTATGGGATAATAAAATAAGGCAGCCAATTTGGCTGGCCTTCAGTTTGCAGGAAGGGGGATAATATATAATAAGGCTAGAAAGAGAAGATGGTGTTAGACTGCAAAGAACTTTTGGGGGGGGGATAGGGAGGCATATTTGAGCCTAGGGGTATTAGAGAGCCCACTGGAGTTTGAGTAGGGTGACATGGTCAGGCCTTTGTTTAATGAAAATTTTGGTGGCTCTGGAATGTGGGTTGAAATCAGGAGACACAAATCCAGGTCAGTGGTGAAATGAGTTTAGAGTTTGTTTGATGGCATGTGAGGGAAGAAAAGGGGGCTTGGCCACACATTCCTTGTTCCTACAGGTGGTGAAACTTTCCATGTTCCAAGTACAATTTAGGCTTGTGCATGTTTGAGTGCATAGGATTGGGAGTTGTAGAGATCTTAAAACTACCAGTTCATCTCCCTGTGTCTTTCTCTAATTTTGTTTCTTATGCTATAGAGATTTCATCTACCTGAAATAAGCTCAGTGTTACATGCTGCAGCTAGATAGATAATTGAATAAGCTTTATTAGGTTTACAAGTGAATAGGTTTCATGAATGTTAATCTAACCTTTCCTCATAGGTGTGCAGCTATAATGAGAGCTGAATCATCTGGAGCTTCAAACAAATTATCTTCCCGTTGGCTACCTCAGTTATTCAGGTATTAGTTATATTTAAAATTACACATTGTCTTGGAGTTAACATTCTGAATAAAAAGTAACCAGCGGTGGTTCTCTGCTACTTTATTGAAAAAATCTTAACACATCTGTGATGTAATTAATAGTACACATCTTAAATTACATGCCCCAGCTGAATGTAACTTAAAGAATTGTCTAACTTCATTCTTGTAATAGTTAACCTTTCAGTTCTTTTGAACTCCATATTATAAATGCTGTTCTAATCTCTAATACAACACAAGACTTAATTGAGCAGTAAAACTTTTAAGTATAAATTGTGGATGTGTTTCTAATTTGGCCTTTACTGGTACTTTATGTGATTCCTTCCCACTTCCAGATCAGATATCAGTATAAACCTAGAAAATAAAACCAATTTAATTTCTTTTTGTTCTTTTTCAGAGAGAAACAAAAGAGTTGATCATTTGACATTCCTGGTCTCTAACCTAGCAATGAATGATTCTGTGCGTTTTTATATAATTTATAGCATTGTGGGCTTTTCCACAAAAATTAAGTTATTACCTTTTGTTAACTTTAATCTGGAAACATTTTCTTACATTTCTCAGGGATAATTATAAAACTTAAAATTTGCTTTAAAACTTTGTACATTTATACATACTTTATACATTTTAATTGTAACTTTATAACGAATTATAACTTGTTATCAGAGTATATTTTGATTATAACTTAAATTTAAAGTTGCATTAGGATGCCATAAATAATTGTTTCTGGTGCCTTTATGTCTCTAAAGTCTGTTCTTGAACTGAGGTACTAAGAACTATTATACATTTACATGTTTTTGAATAAACTGTCCAAATTTTGGTGGGTTACTGTTCCTATTCACTGAGCAAAGATTTGTTCATTAACATGCAGAAAGCATACCTTTTTGCCTTTATTTTTCAAAAACTTGACTTTGAAATGCTTTCTCTAAACAATTTAGTAATGATATTTTGGCCAGACTATTAAGACATGGGGTCATTCCTTATGAAAAATAAACCAAAAATATTTAAGGTGTTTGGTGTGGTTTTTGTTTTTTTGTTTTTGGACAGGGCACAAAAGGCATTTGAAAGCAGTGAACATAATACAGAAAGAGGCAGAGGAAGTTTTAACTTCCTTCACAGAAGTTCCTCTTTTTAAAACTAAGATACTTTTTTTTTTTTTTAAAGCAACTGGGGTTAAGTAACTTGCTCAAGGTTACACGGCCAGTTATTTCTGGGTGTGGTGCTGAGTATCTGAGCCTGGATTTGATCCAGGTCATCCCGACACTGGAGCCGGTACTCTTACTCGCTGAGCCACCTGGCCGCCCCTAAGCAGTTGGGGTTAAGTAACTTGCTCAAGGTTACACAGCTAGGTGTTTCTGGGTAGGTGCTAAGTGTCTGAGCCCGGGATTCGATCTCCAGGTCTTCTCAACACTGGAGCTGGTGCTCTTACTTGCTGTGCTACCTGGCTGCCCCTAAAACTAAGATACTTTTAATAGTCAATGTAGATAAATGTTGAAGGATGTTTATGAACCCAAGGGTGATGTTTATAATATCATTGATAGAATATCAGTGATAGTCATCTTCTGCGCCAAAGCGCAGAACATTTTGATGTTTTTGTTTTGTGTAGGCAGTGAAATCTCATGTCAATTTTTATTATAAGTGATCTACAGGTAGACATTAATTAAGCCATAAAAGTTTATAGGCATATTTTACAGAGCTCTACAAATTGACTTATTTGGAATTATGGAATGGTTCCAAAAATCACTAAAGCCTGTGAATGAAATCATTCTCTGCTGAATGGAAGATAGTCTCATGTATGATCAGCTGTTGTATTCTGAGATATAATCTTTACCACAAGCTGAGAACATCCCTGTCTGAAGGTTTAGCTGACAACCATGCTGTTGATATTGTAAAAGATAATTATAACTGTATGAAATAATATCTTCCCATATCTAATTTGCCTTTTGAGGCCTTTTTTTTTTCTTCTGGAGTTATGCAGTTTCTTGCTTTGTATTTTGTCTAATATGATTTATGCCTTGACTGAGGTTCCCCTCCACCCATCCCTAATCAAGCTATTTTTGCATACAATTTTCAATCTATTCATAGTGCTCGCTGAGTGTTAAGTGGTAACTATGCTATGTGATGTCATATGGAAGGCTTTTTCCCCCCTAAGTGAACTACTTAGAAAATTAAGTGTCCCTATAGAAAGGTTTCCTCTGAATCAGAGAGATATTTTAGGTGTTTTATCTTCCACCTGTAGGGGTGTGTGTGTACTATTGGGGAAAAATTTGGGATAAAAAAGATGCCTTTAACCACATTTCTGGGTTTTGGTCTATCTAGACCTGTGATTTGATCAGTATGGGGACAGGAATTGCTATTGAGAAAGCTTGTCTGTATGTGCCGCTCCTGTTTAACAGCTAACTTCTGCAAATTTTAGTTTAGAATAGTATCAGAAATAGGACTTGATTCCAGGTTATTAACATCACCTCTATTTTCCTCTGTATCCCTCCCTTCACAGTCATCCCTTGTAAAGAATTTTTTTTTAAAGAGTTCAGCAACTCTAACACATTGAAAAAAATCCACATAGTGCCCCCTATCCAACCGTGGTCCCCTACACCTCTCCAAAGCAGCAGGTGAGAAAGCACATTCCTAAGCTGTTTATCAGCAAATGGGAGCAGAAGGGGAAAAGTTTTCTTGGTCCTGTAGAGACTAGGTACAAATTTGTTGAATGAATGTTTATTGAAAATTGTGTAAGACTACCAGATATTATGAGAGATACAGAGATGGGTAAAAGGGTGTTGGCTTTCAATGAGCTTACAAGATGTAAATAATAGTATACCTTCTAAAATGTTACTTGTAACGATATTTAGTCTTTATATGCATAGTACACGTCTGAGAGATTGCTTTAAAGTAACATGTTACTGATTTACTGTTTAAGTACAATTATACTAAGATGTGTACCTGTGGTTAGCAATGGGAATAGTGTGTGACTTCATCCGAGAGGAGTATGTATAAAGATTGTTCATTTTATTTCAATTATGTCCAAATCTTTGTGACCCCATTTGGGGTTTTCTTGGCAGAGATACTGGAGTGGTTTGCCATTTCCTTCTCTAGCTCATTTTACAGATGAAGAAACTGAGGCAAATAGGGTAAAGTGACTTGTCCAGGGTCACACAGCTAGTAAGGTTTTGTTTTTTTGTAGGTGGGAGGTAAGGCAATTGAGGTTAAGTGACTTGTCCAAGGTCACAAGGCTAGTAAGTGTTAAGAGTCAGGAGCTGGATTTGCTCTTTGTGTGCCATCTAGCCGCTCCAGCTAGTAAGTTTCTGAGACCAGATTTGAACTCTGAAAAGTGAGTCTTCCTTACTCCAGGTCTAGCACCATGCTCTATGGCACCATCTAGCTGCCTCTATGATTTCAGGATACAGTGCCCCATCTTGACAGCCCCAGACCTATCTATCCTTTTAAAATACACTAATATGGTAAAAATGAACCGGTATGTCACCTTGAGACTCAAGAGGTGGGAATCTGAAACAGGATGCAGACTGCATGCAAGTATGTAAGGCATACAGTGTGACTCTTAGCCAAAATAATTGTACCTGTGTTGCCTCATGCAATAAATTTCTGAGTTTGAGAGATTAAACCTTTTTCCCTTTATACTGTAAATATCTTCAAAATAGCAATAGAAATTAGTTTTTCTCCTTTAGCCACTCTTACAATGCTGCTCAACAATTAAAAAAAACTGGCTTTTCTCTTTAAAATACCATTGGTCACCAGTATAATGGAAATGCAAGTGGTGAAGGTGTCAGCTCCACCACACAATTAAGGAGGTGACTTGGAAAATGAAGGTGCTGAACTAGAAATCTTCCAAATAATCTTTACTATAAAAAACATAAGTTGTTATTATTATCCTTTGAATGTCCATCACATTGATGTTTTTATAGTTGATTATCCAAATCAATATACCCCAATTATAGATGTGAAACCAATGTTGTCCACAAGGTGTCAGGTTTTGATACATAAGAATACTTAGAGAAATGTTCATAATTAACATTTCATTTATACTACAATATAACTCAACAGCATAAAACTTGCATGAAATTCTTAGGCCACACAATTTTTAAAAGTATTGGAACAAAATCTGGGTGCAGCATAGCAGCCTTCAGAAAATAAATTCATAAAGGCTGAGAGTTGTATGGAGGGAGAGTACGATGATGGTAGTGGACCACTTAGGAGGCTTTAGTTTTTTCCACTTTATACTTGGAATGTGTCCACCTTTAAAAATGTTACCTCCTTAGCAGAACATGCAAGGTCTGTGAAGTTCAGGTAAACCATTTTCCTTTTAAAATTAGTGCTATTCTTTCTTTTAAATGTTATCCTTAAGTAGATTAAAAAGTATTAGATTTTTTTGAGGTATTAAAAAGCACGTCAGTACACAAATATTTGAGAAATAGTGGTAATTCCTTAAAACCATAAGACTAGTTCAGAGGTTCTGAAACTTTTTGATCTTAGGACTCCTTTATACTTGTAAAAAATTACTGAAGATGCATTACAAAATAGATAATTTTGATTATGTAAAAAAAGGTTTTGCACAAACAAAACCAATGAAACCAAAATTAGAAGGAAAGCTGAAAACTTGGAACTTTTTGCAACAAGTATCTAATAAAGGCCTCATTGCTCAAATATATCGATTACTAAGGCAGATTTATAAAAATAGAAGTCATTCCCCATTTGATAAAGGATATGAACAGGCAGTTTTCAAACAAAGAAATTGAGCTATCTATACTCATGAAAAAATACTATAAATCACTACTGATCTTTAAATTAAAACAACTCCGAGGTACCACCTCACACCTGTCAGATTAGCTAATATTATAGAAAAGGAAAATGATGGATGTTGGAAAACTGGGATTCTAATGCTCTGTTGGTAGGGCTGTGAACTGACCCAATCACTGGAGAGCAATTTGGATCTATGCCTAAAGAGCTATAAAAATGTGCATATCCTTCTGTTTATGCTATAAGAAATGACAAGTAGGATGATTTCAGAAAAACTTGAAAGACTTGCATGAACTGATGCAGTGTGAAATGAACAGAACCAGAACGTTGTACACAGTAACAGTAACTGCATAATGAAGGATTGTCAATGACTGAGCTATTCTCAGCAATATGATGATCCAAAACTATCCCAAAGGAATTGATGATGAAACATACTATCCCCCCTCCAGAGAACTGATAATTGTTTGAATACAGACTGAAGTGGGCTATTTTTTACTTTCATTCCTTTTCTTTTATTCAAGTGTCTGTGTACAAAATGACTAACATGGAAATGTTTTACATGATTTCACATGTATAATCTATATCCGATTGATTATCCTCTCAGGGAGAGGGGAAGGAGGGATAGAATTTGTAATTCAAAACTTAAAATGTTGAAACTTTTTAACATCTAATTGGGAAAAAATGTATTAAAAATAAATAAGTATATGATGTCATAATTGTGTGAAATAGAAAGGGGAGAATGTGAGCTAGGGTGTGCAGTGAATAGTTCCCAGCCTGGAATCTGGAATCTTGAGTTCAAATCCAACCTGACACTATTGTTTGACCCTAGTTGAGCCACTTTGCTTTTTCTGTTTCCTCATCAGTAAAACAATGGTAATAATAACCTACTTTCCAGGGTTATTATGTGAATCAAATGAGATAACTGTAAAGCAACGTAGCATGGTGTCTGGCACATATAAATGCTAACTGTTATTGTTCTTTTTCATATTACTATTATCATAATCTTCACGGAAGGTTTCATAGGTAAAAGTGGGTCTTTAACAGGATCTGAAACTTCCCTCAATGTCTAAGGCCATTTCATGGAGGAATATCCTGCTCTTGGACTCCTTTCTCTCACTGGTGAGTTTTGGGGGAGGGGATGGACCTTTCATTGGGCCGTGGTCCAGTCAGACAACCTTCCTTTCCGTCCTAGCAATGCTTCTGATCCCCAGATGTCAGCAAGCCCCTTCTCCTTCCCCTCTCACTTTTCAGCTTACTTTGGTGCAGTCTTCCCCCATCAAAATGTAAATTCCTGGAGGCCACGGCCTGATTTTTTTAATCTGCATTTTATAATCCCAGCACTCAGCTAATGCCTACTCCCTAGTAAACATCTCACAAATGCTTCATGCAGGCCATTATTGGAAATAAAGTGGACAGAGGACACTTTGTAGTTAACTTTTCTTTTTGTTGTTAAACCTGGAATTTCTAGAAAAGGTGACAATGTTGTGGCTATCCCAGCCTCAGCCACAAGACTGTGCCCAGGGGGTGACCACCTTTTTACTATATTTTAGAGCAGAGGCAAGTCAGAGGAAGGTTGTTAGATTGAGGGGTTGTTGATCAGCATTGATAGAGGGAGAGTCTATCTTGGGAGTTACGCACTTTGAGGGTTTGTTTAGGGTCAGTTAGCCAGCTTTAACCTGATGGTTAAACTTTCTGTGTGAGCATTCACACTGCCTAAATCTGGACTCAATACAAATTTGGCTTGATTTATTATATTTATGGTATCTGTAGACTTACTGTTTGTGTAGGCATAACTGTTAATAAAGTTAAACAGATTAACTCCCCCCCCCCCACCATGGTTGTTAAACATTTTACCAGCACACCCCTGTATTACTCTATGAAAATTACTTGAGTTAGCAGAAGGGCAGTAGAAAGCTCAGGGAAATAAGTGTCATTACCAGACTGTGCCTGATGACTGTGGGATAATTAATAATTATAATTAATAATTACTAATTATATTAATAAGATCCAGCACATTAACATCACAATAGTAATATTTAATAAAATTATTTAATAACACCATTCATATTTGTTAATACTATTAACAATAAATATTAATAAATGGGGCAGCTAGGTGGCGCAATAGAGCGTCAGTTCCTGAGTTCAAATCTGCACTTAGACACTCCTAGCTATGTGACCCTGGGCAAGTCACTTAACCCTATTTACCTCTGTTTTCTCTTCTGTAAGATGAGCTGGAGAAGGAAATGGCAAACCACTCCAGTATCTTTGTCAAGAAAACCCCAAATAGGGTCACGAAGAGTTGGACACGACTGAACGACAAAGACTGCATTAACAGAATTATAATACAGATTATTATAAGTAATAATAACCGGCACTTCTCTTAGGAGCATGCATTATCACACTCGAGCCCCACAGGCCCTCCAGAGAGGGACTGCGGGGCCCGGACCCTGCGTCCCGCTACACACGTCCTCCAATAGGAAGCTGGTCCTCTCCTTTCTGGACCGCGCCCTTCGCTGCCAGAGTCACTGCGTAGGTTAGGAATCGGGCAGCAGGAGAGGAGGGGTCCGCCGGCCTCACCCACCCAAAGGACTCAGGCCCCACGGATCAGCCTTTCCTTGTGTTCGTTACCGCTCGGGCCGGGCCGACTGAGGTTTCTATCGGGAAGCAAAGGAAGGCGAGCCGTGGCCTCTGAGTTTGGGATGACAGAAAGCAAAACACAAACAAACGAACAACTCAGGCTTCCTACCTTCCCGAGGAGTGCACCCGCGACCCTGAGGGGAATTCGACCGACGACCTAGGAACTGGTCCATAGGAGCGACCTGAGGCGCTAGCAACCAACGGTTCTCTTAGCAACGACCGGCGCCTAGAGATGACGTCAAACACGCACACCTCCTCCAGGCACAAGGAAGAGGGGGAAGGGGCGGGATTAAATGACTTCCTCTTGGATCTGCCACTTGCTATTGGATATAGAGTAAATGGTCCTAGGTCTCGTCCAATGGGAAGGGAGCAGCCTCCAAGGGGGCGGGATCTAAGGGGGGTGGGGCGAACGGTTCTCTGTTCAGGCAGCTCTCCCAGGCAGAGGTTGCAAGTTCCTGAGAGTGAGCGACCCACGTGCAGGTGAGGTGACAGGCGGCAGGACCGAGTGTTGGCCTCAAGCGGTTCGCTCACGCGTGGTCCCGGGGACTTTAGAGGCTGGGGGCCTGGGGCAGGACAAGGAGAAGTCCGACGTGAGGGACCAGGAATCGCCCACGTGGGTGTTTGAGGGGTGCTCGTGAAGTGTGGCTTGGAGGGGACCGGGGCACATACTCGGGCTGTGTCACAGTGGCGAGGGTTTGCTGTTTTTGGCTTTGTGAGGTCGTTCAGGATGACGCAACAAGTATTCATTAGGTGCATACTGTTTGCACACTGCCGTTTTTTGTTTCGATAGTGGTCTTAGTACTTGAACGTGCTGTCGATGATAATAATAGGACTTTTAATCCACCGAGTCTTGAGATGAGATATTAAGATATTACGGATTTCAAATAACTTGTATCTATTATCTCACTTAATTCTCAGATGATCCTCAAGAAATAAGTGCCACAGATGTTTAAGATACAGCCAGACACCATTATCCTTTGCGAGTAGCCTTTCCTGAATCCCTCTAACTTCTAGTACCCTTCTTGGCAAATTATCTTGTATTTACTTTGTGTTTATATATGTGTGTGTGTGTGTGTGTGTGTGTGTGTGTATACACACACACATGCGTGTATTAACTTTATATTTATGCTGTGTGTTTTTATATGGACTTGTTTCCCCCCATTAGAAGGTAAGCGTCTTTCATTTTTTGTACTTGTAGCCCTGGTGGCTAGTATGGTACCTGACATGATAGACAATTAATATATACCTGTCTGATTGACATAATACCCTTTTTACACTGCATATATATTATTATGTATCATTATATTTATATGCTATATGTCATATTATGTGCCAGGCATTGTACTATCTATTGTGTGTGTATGAATGTGCGTGCATGTATATGTAGGTATGAATATATATGAAAGAGAAAGGGGACACACACACACAAGAACAGTAGATAGTACAATGCCTGGCACATAATAGACAAATATTTTTGAATGATTGATACAATACCCTTTTTACACTTTATATATATATATATGTACAAAAGTACATATATGTGTGTATGTATATATTACAGTGCCTGGCACTTGTTGTTCAATTGTGTCTGATTCTTTGTGACTTTTCTTGGCAAAGATACTGGGGTGGTTTGCCATTTCCCTCTCCAGCTCACTTTCCAAATGAGAAAACTGAGGCTAGCAGGGTTAAGTAACTTGTCCAAGGTCAAAAAGTAGGTGTCCAAGACCAGATTTGAATTCAGGAAGATGAGTTTTCCTGACTCCAACCCTGGCACTCTATCCATTGTGCCACGTCATATATACTTGTTGACTAATTGCTACAATACCCTTTTTATACTTGGAAACAGTCATGAGTGTTTGAGGAACTCTGGCTCAATCTCCTTGGTGTCTCTCTGGGTTTGAGTTGGGGGTATGGGTAGTGATGATTTTCTTGGATGTCAGAACAGGAGGAAATATATAGAAATGGTTGGACTTCTCAACAAGATTGGTGCCAGAAACTGGAGGAATGCAGTAAAGCAAAACTAACTTTTAGATCTATGTGAAGAGAGGGGTAATCCCCCTCTTTTTCCTCCCCTACCCCAGTTGTATTTATGTGCATGTTTGTGTTTAATATATTAGCTATGGGCAGGAGTTTATGGGCAGGGATAGTTTATCTTTATAGACCCTGTGGGTCTGAAACATGCCCAAAAGGCAGCAGGACAATAAGAACTTTAATCCTGGGGTAACTTTTTCTGGCAGCACTCCCTCCTCCCCTCTTGCCCCTTCGGTTTTAGAATTCCCATTGCTTTAAGAACCTGAGAGGAGTGATCCTTACTGGTATGATGACATCATCTCTCATCATTATATTGGGAATTGTGTATCGATTCTGCTAAGTTTTTAAGGGTGCTCCTATATGTATGTACTTTTGTATATTGTGTACATATATAGTACACACACATATATAAAGTGTAAAAAGGGTATCGTATCATTGTATCTGCTACATATATGTGGCAATGATTATAAAACCCCTGTGATGTTTGGACTGGTTTGGGTCAGAAACTCTTTAAGAGATCTCACTATAGTCTACCTATTCCCATAGCCATTGGAAATAAAAAACAAGCATCAATAATAAGTAAATAAAAGAAACATAGGATATATGTGCAGCTAAGTGATGAGTGGACAGAGCTCTCAGAAAGTGGAGTTAGGAAAACCTGGGTTCAAATTCCACCCCAAATATTTACTTGCTTCATGACCATGGGCAAGTCACTTAATGCATGTGAGCCTTAGTTTTCTCATCTGTAAAATGGGGATAATAGCTTAATAATAAAAGTTGTTGTGAAAATAAAATGAGATAATATTTTTAAAGGATTTTGCAGCCCTTAAAGAGCTAAATAAATGTTAGTTATCATGGTTATTATTATCTGTTAACCTGTGGATTTGAGAGCTGATTTTCATATTCTTGCTCTAAACCTGTAATTCTGAGCCAATATAGTTTTAAAAACTTCAGTTTTCTTTTTTATTGTTGTCTTTTGATTTTTTATATTACATTCATTTCTGAATTTTTCCCTTTTTACTCCCCAATCCCACTCATTGAAGCTTGTCTTGTAACAAGATTTTTAAAAATACATTCAATAAAAGAACCAACACATTCTTCAGGTTTGATAATATATGCAATAATCTACACCTTTAATCTTCTACTTCTGCAGTGAGAGGAAGGGATACATTTTTTCAACTGTCTTCCAGGATTACATACATATAGGTTCGTCAGCCCTGGAATTGTCACTCTCCTTTTTACCTCCTCGGTGGCTTCTCACTTGATTAACACCTTTCTGCCCATACCTCTTATTTTTACTAAACTTTGGTTTCCCCTCAAGGTTGTTATTACTCAATTGTTTTTGAGTTGTGTCCGACTCTTTGTGACCCCATTTGGGGTTTTCTTGGTAAAGATACTGGAGTGGTTTGCTGTTTCCTTCTTCAGCTCATTTACAGATGAGGAAACTGAAGCAAAGAGGGTGAAGTGATTTGCCCAGGGTCATACAGCTAGTAAATATCTGAGGCTGGATTTGATCTTAGGAAGATGAGTCTTCCTGACTCCAGGCCTAGCACTCTATCCACTTTGCCACCTAGCTGCCTAAGGTTACTTTGTGTTTATTTATATATATATTATATGTGTATGTGTTTTTTACCCTTTATAGGGTAAGCCTCTTAGAAGGAAGGAACTGTTCCGTTTTTGTTTTTGTATCCCCATCACCTATCATATTCCTGGCACATAGTAGTATTCTTTGGTTGGTTGTTTGAGGGGCTCATACCTACCTCATTTCCCTCCATTTTTTTATTGCTCATTATCTCTTAAAATTACCTGGTATTTACCTTGCATAGAATTATCTGGGAACATGTTAATAAACAGTTTGTCATATGAGAAAGCATTGTACTAGTTACTGGGGGGATAGAAATTTTGGGTAATAATTGTTTCTGCCCTCCTGGATCTTACAGTCTAGTTTGGGAAGAGATACATACACACATAACTATTACAAAATGGTAAGTATTATCTTCTTCTCTTTGAGAAGACAACTAGGGGCGGCTAGGTGGCACAGTGAATAGAGCACCAGCCCTGGAGTCAGGAGGACCTGAATTCAAATCTAGCCTCAGATACTTAGGAACTGTGGGACCCTGGGCAAGTCACTTAACCATACTTTAGACAGTATGATCCATAGGGTCATGAAGAGTCAAACACGACAGCAATCTTCTTATCAACTCATCTTGCTGGAGACGCAGGTCTCCATGGCACTTTCATTGTCACCCTAGCTGAAACTTGGGAATAAATGAGGAACAAATAAAGTGCTTTGCAGGCCTGCAAAGGGATTTGGAGTCAGGAAGACCTGAGTTCAAATCCCACCTTAGATATTGAGAGCTGTGTGACTCTTGGTGCCTCAGTTTCCTCATCTATAAAATAGGGATTATTACTGCTAAGTCTGCTGACTGTGTTGGGTGAGCTTTCATGTTATCATGCCAGTGTCCAGGCCTCCTAACTACACTTCCTGGCTATTTTTTCATCATCTGCTCCTCCCCCATCTCTTTTGGCATCCCTTTATGTGTTGTCTTCCTTGATTAGAATATAAGCTTTTTGAGGGTGGGACTGTCTTGCTTCCTTGAATTTGTATCCCCAGGGCTTGGCACAGTGCCTGGCATGCAGTCAGTGCTTAATAAGTGCTCTATCTTGATATCTGAGTGCATGAGACATACAAGCAAGTTACTAAGTAAAAACCAAGGAGGAAAGTCCTTAAATGGAAAGATAAACTGGGAAGGTCAGGAAAGACTTCCTGCAATGCCCTCATTGCATTTGAATTGGGCCTTATTGCACAGGTAGCCATTCACCAGGCTTGTGTGTATATATACTTATGTGTATAACCAGATAGCTAAGGCATCCCCTATATAAATAATAGTGTTAGCAAAGCCACAGAGACAGGAAAGCCTGGAGCACTACTATGGAGGAGCATCAGGTAGTTAGTCTGCATTAAGCATTTTGACACATTAAGACTTGGAGTTGGATCATTGTGTCAGATACTAGGGATACCAAAATGTTTATCTGTATAATTATATATACATAATGATGTACATTATCATATATTGGATTATATATTAATTTATATACCAAATAGGTACAGTTGACATATAACACAATATAATTATAGGAACAGGATATAGATTGTTTTACATATGTCATATTGTATTAAAATATATGCATGCCTGGACTAAAAGTGATGGAGAGGATCATGAATGTGGGCACTGGCATCTGGGGAAATAATTGCAGAGGTCTAAGATGAGATGGAGGAAAGAAGTCGCTTTCACCTGGAGGGAGGGTCATCAAAGGCTCTAGCAAGGGAGCATCCCCTGACGTGGCCACTGAGGAAGATCCCAGAGGAGGACCTGTTCCTGGAGTCAGATTGTAGAGTGCCTTGAATGACAGCAATAGGAATTGATACATTATTCAGTTAGCGCTAGGGAGATAATAAAGGTTTTTCAGTAGAGAATTGACTTCATTAGAGCAGTAAATTAGGAAGATTCCTCAGAGGGCTGGTTTTATGAATGGTTTGGAGGCAGGAAGATGAGCTAGGAAGCTTTTATTGTCATTTTGGTTGAAGAGATGAGTGCCTGAATAAGGGTGGGGACAGTGAGAATGCCAAGTCAGTGAAAAAGCATTTATTAAGTGTTTTCTGCAGTGCTGGGGACCTAAAGAAAGACAAACATAGTCTGTAGAAAGCCTCTTCCTTCAAAAGGTGGGATTGAGCTGAGTCTTGAAGGAAATTGGAGATTCTAAGAGACTGAGGTGAGAAGGTGGAGGAACATTCCAGGCATGGAGATGGTCAGAACAAGGGCACAGAGATGGGAAATGTAGAGCTGTAAATAATCATCAGGAGCTGATATTTTTTTCCAGGGACTAATATGGTAAGACTGTAGTAGCATGGAGAGAGATTTGGCCAGGGAGACCAATTGGGAGGATATTGCAGTAGTCTAGGCAAGAGGTGATGAAGAATGGGACTAGGGTGGTAAACCTGAGCTAGAGTGTGATGGGAGCAAGGGATGTTTGTCCTTGGTTTGTTATGTAGCTTGAATGAGGGCGAGGAGCCTGAGGCTATCTCTGAGATTGGGATCAGGGTCACTTAGGAGGATGGTGGTTGCCTCTACAGTAATGAGGAAGTTTAGTAGAGGGTCAGATTTTTTGGGGGGGGGAAATAGTTGGACTTATTTAGTTTGAGAAACCTTTGTGACAGCCAGGTAAAGATAACAGGCAGCTGATGTTACTGGACACCTGCTTAGGAGAAGAATGGGGGCTGAATATTTAGATGGTTTTTACCTGTATAGAGATTATGGTTAAATCCACGGGAGCTGATGAGATTATTGGGGGATGGGAGGAGGAAGAAGAGGGAGAGACGACCAAGAGAACATGCCAGTGCACAAGCCCCTGCCCACATCCAAGACACGGTTCTGGGATGGGAGTGGGATTCCTGCAGAGGAGACTGAGGATCAGTCAAGCAGGGGGAGAGAGCAGTGTCAGGAAAATCCAGGGAACAGAGTTTATCTGTCTAAAGAGGGGCTGGTTACCAATATTTTAGAGAGGTTAAAAGAGAGAAGGAACATGGCATGGTGTTTAAAGGGCTAGACCTAGAGTTAGAGGACCCGGGTTCAGATCCCACCTTGGACATTTATTAGCTGTGTGGCCATGGGCAAATTGTTTTATCTCTTTGAGCCTTATTTTAACTTTGCCTATAAAAGTCTTAATACCTATCATATCCACCTGTAAGTGTTGTTGTGAGGATCTTAGTATAAAACATATGTAAGATGTTTTGTAAACTTTATGTGTGTGTATGTGTGTGTATAGACACATGTATATATTTTAAAAATTATAATTGACTAGAAGGCAGTGTTACCTAGAGGCTCAGATTCTTAGCCAGGAAGACCTGGTTTCAAGTCCTGCCACAGATACATACAAACTTTTTTGACCTTAGGCAAATTACTTATCCTCTGAGTGTTCTAGGTAATTCTCTAAGACTCTGGTGTTAGCCTACATTGAGAAAAGTAGTTTCCTTATCTGGAAGTTCCCCATACCAAGAAAGTCACAGGTCTGATCCTTTACCTATGAATTAGAAAATCATCAGACATTAAAATTTATATATATATATATA
>NW_027185764.1:17012980-17070301 GCF_028583685.1 Petaurus breviceps papuanus
GCTTATTTTCAGGGGGGGGCTTATGTTGTCCTGCCTCAGCTCTCCTCTGCGGCACTGCTCTCAATGGCGCCAGCAAGCAAATCACTGGGGAAGAACAGGATGATGCGCTCACTGCAGCAGGTCTGATTGGATGCAGCTCAGAGCGCGGCGTGCGTTTCACGGGAGGGGGGGAGACGGTGCATACAGAGGGCACCGTAATGTAGCATGTAGCGTAGGGGATCACCTTCACTACAGTAGCAATATCAATAGGGCTTATTTTCGGGGGAGGGCTTATTTTAGAGGGAATCTTACACAGTAAGGGGAGGGCTTATTTTTGGGATAGGTCTTATTATCGGGGAAACACAGTAGTACCCTTGGGCAAGTTACTTAACCCCAATTGCTTAAAAAAAATTTATATATATATATATAAAGAAGTCCAGAAAATGAGGATTATATATGTATCTTTGACCGTTACATACACATATGTGTGTGGATGTATGTTGTTCAGTCATGTCCAACTATTTGTGACCCCATGGACCGTAGTATGCCAGTACTGCCCTTGGGTTTTTCTTGGCAAGGATACTGGAATGGTTTACCATTTCCTTCTCTAGTGGATTAAAGCAAACAAACATTAAGTGACTTGTCCAGGGTCACACAGCTAAGTCTCTGAGGCCAGATTTGAAGTCATATTTGAACTTGGGAAGATGAGTCTTCCTGATTCCCAGTCCATTCAGCAGTCTAAGCACTATGGAGCCACCTAGCTGGTCGAGTATGTGTGTATGTCTGTGTGACTCTGTGTGTGTGTGTGTGCGCGCGTGTGAAAAACCACACTTATGGTGGCGTACACCACTGCCCTCCTCGTCTTGTGATCCCTTCTGAGCTTAGTTCTGTTTCGTTTGATGTTCTTTTCTCTCTCTATTTTGGCATCCACCTTGGCCTCTAGTCCATTTACCCCTCAGGACTCTTCCACCTATCCATCCCAGCTCCACCTTTTCTTTCCTCCCTTCCCAGTCTTTCCCCCATTAACCATTTCAATGTTATGCTGCCCTCTCCTTCTGAATCCCTTGTCCCCTTGTCTGTTACCACTCACGCCTTGCCATACTCTGCTCTGTGGTCTTTCTTCTTTGGTTTTCCTTGTGTGCTGTCCAGAGGAAGTCATGTGACTGGGCTCCCTACCCATTTTTGTTATTGCATCTCACCTGGGCCCTCATTACATCGAGGTCTTCCTCTTCCTCCTCCCTAATTGCATCTCCTCTGTACACCTTCAAAATGACTCCCCCACAACAGCATCTTATCCCGTTCTCTGATTAGTATGACTTCTGACTTAAGTCAAAAAAAGAAGAAAATAGGTGGGGTGGAACCAAGATGGCGGCACAGAAGCAGGAAAACTCCCTGCGCTCCCCCCATAACCACCTCCAATACCTATTAAAAATGACTCTAAACAAACTTTAGAGCTACAGAACCCACAAAGTGAGAGAGAAACGTCCCATTGAAGGCAGCCCAGCAGGCAGACAGAAAGGGTCCATCATGGCAAGCTGAGAGCAGAGCCCAGCCCCGCAGAGCGGCCCCAACCCTGGAGCAGATTTCTGGAGAGTGGATCACCAGCACCTGTGCAGGTTTACAGATTTATCAACTCATAAATGCCAAAGACAAAGTGAGAGGTCAGTGGACTTTGGGAACAGTGGGTCCAGGAATGCGGTCTGGCCTCTGCCCCCAGAGGGAGAAGTGGCTGAGAAGTGGCGGCCGCAGCAGCATGGCTGCTTCAGAGCTCCTGGCCTGCAGAGTGTAGGGGGACCAAGCAACCATGCAGAGGATAATTGCTCTTGCTTTAACCTGCTTGGATCTGGATTACTGTCTAGGGTGGAGGTCCTGGCATGCAGGACAAGGTGCCAGAGCCAGTAGAAACTTCAGAGAGAGCACCCAACTAATAGCTCCAGCAGTTGAGAAAACCCCAGCAATTTGGGACAAAGCTCTCCTCTCTGGAAGCAGAGTTCTACTGTGGCAAAAAGCTCAAAAGTCAAGTAATTGAGTGGCAACATGAGCAAGCAAAAGAAGCAAAGCAAGCACAACAATCTGACTTTGGACTCCTTTTTTGGGGACAAAAAAGATCAAAGCATGGCACAGGAGGAAGACAATGAAGTCAGAACTCCTACACCAAAAGCTTCCAAGAAAAATATGAATTGCTTACAGGCCGTAGAGGAGCTTAAGAAGGATTTTGAAAACCAAATAAGACAAGTGGAGGAAAAGTTGGGAAGAGAAATGAGAATGATGCAAGAAAATCATGAAAAGAGAGTCAACAACCTGACTGGAGAAAATAACACCTTAAAAAATAGACTAACTCAAATGGCAAAAGAGGCTCAAAAAGGCAATGGGGAGAAGAATGCCTTAAAAAGCCAAATTTGCCAGATGGAAAAAGAATCTCAAAACCTCACTGAAGAGAATCATTCCTTCAGAATTAGACTGGAGCAATTGGAAGCTAGTGACTTTATGAGAAATCAAGATACTATTAAACAGATCCAAAAGAATGAAAAAATAGAAGGCAATGTGAAATATTCATTGGAAAAATCACTGACCTGGAAAAGAGATCCAGGAGAGATGACTTAAAAATTATTGGACTACCTGAAAGCCATGATAAAAAAAAAGAACCTAGAAATCATCCTTCAAGAAATTCTCAAGGAAAATTGCCCTGATGTTTTAGAACCAGAGGGCAAAGTAGAGGTTGAAAGAAACCTCTCATCACCTCTTGAAAAATATCCCAAAAAGAAAACTCCTAGGAATATTATAGTCAGGTTCCAGATTTACCAGATCAAGGAGAAAATATTACAAGCAGCCAAGAAGAAACAATTTGAATATTGTGGAAACACAATCAGGATAACACAAGATCTGGCAGCTTCTACACTGAGGGATCCAAGGGCTTGGAATATGATATTCCAGAGGTCAAAGGAGCTGGGATTAAAACCAAGATTCACCTACCCAGCAAAACTGAGTATCATGTTTCAGGGGAAAATATGGTCATTCAATGAAATAGAGAACTTTCAAGCATTCTTGATGAAAAAACAAGAGTTGAATAGAAAATTTGACATTCAGATACAAGAAGCAGGAGAAGCATGAGAAGGTAAACAGGGAAAAGAAATCACAAGGAACTTATCAAAGTTTAACTATTTACATTCCTACACGGAAAAACAATAATTGTAACTTCTGAAACTTTTCTTAGTATAAGAATAGTTGAAGGGAATATAAATGTGTGTGTGTATATATATATATATATATATATATATACACACACATACATACATATATATGTTTATATGGGAGGGTATATGGGCATGTGAATACATATGTGAGTGTGTGTATATATGTGTACAAGTATATATAGACAGAAGGCACAGGACCAGTTGAATAGGAAGGGGTGATACTTAAAAGGTGAAATTGAGAGGTGAGAGAGGAATATAATGATAGGAGATGGGGAGAGACAGAATGGGGTAAATTATCTCATAGAAGAGGCAAGGGAAAACTGTTACAATGGAGGGGAAGAACAGGAAGGCAAAAGGGAATGTCAACCTTACTCTCATTGAATTTGGCTCGGGGAGGGAATGACATACACACTAAATAGGGTATCTCACCCTACAGGAAAGTAGGGGGGAAGAGGGTGAGAGGGGGGATGATGGAGGGGAGGGCCAGTTGCAAGGGGGAGGGGGAGTTAGAAGCACACACTTCTGAAAAGGGACAGGTTCAAAGAGAATAGAAGAAGTGGGGGGCGGGATAGAATGGAGGTAAATATAGTCAGTCTTTCACAACATATCCACTATGGAAATGTTTTGCCTAGCTATACATGTACAACCTACATTGAATTGCCTGTCTTTCCAGTAAGGGTGGGTAATGAGGGAGGAAGGGAAAGAATCTGGAATTCAAAATTTTAAAATCAAATGTTTAAGAAAATCATGATTATTTCTTTTTACATGCAACTGGGAAATAAGATGTACAGGCACTGGGGTATAGAGATCCATCTTGCCCTACTGGAAAGTTGGAGGGGGGAGGGGGGAGGATATAGAAGAGAGCAGATTGGGCAAGGTACAGTGGGATTTCTGTTTAGGGGTGGTGGGTAGTTGAAAGACCGGGAGAAAATTTGTAACTCAAAATCTTGTGGAAATGAATGATGTAAATTAAAAATAAATATAAAATTTACTTAAAAAAAATAAACTATTAACTCAGAAAAAAAAAGGAAGAAAAAAGCCCAAGCCGAAAACCTGGCTTTCTCCAGAATTGACAGTCTCAAGCACCTCTTCTGTTGACACCTCGGCAGCATTCAGCGTTGTTGATAATCCTCTTCTCTTAGATAGCCTCTTTTCTGCCTTTTCTTGACACTAGTCTTTCTTGGCTTCCCTTCTATCGATCTGTGTATTCTTCCTCTGTCATCATCTGTATCAGCCCCTCACACCCCAGGCTCCATTCTGGATTCTTTTTCTCTACATTCTCAGTGATCTAATCTGCTCCCAATTGTCATCCCTATGTAGATCACTGAAAAATGTGCATGTATGTATGTATGTATATATGGATATTTGTATGTACATGTGTCTATCTACCTCCTGAACTCTAGGCCTACATCACTTACAGACCTTGGGATTTCAAACTTAATATATCCAACACAACTCATATTTTCCCTCCAAACCCACCTTTCTTCCAAACTTCTTTTCTGCTATTGAGGATAGTGTCTTTCTTCCACCACCATCCTTCACCCCCTTACTGTTCCCTGCATTAAAGCCATCCTTGACTTTTCACTTTTCTTGAAGGCACATATTCGATTACTTGCCAAGTTTTGTCTATTCTACCTCCAGTACATCTTGGGCAGTTGACCCCCTAGTTCAGGCACTTATCTCCTCTCACCTGGATATTTGCAATAGTTTTAGTCAGTGGCGGAATTATGCTACATGGAAGGGATACAAAAAAAGGTAAAAAATCAGTCCCTGCCCTCAAGGAGCTCACAGTCCAATGGGGGATAGAACGTGCCTACAAATATATATAAATGATATACGGACAGTGTGAATGGAAGGTAAGCCAAGAGGGAGGCCTCAGCAGGAAGGGACCCTTGAAACATCCCACAGGGTGGGATTTGAGCTGAGTTTTGGAGGGAACCAGAGAAGCCATAGTGGTTTTTTTCTACTTCTCTAAAATACATGGTCTGAGAACTTGTTTTTTTAAATGTAGATTGATGCATTTTTTTTCCTGTTGCAGGATGGCAGAGCAAAAGAAGAAACGATCTGAAGTGTCAGAGAAAAAGAAAAGGAAATTAAAGAAGCTGGTGACAGGAGAGGAGCCCCTGGCACAGGAGAAGCCCCTGAAGAAGAAGAAGAAGAAGGTGAGTGCCAAGGTAGGAGTGGAAGACAGTGCACGTTGTGCGTGCAGCTTGGTTTGTCCTGCTCTTTACCTTTCCTGGTTCTGCACCAGATCTGGTTGGTTTTATTCTCTGGTCTCTTAAAACTTTTTGTACATACTTGGGGACTGGCACAAAACTCAGTTCGGTCAGAGCCAAAGGAAAGGAAAGTCAGACTTATAGCAAACACTTATAACTCACAACACTGATAGAGACTTCTTCAGCCTGTGGAAACTTATTGCCTGTCCTGCTGCTGTAACATGTCTATGACCATGACCAGAGCAGGGAGGAGACAGTGAGTTTTGTGATCACAGAAGGATTTTTGTGGCTAAGGTTTGCATGCACAGTGGGGATTGTTGTGACAAGATGCGTTCAGAGCTGCTTCCTAGGAGGCCCTCCAACTCTTCACAAGCACATGATTTGCAGTTACTACCACCAAGGGAGTAGAGAGAGTTGATTTTTTTCTTTTTTACTCCAAAATTAGTGCTCTTGGGATCACAGTATTGGATTTAGGGCTGGAAGGGACTTTAGAAATCATGTAGTTTCTTCTTTAGTACTCACCTTCCCCAATATCTATCACAACAAATATTTTCTTAACTGGTTTGAATGGAGAAGGAATTTATTCTCAGCATATGTAAATCCCCGAGTTCAAATGATGACCAAATTGGAGTCAAAGGGATGCAACAGAAAGCGCATTGGAATAGGAGTGGGGAAACCGAGAATCTAGTGCTTATTCTATCATTAAGTAGTTGTGAGACCTTGGAGAAGTTGCCTCCCCTCCCAGGACCTCATTCCCCTGTAAAATGAGGAGATTGCACTGGGTCCCTGGTGACCAACTAAAATAGACACGAATCCCCGGAGGTGGAGTGGGGGAGTTTATTGACGTGTAAAACCAGAAATTCTCATTATCTGTGTATATTGCATTTTTATTTATTTTGGTAAACATTTCCCAATTCCACTTAATCTGCTCTGGGACCTCTTCACACTTCCCTTTTAGCTCTATGCTCTTTGACACTATGAGCTAGTCATAACTTGCAAAAACCGAGTCTCTTAATTTGGCCTATTGTTCTGGGTTTCATTTCTAGTTTGTTTCCTCTTCTGCTCCTGGTAGCAAGTTGAAACTGTTCACTCTGGAGCCACCTGAAGCCCAGGAATTAAGTTTCTTTTTTTGTACTGGATTCCTTCTAGGAAAATTTTCTGCTCTGGTTCCTCTCTCTACCTCTTTTCATTTATTTACTTTATTTTTTTCTTTTTGGAGGGCAATTGGTGTTAAGTGACTTGCTCAAGGTCACACAGCTAGTTTTTGTGTTAAGTGTCTGAGGCTGGATTTGAACTCAGATCCTCTTGACTCCAGGGCTGGTGCTCTATTCACTTACCACCTGACTACCCCCTTATTTTTATTTAATTACACTGCATTTGTATCTGAGAAATCCAGTGATTAAAAAGCAGAAATGGCTTCCCTTTTAAATCGTGTGTACTTAATACCTCACTTTTTCTTTTTAGATCCACAATCTCTTTCCCACTTCCCTCCCCTTCCCACCCCCCAAATTGAAAATAAGATACATGGGGCAGCTAGGTGGTACAGTGGATAGAGCACCAGCTCTGGAGTCTGGAGGACCTGAGTTCCAATCCAGCCTCAGACATTTAACACAAAAAAACTAGTCGTGTGACCTTGGGCAAGTCACTTAACCCCAACTGCCCTCCAAAAAGCAAAAAAAAAAAGTAAGATACATTAATTTGTACTCTTGAGTCAGTTACCTCTATTAGGATGTGCATAGCATCTCATGCTATTCCCAGTTACCATTCGTTGAAGCTAGTTATGCTGTTCATGTTGAAATGTGATCTGGGTTCTTTAAAACAGTTTTCTTCATAGGTGTCAGAGAACCTAGGTTTGAATGGTTCTGCCATGTTACCTGTGTAACTTTGTACACTGTAGTCATTTAAGCTATAAAATTCAAGAGTTAGGTTAAGTCATCAATCTCTCAGGTTCCTTATAGCTCTAAAGCTGTAATTCTATGACCCTTTGCTACCTCATGCATTCCTCCATGAAATTTTTGCCTTTCGTTTAAGAGGAAAGGTCTGTCTTTTCATCATTAGTCTCTTTCCCTTACCCTTGCTGGCAGGCTTGACATTTAGGTATCCTGCCAAATAATTCTTGCTTAGTGAAAACCATCATATTTTCAACCCATGTTTATTTTATGGTTACTTCTGCCCAAGCTAGTCACCGTCACTCTTACATCCACTTACTTGGTAGTAATTTTTTTTAAGGGATGGAGAAGGGGGTGACAATAGTTATAGCACATTTGGTATCAACCTGCCTCAGTCTAAGAATATGGTTGTAGCTACTATCCTATATCAAAGGAGACATAACCTTTAAAGATGATCTGGGGAAATAGAACCAGGAACATAGGTGCAGTGAGGATATGGTTTTATTTAGCATATTCACATGGAGACCATGAGGGACAGCATTTGGATTAATCTCTATCTCATGAAGAAGGAAGAAGAAAGTTTGTTTCCTGCAGCCTGTGGAGATGCCCACTGACCAGAAGGTGTCAGCAACTACTTTCAATCAGAACTGATACTCCATTCTGTTTCCATTAAGGTACTCTTTCCCTCAGGGCCAATATGCCAGTTCTTGGATGAATTTTCTTGTTGATTTTAATTTGGGTAAGGTGATATGACCCGGGAGGAGGGCCTGTGGTCTTAAAGTTTTCTGTTTTTAGTTAGTTTTTTTTTTAAAGGACTGAAAACCATCCTTAAGCAAAATGGAGGTGAAGATTCTGCCTTAGGAAGTGGAATTGGGTCTTATTTAGGAGGGAGATCAGTTCTCATTATCATTTCTGGTTCTCTGGGGAAGTTGTTAAAAAAAGCAGATTTCTCCATTAAAATTGTTGTTTAAGAAAAAAAAATCATAAAGTAAGCTCAAGTATTTATGAAGGGGATCAGATTTAAGAGGTCTGGAAAACAGTATTCCCTGTCCACCAGATAGGAATGATGTGGAAAATTACTGCAGTGAACTCAGCTCTTTGTGAACTCAGTTCTGTTATTTACTGATCCCCCAATGCTTTCTTGAAGAACCTTCTAAACCCACAGTGGATGACAGAAGATACTGTCCCTTCCCATTGGTCATTGTACTGCCTTCCCAGAAATTTAATCATGAAGAAGACTCATCAGGTCATCCAGTCCATTCCCTGGGCACTCATACAGAATTGCTTCCCACAGAATATAGCTCAAAATGTTTGGTCCAGGATTGTTTAAGTGAATCAAGATGGACATTTCTCTTCCATTCTCTCTGGACACTTTGATAGAGTTACAGTTCACACTTTGGGAATGTCACCTTCGTTTCCTTTTGGCCTGTGGTTTTGTAATTTTTTTAATTCAGCGACTATTTGCTTCTACCTTTTTATTCTGCACAGCTTTCTATATGATTCCTCAATCCTTATGAGTTTCTCCTTATGAAACCTCATCAGTCTTCCTTTCTCACATCCCCCAGTTCACTTATCAATTCTCTGTTCAGTTATCATTGTATTAAGTACAGTCTAAAAGCACAGGGGCTGGTGATTGGTGGTGGCGGTGGTGGTGGTAATGGGATGGAAAGAAAGAATGTCAGAAGACAGTACTTTCATGAGACATCCCCAAGATAAGAAGAGATTTTCAAAACAGTGATTTCCAGATAGCCTGGCATGTCTGAACTATATCTTCAAGCTTCTGGGTCAGTTATTTCACAGTCTTCTTCTCTCACCTCTTAATTTCACCTTTTAAATATCATCCCTTCCTGTTAAATTGGTCCTGTGCCCTCTATCTATGTATACCTATAAACATATATATACATATGTATTCATATGCCCATATACCCTCATATATAGACATATATATATATATTTCTATTCTCTTCAACTACTGAGAAAGGTTTCATAAGTTACAATTATTGTTTTCCCATGTAGGAATGTTAATAGTTCAACTTTGATGAGTTCCTTATGATTTCTTTTCCCTGTTTACCTTCTCATGCTTCTCTTGCTTCTTGTATCTGAATGTCAAATTTTCTATTCAACTCTGGTTTTTTCAACAAGAATGCTTGAGAGTCCTCTATTCCACCGAATGACCATATTTTCCCCTGAAACATGATACTCAGTTTTGCTGGGTAGGTGACTCTTGGTTTCAATCCCAGCTCCTTGGACCTCTGGAATATCATCTTCCAAGCCCTTCGATCACTCAGTGTAGATCCTGCCAGATCCTGTGTTATCCTGATTGTGTTTCCACAATATTCAAATTGTTTCTTCCTGACTGCTTGTAATATTCTCTCCTTAATCTGGGAATTCCGGAACCTGGCTATAATATTCCTAGGAGTTTTCTTTTTGGGATCTTTTTCAGGAGGACACAGTCTTCTTTAGAATGTAAGACCAGTTTTTTCCTCTGTATTCTGACAGATTTGGTCTCTCTTGGGGAACATTAGGAATCTTGGAGCTTTATTCCCTTGAGACATTAAACCTGCCCTCTTTATAGGCTGAAAACAACACATTTTCATTTCTTGGAGGAATAAAAGGTTTTGTTTTTTGTTATTTAGCAGACTAGCAAGACTAAGGTTAGAAGACCCTTGCCATTTGCTTTAACTCAAAGGTATCTTATTTTTAAAAGGTTTTATTAATATCTTTTGTATTTTGTAGGAGGATTTGAGTTCAAATCTTACCTTAGCCTCTAACTAGCTTTGTACATGTTTTGTACATGGGCAATTCACTTAACCTACCTCAGCCTTGATTTCCTTATTTGTAAAATGGGGATAGTAATAGCAAATGCTTCTCAGGGTTGCTGTGATGACTGAGTGAGATATCATATGTAAAGTGCTTTCCAAACTTTAAAGCACTGTGGAAGTAATAGCTATTACTATTCTTAGATCATTTCTGGAACCCCCTCATCTCTTTTCCTGCCCCTCCCTCCAATACTGAATACATTCTCTTAGAAAAGTAATAAGCAAAACCACCAGACATAGTGACTCCATCTAAGGACAGACTGCAGTTACTACCTCCACCTTCTTTCCTCTGAGTTGTTTCTCAATTCCTTGAAGTCCAACTTCTAGTCTTATCATTCAAGTGAAACTGTGTCCAAACTTGTAAGTGATCTTTTATTTGTCAAATCTGATGATATTTCCTAGGTCTTTATTTTTCTTGACTTTTCTGAAGTATTTAATACTGTGAACCACCCTTGCCTCCTAGACAATCTCTCCAGGGATTTGTGACACTGTCCCCTCTGGGTTAGCCTCCCACCAATCTCATTACTCCTTCTCAGTCTCCTTCACTGGCCTGTCTTCCATGTTATGCTCCCTGATAGTTGGTGTTCTACAAGGCTCCTTCCTTCTCTCTGAACACTCTCAGTGACCTTATCAGGTCCAGTTTAATTATCCTGTATCTGTGTAGCTGATTCCCAAATCTATATCTCTAGCCCTTATGTCCTTCCTGAGCTCTGGTCCTGCATTAAGACCTGCCATTTGGAAATTTCCAGCTAAATGGCCAGTAGGCATCTTAAACTTAACTGGTCTAAAACAGAACTCATTATTCAACCTAAACCCCATTTTCTTCTGAAGTTCCTTGTTTCTGTTGAGGTCACCTCCATTTTTATAGTCACCTAAGTTCTAAACTTTGTCATCTTCTTTTCCTCACTCTCACCCCAAATATCCAAAAAGTTGCCAGATAATTCTACCACCACAATATCTCACATTCTCCATTTACACACTCTAGATCAGGGCTTCATCATCTATGGTCTACAGTAACCTACTTCTTAGTCCCATTACTTCAATTCTTTCCTATTCCAATTCATCCTCCATGCAGCTGCCAAAGTGATTTTCCTTATGCACAAATCTGACTATGTTACTTCTCTACTCAGGAAACAGCAGTGGCTCCTTATTACCTCTCTTTGGCTTTTAAAGCCCCTTAAAACATGGCCCTGCCGATCTTATTACATCTTATTGCTGTTCACCCTCTCTGCAGTCCAGTTATACTGGACCTCTTAACATTTCCTCATACACTAGATTATATTTCCTGTCTTTTCTCTGGTCCAGGTGTTCTTAACCTTTTTTTGTGTTACGGGTCTTTTTGGCAGTCTGATTAACCATATGGGACATAATTTTTTTTAAAATATGTTTTCGAATAATTGAAAGAAATGCTAAATTTTGGTTAGAGGCTGATCAAAGTAAGAATCCCCTCCCCTCCATCCAAATTTACTCATTATTTTACCAAGAATATGAGGAGAGAAAGGCTTCCTAGCAGCTCTTCTCAAAAGGGAGTTTATCACTTACTAATTTGTTTCTTACAGATTGAATAAATACTGGGCAAGTTTTACAAAGTTTCTATTTCTTGTTTATCTTGTCTATTCCACTGTTTAATTATCGCCAAATTGTTTTGGTGACACCCGCTTTGTAATATAATTTGAGGTCTGAATGTTATCTCCCGTTTCTTTGTACATGTTTTCATTATTTCTCTTGAGATTTTAGATCCTTTGTTCCTCCAAATGGATGTTGTTATTGTTTTGGCTAGATGGTAATATGATGGCATTGCATTAAATTTATAAATTTTTACACTTAGCACAGTATCTGGTACATAATGAGTGCTTACTAAATGCTATTTGTTAGCTGATTAAATTAATATAGTATGGTCATTTTATATTGACCTGGCCCAATCACAAACAGTAAATATCTCTATCATTATTTCTTTTTCTTTTTTTTTTGTTACTTATTTTTAAATAATAAATTTATTTTTTTATTATTTATTTCATAGTGTTTTGTTGTTTTATTTATATAAATCTTGCATGTGTCTTTGTAAGTTAACTTGGTGATATTTTATGAACTTTGTAGTTATTTAAGTAGAATTTCTCTTATTGTTTCTTCCTGGTCTTTATTAATATGGTATTGAAATGCTGATGATTTTTGTGTACTTTGTAATCTACACTTTATCTAAGTTATTGTTTTAATTGATTTCCTTGCAGATTCTCCAGAGTTTTCTAAGAACACTATCATATCATGTGGAAATAAGGATAATTTTTACCCTTCTTTGATGTTTATACCATTAACTTTGTTCTGTTTTCATTTTGTTCTCTTTAATAAACATTGGAACTATGCCAATGAATAGTGGTGAGGCAGGGGATCCTTACTTTACCCCTGTTTTTACCGAGAAAACTTCTAGTGTTTCTCCTTGGCAAAAAACACTAACTCTTAGTTTTAGATATATGCTTTTGATCATATTAAAGAGGGGCACTTACCTGCCTATGCTAATTTTGTTTTTTAACATGAATTGTCTTCTATTTTGTTAAAACTTTTTTTGCATCTTTGAAAAATAATATGATTTTGCTAATTTTTTTAACCTAAAGACAAATGGATCTTGCATCTTTGATATGAATCTAACTTGGTCATAGCAAAGTATTTTCTGAGTATATTCTTATTGTAGACCATATAGTGTGACCATTCAGAAGGTAATCGCTCTTGCTTTAACCTGCTTGGATCTGGATCGTGGGCTTGGGTGGTGGTCCTGGGGTATGTGGCCAGTATGACAGAACTTCTGGGGGCTGTAGAGAGGTCACCCTCCTAATAGCTCCGGCAGCTGTGAAAACCCCAGCGATTTGGGACAAAGCTCTTTCCATTCTGGAAGCAGAGTTCTATCATGGCAAAGAGCTAAAAAGTCAGGTAATTGGCTGGCATTATGAGCAAGCAGAGGAAGCACAAACAGACCATAGAATCCTTTTTGGGTGACAAAAAGGATCAAGGCATGGAGCAGGAGGAAGACAGCAAAGTCAGAACTCCTGCATCAGAAAGCCTCCAAGAAAAAATGAATTGGTTACAGGCCTTGGAGGAGCTCAAGAAGGATTTTGAAAATCAAGTAAGAGAAATGGAGGAAAAATTGGGAAGAGAAATGAGAATGATGCAAGAAAATCATGAAAAGTGAGTCAATAGCCTGTTAAAGGAGACCCAAAAATACACTGAAGAAAATAATACCTTATAAAATAGACTAACTCAAATGGCAAAAGAGGCCCAAAAAGCCAATGAGGAGAAGAATGCCTTAAAAAGCTGAATTTGCCATATGGAAAAAGAATTTCAAAAACTCACTGAAGAGAATAACTCCTTCAAAATTGGATTGGAGCAATTGGAAGCTAATATCTTGGTGAGAAATCAAGATACTATAAAACAGATCCAAACAAATGAAAAAATAGAAGACAATGTAAAATATCTCATTGGAAAAATCACTGGCCTGGAAAATAGATCCAGGAGAGATAATTTAAAAATTATTGGACTACCTGAAAACAATGATCAAAAAAAGAGCCTAGACACCATCTTTCAAGAAATTATAAAGCAAAATTTCCCTGATATTCTAGAACCAGAGGGCAAAATAGAAATTGAAACAATTCACCAATCACCTCTTGAAAAAGATCCCAAAAAGAAAACTCCTAGGAATATTATAGCCAAATTCCAGAGTTCCCAGGTCAAGGAGAAAATACTGCAAGCAGTTAGGAAGAACAATTTGAGTATTGTGGAAACACAATCAGGATAACACAAGACCTAGTAGCTTCTACATTAAGGGAATATGATATTCTGGAGGTCAAAGGAGCTAGGACTAAAACCAAGAATAATCACCTACCCAGAAAAACTGAGTATAATGCTACAGGGGAAAATATGGTCATTCAGTGAAATAGAGGATTTTCAAGCATTCCTGATGAAAAAAACCAGAGCTGTACAGAAAATTTGACTTTCAAATATAAGAAGCAAGAGAAGGTAAACAGGAAAAAGAAATCATAAGGAACTTATTAAAGTTGAACTATTTATATTCCTACAAGGAATTCCTATATATTCCTACAAGGAAAAATGATCATTTTAACTCATAAGACTTTTCTCAGTATGAGGATAGTTGAAGGGAATATATATGTATGTATGTATGTATAGGAGGTTGTATGTGTATATAAATATATATGTGAGTGTAGGCATATGTATATTCACATATACATAGGCAGGGCACAGGACCAGTTGAATATTAAGGGATGCTATTTAAAAAATAAAATTAAGAGGTGAGAGAGGAATTTATTGGGAGAAGGAGAAAGGGAGAGATAGATTAGGATAAATTATCTCATATAAAAGAGGCAAGAGAAAACTGTTACAATGGAGGGGAAGAGCAGGAAGGTGAAAGGGAATGGGACAACCTGACTCTCATTGAATTTGACTTAAGGAGGGAATAACATACACACTTAATTGAGTATCTTACCCTACACAAAAATAAGGGGGCAGGGGATAAGAGGGGGGATGATAGAAGAGAGGGCAGATTGGTGGAGAGGGTAGTTAGAAGCAAACATTTTTGAAAAGGGATAGAGTCAAAGAATAAAATAGAATAAGTGGTGGTCAGGATAGGATGAAGAGAAATATAGTCAGTCTTTTACAGTATAACTACTGGGGAAATGTTTTGGGTAACTACACATGTACAACCTATATTGAATTGCTTATCTTCCCAGTGGGGATGGTTCAGGAGGGAAGAAGGGAAAAAATCTGGAACTCAAAGTTTTAAAAACAAATGTTTAAAAAAATTTTTTGTTTTTTTACATGCAAATGGAAAATAAGATATGTAGGCACTGGAGTATAGAAATCCATCTTGCCCTACTAGAAAGTTAGGGGGGTGATGGGGGAGGATAAAGAGAGAACAGATTGGGGGAAGGGGTATTCAGTAGGCCTGCTATTTTGGGGTGGGGGCAGGGGAAAGATGGGGAGAAAAAGTTGTAATTCAAAATCTTCTGGAAATGAATATTGAAAGCTAAAAATAAAAAAGTATATTAAAAATAAAAGTTAAGAGCAATGAAGAAATTTCGAATCTAGGGATAACAGAAGAGTTCAGGACCAAACAAAAGATAGAAGAAGATCACAAAAGATAAAATGTACAATTTTGATTACATAAAATGTAAAATTTTTCTCATAAATAAAACCTTTGAGATTCAAATTAAAAAAAAAAATAAAAGGACCTGGGATCATTTATTTCATTTACCTTTTTCTTCCTCTTTCCTTTTCCAAACTTAAGTAGACCTTGGTATCCTTGTTTCTGACTGACACACTGAGTTGTGTGAACAGGAATCCCATGTTGAAATGTGACTGATATTTTTAAAGCTTATTGAGTATCTACAGGAGATTGGGAGAAGACTCGGAGCACTGTGGCAATAGAGAGCAACTTTGACACAAGAAATATTAGCAATGGGCTGGGAGGGAGAGGAGAAGGCTCTTTGCTGCCCTTAGAACTCTGTTGCTTACACTAGTTACTGCATTGGACACAAGAGTAGAGATCAGAGACCTTAAAAGACATTTGCCTGGAACGCCACTTAACATAACAGGCCTGAGAATTGTTTGAGCCAGTGGGTGGCTTAGCTATGTCTGTAATGTTAGTTTTATTGAGCACCATATAAGGAATATGCCCAGCTCTTTTTTGGCATCTGCTTTGCAAACCGAAACTGTTGATAGTAAGAAAAACTTAAATTTGTTGACCAGACTTGTCCCATGTGATAGTCTGGAGTGCTTACTGACAAGTGATATTTTTTCTACTACTTTGACTTTCCAAAAAATAGCAGATAATTGTTATTGGTAAGTATTCTACTTGGACTGTGGTTTTTTATCTACTTCACAAATATATTTATATATATATATATATACATATATACATACATGTATGCACACACGCACACATGCACAAAATGTGGTATCATGGATAGAGAAACAGTTTCCAAGCCAGGGTGACCTGGGTTCTCACACTGCCTTTGACACAAATTGGTTGTGTGAAATTGGGAAGTCACTTAATCTGTCAGTATTCTAGATAACTCTTTTATTAGTTGCAGAGAAGGTGCAAGCCCTATATTGGTAGAAGGAGTTTGCTTATCTAAGAGTTTTCTCTATTAGTGAAATCACAAGTGCACTGTCTATCTCCAATGCCTGTGTTTTCAAAAGTTACTAATAAGAAGTAGGAAAAGGGTAATCTTGACCTACCTGGATTCTTGAAATCATGAATTTGTTACTATCTGTGGGAAAAAAATGAAGCTCTTTAACTTAGAAGTATGTTATATTGGTTTTTTGGGTTGTGGGTTGTGTTGTTTTTTTCCACCCTTCTGCTGGGGGGGTAGGGAGGGGTGGGGAAGTAGGAGGTATGTTGGAGGGGAGGAGGTGGTGGTAATCTTGAAAATCAGAGATGAATTACCAGGATACTAAGACTATACTTCTTAATTTATTATTGATGATTTTAAACGAGTCCCTGAATTTTATGGTCTCAAGAGTTTGTTCAAAGCCAAAACATTTCATGCAAATGGTATGTTACATCTCAAGTACCACTGAGAGTGGATTTTTTTGTAATTAAATCATTAAGGGTGATTGTTTGCTGGTATTTATAGCAGCTCCTTGGAAACTTGAATTATTTTTCTTACTGCTGCTTTTTTCCCCTCCATTGCTTTGCCTTCCACTTTATAGCTATTTAAATGCTGAACTGTCTCTCAGTTTATCTTTATTAATGTTTCTGTTTAAAAAGCATTAAGAAGTATAAAGCATTCTTGTCAGATCTGATATCAATATCAGAGGGAAATAATTATTGCTTTGGAAAAAAGAAGTTAAAGATTTTTCGTGTATTTTGAATAGAACTTAAATAAATACAGTAGCACCTCATTTATCTGGAGGTCACTTGTCTGGTACCCTCAGCTCTGCACTATCCTGAGCACAGCTGAGAACCAGAAAACAAAAAAGGCTTCCAGATACTCAAAGCAGAGGTTACAAAATCCAAACATATAATAGAGAGCCTTAGATCCTTACTCAGTTTCTCTTGAGTATTATTTTATACTTAGTTCTAACAAATAGGTTTTTATTTGGTTTATGCTAGTTTCAAAGGAGGTTGGGTAATGTAGACACATCAAGAGCAAAACAAATGGACAAAGGACAGAGTGATAATGAAGGAAGAGACAGCATGGTATAGTGAAAATATTACTAGTTCTGGAGTCAAACGACCTCGGTTTGAATCCTGTCTCTGACAGTTATTGCCTGTTTGATTTTGGGCAAGTCAGTCAATCTCTTTAGGCCTCATTTTCCTTATCTAAAAGATGAGGGGGTTGAATTGAATGGCCCTTGAAATCCCTTTTAGCTCTAGAGCCACACTTTATACCTAGGAGACGAAACCTAAATCACAACAAGTAGACACAAATCTAGATTGCTCTTTGGTATAGGTATGAACTCCTCTAGAAATCTCCTAAACTCCTAAAGGCAAGCCTATGCTATTTTATTTTTTTTTGTCTTTATTTATTTGTTCATTTACTTTGAGTTTACAAGATTCAGTTCTCCATTTCTTTGAGTTTCAAATTTTCTTCCCCTCCTTCCCCTCCCCCCCCCATAAAAGCATACAATCAGGTATAGGATCTGCAGATACCTTCACATTAGATATTAGTCAGGTTATAAAGAAGGATTGTATCGAATGGAATGAACAATGGGAAAGAGGAAACCCAACCAAACAAGAAAAAGAAAGAGAGCAGGTAATTTGCTTCAATCTGCATTCAAACTCTGTTCTTTCCACTTCTTTCTCTGAATGTAGACATCTTTCTCCATCATGAATCTTTTGGAGTTTACTTGTAGCCCTGCATTTCTGAGAAGAGTCTGGTCTATCAAAGTTGGTCATCACACATACGTTGTGTCTGTAATTGTGTACAAATTTCTCCTGGTTCTGCTTTTCTCACTCAGCATCAGTTCGTATAAGCCTCTCCAGGTATAAGATGAAGTCCATCTGCTCTTCGTTTCTTATGGCGCAATAGGATTCCATTACATTCATATGCCATAACTTGTTTAGCCATTCCCCAATTGATGGGCATCCCCTTAATTTCCAATTCTTTGCCACCACAAAAAGAGCTACTATAAATATTTTTGTACATATGGGTCTTCCTTCCGCTTCTATGATCTCTTTGGGATACAACCCTAGAGATGGTATTGCTGGGTCAAAGGATATGAAGTTACTTATAGCCCTTTGGGCATAGTTCCAGATTGCTCTCCAAAATAGTTGGATCAGTTCACAACTCCACCAGCAATGTATTAGTGTTCCAATTTTTCCACATCCTCTCCAGCATTTATCATTTTCCTGTTTTGTCATCTTAGCCAATCTGACAGATGAGATGTGGTACCTCAGAGTTGTTTTGATTTGCATTTCTCTAATCAATAGTGATTTAAAGCATTTTTTCATATGCTTATAGATATCTTTAATTTCTTCCTCTGAGAACTGCCTGTTCATATCCTTTAACCATTTATCAATTGGGGAGTGACCTGTATTCTAATAGATTTGACTCAGTTCTCTATATATTTTAGAAATGAGGCCTCTACATTGGTTATAAAAATTCTTTCCCACTTCCCTCTTAATCTTGATTACATTGGCTTTGTTTGTACAGAATCTTTTCAATATCATGTAATCAAAGTTATCCATTTTGCTTTTTATAATCTCTCTATTTCTTGTTTGGTCATGAAGTCTTCCCCTCCCCATAAATCTGACAGGTAAACTATTCCTTGCTTTCCCAGATTACTTACAGTATCATTCTTTATACCTAGCTCATGCACCCATTTAGACTTAATTTTGGTATACAGTGTTAGATTATGGTCTATGCCCAGTTTCTGCCATACTATATTCCAGTTTTCCCAGAAGTTTTTGTCAAATAGTGAATTCTTATCCCCAAAACTGGGGTTTTTGGGTTTATCAAAGAGTAGATTATTATTGTCATTGACTGCTGAGTCTTGTGTACCCAGTCTGTTCCATTGATCCACTGCTCTATTCCTCAGCCAGTACCAAGTAGTTTTAATGACTGCTCCTTTATAATAAAGATTAAAATCTGGTATAGCTAGGCCAACTTCCGTAGCATTTCTTTTCATTAATTCCCTTGATATTCTGGGCCTTTTGTTCTTCCAAATGAATTTTGTTACTATTTTTTTTTATTTCCGTAAAGTAATTTTTGGTAATTTGATTGGTATGGCACTAAATATGTAATTTAATTTAGGTAAAATTGTCATTTTTATTATATTAGCTTGACCCAGCCATGATCAATAGATGTTTTTCCAATTAGTTAGATCTGACTTTATTTGTTTGAAAAGTGGCTTGTAGTTGTATTCATATAGGTCCTGAGTTTGTTTTGGCAGGTAGATTCCCAAATATTTTATAATGTCTGTAGTAACTTTAAATGAGATTTCTCTTTCTATCTCTTGCTGTTGGATTTCATTAGAAATATACAGGAATGCTGAGGATTTATGTGGGTTTATTTTATATCCTGGAACTTTGCCAAATTTATTTATTGTTTCAAGTAGTTTTTTTCTTAATTCTTTAGGATTCTCTAAGTATATCATCATATCATCCGTAAAGAGGGATAACTTGGTCTCTTCTTTGCCTAATTTGATTCCTTTGATTTATTTTTCTTCTCTAATTGCTACTGCTAACATTTCTAGTACCAGATTGACTAAGACAGGTGATAGCAGACACCCTTGTTTCACCCCTGATCTTGTTGCAAGTGCTTCTAGCTTATCCCCATTACATATAATGCTTGCTGATGGCTTTAAATAGATGCTACTTGTTATTTTAAGGAAGGCTCCATTTATTCCTATACTTTCTAGTATTTTTAATCAGAATGGATGTTGTACTTTGTCAAAAGTCTTTTCTGCATCTATTGAGATGATCATGTGTTTTCTGCTAGCTTTATTGTTGATATGATCAATTATACTGTTGGTTTTCCTAATATTAAACTATCCTTGCATTCCTGAAATAAATCCTACCTGATCAAAGTTTATTATTCTTATGATAAGTTGCTGTAGTCTTTTTGCTAATATTTTATTTAAAATTTTTGCATCTATATTCATGAGGGAAATTCGTCTATAATTTTCTTTTTCAATTTTATCTCTTCTTAATTTAGGTATCAGTACCATGTTTCTGTCATAAAAAGAATTTGGTAGGACTCTTTCTTCACTAATTTTCCCAGATAGTTTGTAAAATAGTGGAATCAATTATTCTTTAAATGTTTGATAGAATTCACTAGTAAATCTGTCTGGGCCTGCAGATTTTTTCCTAGGGAGTTCACTGATGGCTTGTTCAATTTCTTTTTCTGAGATGGGGTTATTTAAGTAATTTACTTCCTCTTCAGTTAATCTAGGCAACTTATATTTTTGTAGATATTCATCCATTTCACTAAGATTGTCAAATTTATGTGCATATAATTTTGCAAAATGATTCCTAATTATAGTTTTAATTTCTTCTTCATTGGAGGTAGATTCACCCTTTTCATTTTTAATACTTATGATATGGTTTTCTTCCTTTTTTATCATATTAGCTAAAGGTCTATCAATTTTATTGGTTTTTTCATAAAATCAGCTCTTAGTTTTATTTATTAATTCAATAGTTTTCTTAATTTAAATTTTATTAATCTATCCTTTGGTTTTCATTATTTCTAATTTAGTATATAATTTCGGATTTTCAATTTGTTCTTTTTTTAGCTTTTTCAAATGCATGCCCAATTCATTGATCTCCCTTTTCTCTAATTTATTCATGTATGCACTCAGGGATATAAAACTTCCCCTAAGAACTGCCTTTGCTTCATCCCACAAATTTTGGTATGTTGTCTCATTATTGTCATTCTCTTGAATGAAGTTACTGATTGTTTCTATGATTTCTTGTTTGACCCACTCATTCTTTAGGATTAAATTGTTTAGTTTCCAATTAGTTTTTAGTCTGTCTTTCCATGGCCCTTTATTGCATATGATTTTTATTGCATCATGATCTGAGAATTATGCATTTAATATTTCTGCCTCTCTGCACTGAATTGTGAGGTTTTTATGTCCTAGTACATGGTCGATTTTTGTGTATGTGCCATGTACCACTGAGAAGAAGGTATATTCCTTTTTATCCCCATTCAGTTTTCTCCAGAGATGTATCATACCTACCCTCTCTAAAATTCTATTCACCTCCTTAACTTCTTTCTTGCTTATTTTAAAGTTGGATATATCAAGTTCAGAGAGGGGGAGGTTAAAGTCCCCCAGTAGTATAGTTTTTCTATCTTTTTTTTCCTCTAATTCCCTTACCTTCTCCTGTAGGAATTTGGATGCTATACCACTTGGTGCATATATGTTAAGTAATCATATTGCTTCATTCTCCATGGTGCCTTTTAGCAGGATATAGTTTCCTTTCTTATCTGTTTTATTAGAGCAATTTTTGCTTTTGCTTTATCTGAGATAAGATTGCTACCCCTGCTTTTTTTACTTTAGCTGAGGCATGATATATTTTACTCCGGCCTTTTACCTTTACCCTGTGTGTATCCCTCTGCTTCAGATGTGTTTCTTGTAAACAGCATATTGTAGGATTAAGGTTCTTAATCCATTCTGCTATCTGCCTCTGTTTTATGGGAGAGTCCATCCCATTCATGTTCACAGTCATGATTATTATTTGTCTTTTTCCCTCCATCCTATTCCCTCCCATGTTTATGCTTATATTTTTCTCTCCTTCTGCCTTCCCCTCCTTAAGAGTTTTCCTTTTGACTGCTGCCTCCCTCAGTATTCCCTTCTTATCAGCTCCCCTCCCTTTTCCTCCCCTTCCCCCTTACTTTTTCCCTCCTTTCTAACTACCCCTCCCCCTTCTAAGCCCTTTTCCCCTCCTACTGACTATAGGATAGGATAGATTTTTATACTTAATGTAGTATGTTATTTCTTCTTTGAACCAAGATTCACAGTCACAGATCTCATGCAATGCTCCTCTCCCTTCCCTCTTTCCATCTATTATGATACATTTTGTGTCTCTTCTCAATATCCTATGCTTAACTGGTTGTGTTATTCCCTCCTTGCACCAGAACCAATAAGAGAAAATCTCTTATAATGCTCTTCTCCCTCCCTTCTTTCTTTCTATTATATTGTTTTTATGCCTCTTTGTGTGGCATAATTTACCCTTTTCTGCTTCATTCTTTCCTCTTCTTCCATTGCAGTCCCTTTGTAGACCTTAATAAGATGTTTTTTATCATCATTTTGTGTAATTTATATCCATACCTCTACTTGTCTATAAACAGTTTGCTCTTATTAAATAACAGGGTGTGTGTGTGTGTGTGTGTGTGTATTTTCCTTTTTTACCTTTCTCTTGCATCCATAATTGGAGGTTGAATTTTCCATTGAGCTCTGGATTTTTCATCAGGATGGTTTGGAAATCTGTTATATTGTTGAATGACTATCTCCTTGCCTAGAAGAATATGTTCAGTTTCGCTGGGTAGATGATTCTTGGTTGTAACCCAGGCTCTTTTGCTTTGCAGAAAATTGTATTCCAATTCTTCTGATCTTCCAGTGTAGAGGCTGCCAGATCCTGTGCCATCCTCACTGTGGTTCCATGATATTTGAATTGTTTCCTCGTGGCCACTTGTAGTATTTTCTCCTTTACCTGGTGGTTCTGGATTTTGGCTGCAACATTTCGAGGATTTTTCAATTTGGGATCTCTTTCAGTATGTGACCGGCGGATTCTCTCGATTTCTATTTTACCCTCTGGTTCTAGTATCTCAGGGAGGTTTTCCTATATGAGCTCTTGGAAGATGTTGTCCAGGCTCATTTTTTCATCATAATTTTCCAGTAGGCCTATGATTCTCAGATTATCTATCCTGGATCTGTTTTCCAGGTCAGTTATTTTTCCACTGAGATATTTTACCTCTTTTTCTAATTTTTCATTCTTGATGTTTTGTATGACTAATTCTTGGTTGCACATAGAGTTATTTACTTCAATTTGGTTCATTCTAGTTTTCAGCTAATTATTTTCCTTGGTTAGTTTTTGGAGCTCCTTTTCCATATCACACATTTTTCTTTTAAGGATCTGTTTTCTTCATTGTAACGTTTTTCTAATTTTGAGATTTTGCTTTTAAAAGAATTATTCATTTTATCTTCTATCTCTTATTTGGTTTTCAAAGTTCCTTTTGAGCTCATCTAAGAAAGCTTTCTGTGCCTGAAGCCAGTTTCCTGTTGAGGCTTCAGCTGTGGGTGTAGAGTCATCATTGTCTGCCTCTGAATTTGTTTCCTCTCTCTCAAGATAGCAGGACTCCAGAGTCTTGGTCTTTGCAGTTTGCTTTTTATGCATTTTGAGTCAGGGTCCTAGCCACACCCTTCCTCTATGGTTCCCTAGTCTTTACTGTTTAGGGTTTTGCCCTGGGGCAATAATTACTATCTTTTCAGGGTTAGAGGAGGGGATTCGAGCAGAGGGGGTTCGCTCTGCCATCCTGGTCTCTGGGAGTCCAGATAGGGGCTTTTTAAATTTCTAGGCTGTGCATTGGTAGTCCCAGGAGTAGCTGCTGCCTCTGGCGGGGGCCCGGGCCCTGCATTTGACTCTTACCCTGTTCCGTCCAGTCCCAGCCCTGCAGTGATAGGCCTGGCAGTGGCCCTTGTGGTTGGTGGGTCAACTTGCCGCCAGGTTGATCAGGCCTTGTCCAGGCCTCTGCATGCCAAGCATCTGGATCTCTGCGCCACCCGGGGTCGTCTTCTGGACCTCTGCCCCTATGTTATTTTATAATAGTAATTGATGCTCTTGGTTCTGAGTCATGGAAAGGTTAAATTATTTTTAAGAAGGCAAGGAAATATTTAATACATTTTATTTAAAAAATTTTGTAATACATTTTAGAAAGATTTCTATACAAGTGCTTAAAATAAATAAAACAAAAACAAATGGTGGCAAGTGTCAGTCATCTGGAAAATTCAGTAGTGTCACACTGTTGAGCATAAAATAACCTTAAGGATCATTTTATACGCAATTTGACTTTTAAAAGTAATTGTGTTTCAATGATCTTTCCTCTGTTCATATTTCCTCTTTTACGTTAGGCAACTGCAAGCTGTAGGAGACCAGGATCAGTGCTTGCCTAAATGGCTTTTTTAGAGTGAGCTGTGCAAAATGACTGATCATTTCTTTAGTGTGGGGCAGTGGCAGCCTGCAGGGCTCTCTTTTCAACTTCCGATTTGTTTACCTTTGTGTTTTGTGTAAATGGGAAATTTAGCAGTTTATCATAAATTGAAATTGCTTTTCATCTATGATAAGAGGCTCCAAAGTAGTATAATTAGAAAGGTAGGTGATTGTTGTTGAGTCGTTTTGGTTGTGTTTGACTCCTCATGACCCCATTTCCAGTTTTTTTAGTAATGATACTGGAGTGGTTTGCCTTTTCCTTCTCCCACTCATTTTCAGATGAGGAAACTGAGCCATATAGGGTTAAGTGACTTGCCCAGGGTCACACAACTAGTAAATAACTCGGGAAGATGAGTATTCCAGACCCTGGGCCTGGCACTTTATCCACTGTGCTACTTAACTGCCCAAATAAAGTAGTATAAGATATTGTATACCATATCAACATTTCAGTGTTCCTTTAAAACAATTTTGAACAAGACTAGTGATTTATTCAAAAGCAAATTACCCATCTAAGGGAAGCCAGATGGATTCTAAGGCCTGCTCCCTCTCTTCTACTTTGTCCTACTCCTCAGATGTGGGATATAGGTTCTTATACAATTCCCTTAAAGATTGTGATAACCTACTGAAATGTAATTCTTATGTTTGTTTTTGTTTGTTTTTGTTTTTAATGGAATAGGAAAATAAAATAGGAATAGGGGTTAGGTAGGTTTATGGCTTCCTTGATGGTAGAGTGATTTATATTGGGGTTATTCCAGCAGCACAACACTTATAACACATACATCAGAAATGTAAATTTTAGATTTATTTTAGTAAAGAGTCAAGGAATACAGGCTTGAAAAGAGTTTAGATTTAGCATTGCATTGATCATTCTTTGGGCGAAATGTGATTCCTTCAAACCCTCCAAGACCAAAGCAGTGTTGGGTGTTACCAAGTCAGCCTTTGAAAGTAATCATTGTGTTCCATTGATTTTTTTCATTTGCTCATTTTCCTTCCTTTAAATTAGGCAGCTACCAGCTATTAGAGTTCAGGGTCAGTATTCTTAATGGTATTAAGTTAAGAATACAAGATGACCCAGACATTTGTAGGTAAGGGAAATGCCATCCTTTAGTCCCTTTTAATTTCTTCTGTTTAGCTTTGGGTTTTTGGAAGCACCAAATGTTCATCATGAACTAATTAAAAAGCATTTATTATGTGCTTAGTATATTCACAGAACTGTGCTAAGCTCTGGGGATACAAATACAAAAGAGAAGACATTCCCTACATTCAAGAAGCTTATATCCTAATAGAGGACGTCAACACACTGGGGGATAGTGGCCAAAGAGAGGCATTCTGGTTCGGAAAGTTACTGGGCTGGTGAATGGGAGGCAGATTGACATACCATTCCAGTGGCATTCCAGTATTAGTTTGATGATATATTGTTCTAGACCTGGAAGAAGATTTTTGAGTGAGTGGGGGTTGGGGTTAGGAATTTAGGGGAATTGGAGCTGGATGGAGGAGTTGATAAAATTGAAGCATGGCTGGGGATGGAATTGATCAATCTGGACAGCAGGGCCCCAGGGCAGGAATTCCAGAACTGAAAGGGCTTAGTCCTACCAGGCAGGCATGGTTTCATAAGCTTAACAATGACTTTGTCATTCTTAACTAAAATGTGAGCATTTTCCTCCCTGTAATTGGATGTTCTGAGGTGGTTCCATTAGAAGTCTGGAATCTGATTTTTGGCCATTTTTGGTATCATTGACCTTGGCTATAAGGGACTTAAAGAGACCCTTTAAAGGAAATTATCTATAAGACATGAAGACTAATTGGATACCGGGAATTCTGAGAAAAGGAAGGAGTCTCTGCCCTCGCCCCTGTGCTTCATCATTTGGTAGAGGGGAGCCTTGGTCTGGTTTAGGTTGTGTTTAGCTGGCCTCTGAGGTTCCTTCTAACTCAAAGAGGCTACAGTCCCTTCACATGCGCAGCTGAGTTTAAAGAAATTCTTATTGCTATCTTTTGTCTTTATGTCAGGTCGTTCTAATCCCTATCCCTTTTTCTACCTACAGAGCCAAAACTTATGTCTAAGAATAAGAATCAAAGAGGAAAAAAAGTTTAGGAAAACTAATCAATGCATCAGCCAGGTAGTGCAGTGTATGCTGTGTCCTGCCTCCACAGCCCCTCACCTCTGTACAGAAGGGGAGGAGGTATGTCCTCACATCCTTTCTTCAGGGCCAACCTAAATAGGCTTCAGAGTTTGTTTTTGTTCTTGTTCTTTCCGTTTACATTGTTGTCATTGTGTGTGTTGTTTTCTGGGTTCTGCTTGTTTCACTTTGTATCTTATGATAATAATAATAATAGTAGCAACTAACATTTATGTAGCACCTACTGTGTTCCAGGTACTGTGCTAAGCATGTTACTAATATCATTTCATTTGGTCCTCACAGCAACCCTGGGAAGTAGGTGCTATTATTCTCCCCATTTTATAAGATGAGGAAACCGAGCCTAAACAGTTTAAATGACTTGCCCCAGGATCACGTAACTAGTAAGTGTCTAAGGCTGAATTTGAACTCAGGTCTTGCTGACTTAGGCCTGGCCTTCTGGTACATCCATTGCACCCCCTAAGCTGCCTTTTCAAGTAGCCTTTCCATGCCTCCCTGTGTGCGGCACACCGATTGTTTCTTTTGGAGTAGTGATATTTCATTACACTTACATACTTACATTTCCCACTTGACTGGTATCTATGTTGTTTCAACTCTTATACAATTGATTTTTTGACCCCAAGTACAGGATTTTACATTTATCCCTGTCAATTTTTTCTTTCTTTCTTTTTTTTTTTTTTAAAGCAATTGGGGTTAAGTAACTTGCTTAAGGTTACATGGCCAGGTGTTTCTGGGTGGGTGCTAAGTGTCTGAGCCCGGATTTGATCCCCCAGGTCATCCCGGCACTGGGGCCGGTGCTCTTACTCGCTGTGCTACCTGACCGCCTCCTGTCAATTTTTTTTGTTAGCAATTTGGCCCATTGTCCTAGGATGTTGAGATCCTTCAGGATTCTGATTCTATCAGCCTGTGTTTTGGATGTCTCTTCTGGCTTCGTGCTACCAAGACTTAATCAACATTAGGTTTCTGCCTTTGTGCAAGTAATTGTTACAAGTATCTAACATAATTGAGTCAAATCCAAAGCCTTGTTGCACTCCAATGGAAACTTCTCTACAGGCTGACATTGATGAATTAAATTACCGTCCATTTGGTCTCATGTAGGCCACAGTCTCTCTGCCTTAATCACAAGGACATTGTCAGATACTTTGTCTGTTAGCTTCTTGAAACATAGGTTTGCTATGTCTACAGCATTCCTCTGACTTACCATCTTATCAAAAAAAGGAAATGAGATTAGTTTGGAATGATTTGTGTTTGATCTCATGCTGACTTTTGTTATAATCACTCTTCAAGTGTTCATACCAGTCATTCCTTTGATAATACATTCTGTAATTTTATTAATTAATTTAAAAAAATTTTAGGCACCTACTATGAGCAAAGTATTGAACCCAGGAGGAATTACAATTAAAGGAGTGGAGTATTAGGCTAGGAGTGAAGAGACTTTCATTCTAATTCTGGTTTTATCACTAACAGAGTGACCCCATCTGTAGAATTCAAATTGGACCAGATCTTGAATGAAGGTGTTTTCTAGCTTTCTGACATTCTATAATTTTGTGTTTACTGGATAACATAATAATTACACTTAAAGATTGCCTTAAATTTAATGAGATAATCAACAGCAGAGGGTAATCAGTAGATACTCTAAACTTGAAAAGCATCCAGTTATTCTGTGTAAGTAGAATTTTCACTGTGTTCCTAAACACATTACAGAAACTAAAGAACTCTTTTCTGTTACAGTCAGGAGTAATCATAATAACAGTTATGTAGCCTTTACTATGTGCCAGCCACTATATTAAGTATTTCACAGTTATCTCATTTAATCTCACAACAACCCCGGGAGGTAGGTGCTATTATTATCCCCATTATATAGATGAGGGAACTGAGGTAGATAGCGGTCAAGTGATTTGCCTAGCATCACCTACCTAGTGAGTGTTTGAGGCTGGATTTGAACTTCTGTCTTCCTGATTTAAGACTCAGCAATTTATCAACTCCTAGCTGTTGTAACAGTATTAGACTACCCTTACAGGGCCATTGAGCTCTCAGTGCCCTGCTGAGAAACCTGTCCTTTTTCTATCTTTAAAGAAAGGTACATACAACAATAATCCCAACCCTTATACATTATCAGTGGTCTGCATTTTTCATTGTGATTGGTTGATGTACTCTTTGAATACTGTGTGTGTGTGTGTGTGTGTGTGTGTGTGAATGTGTGTTTTTCCCCCAAACATTCTTTTTTTAAATTAAATTTTGTTTATTTTTAGTTTACATCATTCATTCCCACAAGATTTTGAGTTACAAATTTTCTCCCTGTCTTTCCCCAACCCACTACCCCAAAACAGTGATCCCACTGTATACCCCTTCCCCCCAATCTGCTTTCTCCTATATCTTCCTCCATCCCCCCTACAACTTTCCAGTAGGGCAAGATGGATCTCTATACCCCAGTGCCTGTATATCTTATTTCCCAGTTGCATGTAAAAATAATAATAATTTAAAAAAACATTTGATTTTAAAACTTTGAATTCCAGATTCTTTCCCTTCCTCCCTTGTCACCCACCCTTACTGGGAAGATAGGCAACTCAATATAGGTCGTACATGTGTAGCTATGCAAAACATTTCCATAGTAGATATATTGTGAAAGACTGACTATATTTCCCTCCTTGCTATCCTGATCCCCACTTGTTCTATTCCCTACTTTAACCCTGTCCCTTTTCAAAAGTGTGTGCTTCCAACTTCCCTCCCCCCCAACCTGCCCTCCCTTCCATCCTCCTTCTCATCCCCTTCCCTCCTAATCTCCTGTAGGGCGAGATACCCTATTTAGTGTGTATGTCATTCCCTCCCTCAGCCACATACAATGAGAGTAAGGTTGACTCATTTCCTTTTGCCTTCCTGTTCTTCCCTCCATTGTAGCATTTTTCCCTTGCCTCTTCTATATGGGATAATTTACCCCATTCTGTCTCTCCCCATCTCCTCTCATTATATTCCTCTCTCACCCCTTAATTTCACCTTTTAAATATCATCCCTTCCTGTTCAATTGGTCCTGTGCCCTCTATCTATGTATACCTGTACACATATATACATACACTCATATATGTATTCACACTCCCATATGCCTTCCTATATAGACATATATATGCATGTGTGTGTGTGTGTGTGTGTGTGTATACACACACATTTATATTCCCTTCAACTATTTTCATACTGAGAAAAGTTTCATAAGTTACAATTATCGTTTTTCCATGTAGGAATGTTAATAGTTCAACTTTGATGAGTTCCTTATGATTTCTTTTCCCTGTTTACCTTCTCATGCTTCTCTTGCTTCTTATATCTGAATGTCAGATTTTCTATTCAACTCTGGTTTTTTCATCAAGAATGCTTGAAAGTTCTCTATTTCATTGAATGACCATATTTTCCCCTGAAACATGATACTCAGTTTTGCTGGGTAGGTGAATCTTGGTTTTAATCCCAGCTCCTTTGACCTCTGCAATATAATATTCCAAGCTCTTTGATTCCTCAATGTAGAAGCTGCCAGATCCTGTGTTATCCTGATTGTGTTTCTACGATATTCAAATTTTTTCTTCTTGACTGCTTGTAATATTTTCTCCTTGATCTGGGAACTCTGGAACCTGGCTATAATATTCCTAGGGGTTTTCTTTTTGGGATCTTTTTCAAGAGGTGATGGGTGGATTCTTTCAACCTCAATTTTGCCCTCTGGTTCTAAAACATCAGGGCAGTTTTCCTTGAGAATTTCTTGAAGGATGATTCTAAGTTCTTTTTTTGATCATGGCTTTCAGGTAGTTCAATAATTTTTAAATGATCTCTCCGGAATCTATTTTCCAGGTCAGTGATTTTTCCAATGAGATATTTCACATTGCCTTCTATTTTTTCATTCTTTTGGATCTGTTTAATAGTATTTTGATTTCTCATAAAGTCACTAGCTTCCAATTGCTCCAGTCTAATTCTGAAGGTATGATTCTCTTCAGTGAGGTTTTGAGATTCTTTTTCCATCTGGCAAATTTGACTTTTTAAGGCATTCTTCTCCTCATTGACTTTTTGAGACTCTTTTGCCATTTGAGTTAGTCTGTTTTTTAAGGTGTTATTTTCTTCAGTCAGGTTGTTGACTCTCTTTTCATGATTTTCTTGCATCATTCTTATTTCTCTTCCCAATTTTTCCTCCACTTGTCTTATTTGGTTTTGAAAATCCTTCTTAAGCTCCTTTATGTCCTGTAACCAGTTCATATTTTTCTTGGAAGCTTTTGGTGCAGGAGTTCTGACTTTATTGTCTTCCTCCTGTTCCATGCTTTGATCCTTTTTGTCCCCCAAAAAGGAATCCAAAGTCGGGTTGCTTTGCTTCCTTTTCTTGTTCAGGTTGCCACTCAATTACTTGACTTTTGAGCTTTTTGCCACAGTAGAACTCTGCTTCCAGAGAGGAGAGCTTTGTCCCAAATCACTGGGGTCTTCACGGCTGCCAGAGGTATTAGTTGGGTGCCCTCTCTGAAACCTCCACTGGCTCTGGCACCTGGTCACACATCCCAGGACCTCCACCCTAGACTGCAATCCAGATCCAAGCAGGTTAAAGCAAGAGTGATTCCCCCTCCGACTGGTTGGTTGGTCCCCCTGCAATCTGCAGGCCCGGAGCTCTGAAGCAGCCACATGGCAGCAGCTGCATGGCCACAGCACCTCAGCTGCTTCTCCTTCTGGGGGCAGAGACCAGACCCCACTCCCAGACCCCCTGTTCCCACCAGGTCCACACTGAACTCTCACTTTGTCTTTGACATTTATGGGTTGATAATTCGGGGGAAACAACCACAGCTGCTGATGATCCACTCTCTTGAAGTCCCTCCAGCTGGGAATTGTCAGGGTGCCCTGAGGCTAAAACTGCTGGCTGGGGTGGGGGGGCTGAGCTCTGCTCCCATCTTGCTGCCATGGACCCCTCCTGTTGGCTTGAAGCGCTGTCTTTAGCGGGAGGTTTGTTTCTCTTTGTCACTTTGTGGGTTCTGTAGCCCTAAAGTTTGTTTAGAGTCATTTTTATAGGTATTTGAGGTGGTTATGGAGGGGGCAGATAGAATTTTCCTGTATCTACGCTGCTATCTCCCCAAAGCATTATGAAAGCTCTCAAGCATTTTGTCTCAAGCTGACAAGCATTAGAGCTCAGAGATGGGGAAAACAGAAGGTGGATGAGTGAAATCAACATGTCTGAGTTTCATCCTGTTTCTGCCTGGGATGAACAGCCCTGCTTAGTCATTTGCCACCTGGGCAATCACCTTATGCATACTTGGAGGAGGCCATCAGGTGAAGAGTAGTACTCAGTCAGAGTCAAATGGAACCTTCCTATAAGACTATATGATAGGCCCAGAATGGACAGAATAAAGTGATTGATGAATCAAGATGATTTGGGGGGAGGACGTCTAGACTTGTGATTTCACTGGTATGAACAATTCCTGATGAGAAAATGGCCTCTACCAAAGCAAGTATCAGGTTCCAGGGTAGCACCTGCAACTTGGAGTCTTATTTGCTTGGGGATATTGAGGAGTTAAGTGACTTGCCAAGGCTGACACTGCCCATTACATGTCAAAGGAGGGATTTGTACCTAGGGCTCCCCGGTTCTGAAGCCGGGTCTCTGTCCACTATACATAGCTGTCTCTCAAAGTAATTTTACCTACAGTGGAAGGGAAACTATGCTATGTGATTAGACCATTGTGTCAGAAGCAATATCTTAGAGGCAGCTTGGTGGCACAGTGGATAGGGCCTTGGACTAAAGTCTAGAAAACCAGAGTTAGGAAGACCTGAGTTTGAATCTTAACTCATTTAACTAGCTGTATAACCTTGGGCAAGTCAATTAATCAGTCTCAGTCTCAGTAACATGCGTTTCTATACTGTATAGTAATTAGTTTGGTTTTTTTTTTTATAGTACTTCAGCGTTCCCCTAAACAACCGCAAAGATAGGTAGGCCAAATATCCTCATTTCACAGAAGGAGAAACTGCGACTCCAAGGTTGACTTGTCCATGGTTGTGGGGCTATCTAGGAAATAGAATATGTGTGAAATGGAGTTTGAACATGGCTTTCCTGCCTCCAAGCCTCATGTGTTTGCTGCTATGACATAATGCGTCACTGCTTGATGGTCTCTAAGACAGCATTATAATGAAACGCTTAATCTTAGTGTTCTCCCTCTGAGATTACCCCCAATTTACCTTGCATTTCTTTTATTGTCGTCTTTCTCATTGGCCTGTGAGCTCCTTGGGAATGAAGACTTAAAAAAAAAAAACTTTATTATTTTCCCATCTCTTAACAAATAGTAGATGTTTAATAAATGCTAGTTGTGTATAGCATGCTCTTTAAATTTAAATTTTTGTATGGGAAGTCTAAATATTATAAAATAAAATACTCTAAATTTAGGGTTCTTAATTTTTTTTGGTCATGGACTCCCTCTCTGGCACTCTGGTGAACCCTGTAAGTCCCTTCTCAGAATAATGTTTTTAAATTAATAAAGTATAGGAAAAGTATAACAAAGAAAACCCGATTATATTCAAATATAGTTATCAAATATTTTTTTAAAAACCACAAATTCCCATGTTAAGATCCCTTGGATTAAAGGGGTAACTTTCAGAATCAGTTTTTCTCTCTCCATTTCTTTTGTGCCACATCACAGAATTGGACGGGAGCTCAGAGGCCATGTAATCAACCTCATACATGAACAAGAATCCCATTGATGGGATTCTCTATCCTTCCTCCTCTCCCTCTTCCTCCTTTTCTTTTGTTCCTCCCTCCCTCTCTTTGTGTATGCCATGGAGCTCAGCAAATCTCTGAATTACTTTGTATTGGAAAATTTCAGAAAGCATTTGACTGACATGCAAGTCAGTCTGCTTCTATCATGAGATCACAAATTTGGAGTTGGGAGGTCTTTAAGTCCTAGAGATATACTCATTTTATGGTTGAAGAAATGGAAGCACAAAGAGGATAAATTTAAAAACCCGTTTTTTTTTTTTTTAAGGTCCAAACTAATGATGATGATGATAATGTATTTATATAGCATTTTAAGGTTTGCAGAGCACTGTATATATGTTATCTCTTTTGATCCTCAATCAAAAGGAGGTAGATGCTGCTATCATCCCTGTTTTACAGTTGAGGAAACTGAGAGCAGGTTAAGTGACTTGCCCAGGATCACACAGCTAGTTAGTGTCTAAAGTAGAATTGGAATTCACATGTTCCTTATTCAAATTTAGAGGTCTTAACCACTATTCTACTTAGCTTCTGAGTAATATAAAGAATCAAATACAAGATATTTAAACTGCCTTAATACTAATATAACAATAATTAATTATAGAATTAATATTATAATTATATAATATTATAATAATTAATATTATAATAAACATTAATAAATATTTAAATTACCAAGATTTTGAAATTGTGATCTTTCTTCTATTCCAACTTGCATTAGCATTTTCTACCACCTTTGATCCTGGAGGTAGTAGAGCTGCTGGAATTTATTGTGTAGGGAACAGGGAAGTGATATGATCAGTTTTATGTTTTAGGAAGAGCACTGTGTAGCTGAAAGGATGAACTGGAGTGGGGAGAGCTTTGTGGCAGGCAGTCCCACTAGCAGGCTATTGCTGTCATCCAGGAGAGCCGTTCCAGCATGGTTGCAGCGTCAGAGGAGATAAGGGGCATATTTGAGACATGTTGTGAAAGTAAAATCCACAGTTATGCCTTCAGAACAAATTGGCTACAGGGAGTAAGAGAGAGTTGAGGAGTTGAGCATGATAACTATGTTTCAAGCCTGGGTGACTGGGAAGATGGTGGTTCTCTCAATAGTTACAGGGATGTTAGGAAGAGGGGAGAGTTTAGGAGAAATGATGAGGTCATTTTTGGACATACGTCGAATTTAACATGTCTCTGGGATGTCTACTCTGAGCTATCTGAAGGAAGTTGAAAATGTGAGACTGGAGGTCAAGGAGGGGAAGGGAAAGGGATTAAGTGTATATGGAGCACCTACTTAGTATGTGAGAGATATATATATAGTGTGTGTGTGTGTTAAGCACATTTTACAAATATCTCATTTGATCCTCACAACAACCTTGCAAGGTAGGTGCTATAATTATTTGCAGTTTACAGTTGATGAAACTGAGGCGATCGGACTAAGTAACTTCCCCAAGGTCATACAACTACTGACTGTCTGATGCTGGATTTGAACTCTAGGCTTCTTGACTCCAGGCCCAGCACTTTCTCTACTGTGCCACCTACAGGCCTTTTTAGAAGAGAGATTGAAGAGAATTGTGAGAGTAGGGATGATAGCAGGGTCGAACTGCTAGAGAAGATGGGAGGGAATGGGATCACTTGTGCATGTGGTAGAGGGACTTGTCAAGGAGAAGGGCTGCCTCGTTATGGGAGATAAGGGCAAAGGAGGAGATAAACAGCAGAAGGCATCTGGGTGATATGAGTTGAGGAGGAGGGGAGAAGTGTCATTGATCTCTTGAAGGCTGTACCATTGAAAGGCAAATCCTGGGAGAGCTGGCCTCTCTGGAAATACTTTTTAGTAAAGTTCTGACAATCAAGTATATGTCCATTCATTCAACAGGCATTTAAAAAACATCTTCATTCTCAAGTATATCCTTTCCTCTCCCTTACTGGTAACAAAAAATAACAAAGGAGAGGGGGCAGAAAAAGAAATTTAGCAAAACTAACAAACCCCCCACCACCACCACCACCAACCAACCAAATTTTTGGCATATTATCTGGAGAAAGGTACATTTTTCACCTTTAAAAAAAAACTATTTCTCTTACTATTAGTGGTTTGGCACAATCTTTCATATGCTTCTTAATAATTTGCAAATATTCTTTTGGAAATTATTCATAATATTTGACTACTTACCCATTGAGAAATAGCTGTTGGTTTTATATATTTGGGTTAGTTGGCTGTATTTCTTGAATATCTGGCCATTATTATTATTTTTTTTTTTGCTTTTTTGGAGGGCAGTTGGGGTTAAAGTGACTTGCCCAAGGTCACATGGCTAGTTTTTGTGCTGTGTCTGAGGCTGGATTTGAACTCAGGTCCTCCTGACTCCAGGGCCTGTGCTCTACTCAACTGCGCCACCTAGCCACCCTATATCTGGCCATTATAAGAGATATTGACACTAAGATTTTTTTTTTTTTGCTCCAATCACAGAAGTTCTTTTCTTATTCTAGCTACATAAGTTTTCTTTGTGCAAAAGTTTTTTGGTTTCATGTAAATGAAATTTCTGTATGCATTTGTGATCTTTTCTATTTCATGTTTGGTTTAGAACTGTGGGGGGGCAGCTATAACCATGAAATCTTATTCTCCTGTAATTTTTTTATGCTGTGACTTTTAATATTCAGGCTGCTTAGCCATTTGGAGTCTGTTGTGGTATATAATCTAAGTTGGTGATCTAAACCCAATTTCAGCCTGAGGTTCTCATTTTCCCTACACTTTTTCTCAAATAGGGATCAATCAGTATTTATTTCAGCACTGACCAAATGCCAGACACTATGCTGGGTGCTAAAGATACACAGACAAGAATAAAGCGGTCCCCGTCTAAAGTGAGTTTATATTGAGGGGGCTGGGATGAGGACAGCACAGTTCTGTTGGGGGGAGGGGAAGCACAAAAAAGTCTTTCAGGTAATTTGGGGGGAAGAGGGAACTGCTCCATATCCTGTTACGTGTCTTATATATATGTTTTATATATATGTTTTACATATCCGTATCTCTGTCTTGTTGGTACATATTTGTTCATACGCCCCTTGAGGCTACGAACTATATTCGGCTTTGTTTCCCCAGTGTTTGGCACATAGTAGGCCCTTTATAAATGCTTGTTGACTTATTTGTGACTAGTACTTTGTTGTCTCCCCATGTTGACTTTACTTACGTTATTTTAGCCATTGTGTATACTGTTCTCTTGGCCCTGCTTCCTTTCCTCCATATGATTGCATACAAATCTCCCATGTTTCTCGTAATTCTTCATTTTCATCATTTCTCCCATCACAGTAATATTCCCCTGATACTCTTACACCTCAGTTTGCTTGGCCAGTCCCCAACTGTTGGGCGTATGTTTTGTTTCCAGGTTTTTTTTTTGTTGTTGTTATTACAAATAATGCTTCTGTGAATGTTTTTTGTACATATGGGTCTTTTCTTGCTGTCGGTCACCTCCCTGGGGTATAGTTCTAGTAGTTGAATCTCTGGGTCAAAGGGCATGAATAATTGAGTAACTTTGCTTGCATAATTCCAAGTTGTTTTCCAGAAAAGTTGGGCCAATTCATTCATAGCTCCACCAGCTGGGAATACATTGCTTCTCTTCCCACAGCCCTTCTACCAATGAACTTTCCCGTTCTCTTCCCATCTTTGCTCACTTGATGGTTTTGAGGGGATCATAGGATCATAGATTTAGAGGTGAAAGGAGCTTGGAGATACAAATCCTCCTCTTCCCCTTTCATTTTGAGGATAAAAAGACTGAACTCCAGAGACCTTAGGTCATATTGCCTGTGGTCATAGAGATAGAGTCAGGAGCAGAATTAGAACCTAGACCCTCTGACTCTAAATTTAGTTCTCTTTCTATTAAACCAAAGCTGTTAAATTTACATTTCTTTGAGTATTATTGATTTGGAATGTTTTTTTTTTCTCAGATGATTAGTTAGATAGTTGGTATTTTCTTTTTAGAAACTTTTCTTCATATCCTCTGACCACTTGTCCGTTGGGGAATGGCCCTTAATCTTATATGTTTGGGTCAGTTCCTTATGAATTTTGAATGTCAGGCTTTTTTTCAGAGATATTTAATGGGAGAGAAGCAAAGGGGGTGTATTGCAGAGGTATAAAATTTCTGGCACTGGTGCAAGAAGCCAGCAAAACTCCCCCCCAAAATGTAGCCTGAACCAGAATAAAATCTAACTAGGGAATATTTAACAATACAGATATAATGTAACATAGGTAATGTTAATTTATGATTTTTTCAAAAGTCAATATGAGGCAGCAGGGATCAGTTTCTATTTGAGTTTGATGCTACTGGTGTAGTGAATGGAGAGTAAGCCTCAAATTTAGGGAGACCTGGATTCAAGTCTGGTCTCTGATATAATAATTACCAATCTTGGTACATCTTGGAAAAGGCTTTACCACAACTTATCTCATTTGTTCATGTACTGGCTCTGTGACCCTGGGTGAGTCTAAGCTGTTAGGGCTCTGCACCTAAAGTCAGAAACTGCACCTGCAGATGTACATGGGTAGAGCAGGTTTTCTTACTAGGTGTTCTCTACACCAGTGACGCCACAGTCACAGTCACACGCTGGTCTGAAAAATAATAATGCAAAGATTTTCCTCCATTCTATCTTCATCTGTTTCTACTTCGGGTCTGTTTATACCCCTATTGCCTCTTTCCCTTTTCTCCCCCACTTTTAAATTCCAGGAGGGTAGGAGTTGTGTCTTCATTATTTTACTGTCTCCTTCAGTACCTGATGTAGGGTTTTGCATAGAGTAGGCAGTTACTCTAGAGCTGTTGAATGAATGAGTCACTTGATCCCTATTTGTTCCACATTGCTTCACATTGTTGTACATTAGCCTCTTTACCTGATGTAGAGAAGACCAGGTCTCTCCGACAACCTCCTGACATGCACATCTTATTTGCCCAAAGTGCCTGATTTCTCCCTTGATGAGAACTGCAGCTTACTGATTACACTCTAATTGAAGGAGGGAACCAGAGAGCCTCAGCATACTTTTATATGAGCAAATTGGCTGCCAGCACTAGGATGTTTGGCAGTTCTCTGGGTTTATTGTGGGAAATAAATGAGGGCCATGTTTCATCACTGCCAGTAGAGGAAGTTGCCATGGGTACTGCAGCATGGAAGACTAATTAAAAAAAAAAGAGCAGAAGCAACTGTGTTCAACAAGGAAACATTTGGTCTGAAAATATACATTTGGTTTTAGCATAGACTAGGGAATCCAGCCTACTTAGAGATCAGGTATAACTTCTTTTTTTTTTTCTTTATTAATTTGCTGGTTTACTTTGAGTTTACAAGGTTCAGTTACCCAGTTCTTTGAGTTTCAAATTTTCTCTCCCTCCCCATGGCAGCATACTGTCAGGTATAGGATCTGCAGATACTTTCACATTAGACATTGGTCAGGTTGAAAAGAAGGATTGTAAAGGATGGAATGAGAAATGGGAAAGAGGAGACCAAATCAAACAAGAAAGAGAAAGAGAGCAGGTAGTTTGATTCAATCTGCATTGAAACTCTGTTCTTTCTGGTTCTTTCTCTGAATGTAGACATCTCTCTCCATCATGAGTCTTTTGGAATTGACTTGTAGCCCAGCATTCAGGTATAACTTCTTAAAATAAATTTTATTTTTATTTTCAGTTCTAAATTCTCTCCCTCCCCCACTCATTGACCTTTGATCTGTTCTTTAGATGGTTCCCTGCTCATGCCAGCTGGCCTATGTTGTCCTCCAGAGGACACCACTTGGTATTCTTTGAAAACAGTGTGGGAATCATTCCAGAAATGTGACATCCATGTTTTTTTCTCCTGGTCTCAGTAGCTTCCACCTCCCGTTTGTCGAGGAATCCAGATTTTTCATAGCTGGGAACTAAGACTTCTAGAAAGAGAAGTACAATGGAAGTGAAAAGAAGTGGGGTTTTTTTCTAAGGGATTTGGTCATGGTGGATGTAAAAGAAAGAGAAATCAAAAGTTCTTCATAGGCAGCAAAGATTGCGTAAAATGTCTGATTTTGGCAGGGTGCCTACCATTGTCTTGCTCCATTTATTGGTCAGTCCCTCATTTAATAAGCATTTATTAAGCACTTACTACATATCAGGTACTGGGCAAAGTGCTGGGCATAGAAATAAAGTGAAAACAGTCCCTTCTCTCAAGGAGCTCATATTCTAATGGGGGAGACAACATGCAAACACCTATGTCCAAACAAGCTATGGACAAGATAAATTGGAGCTGTTTAATAGAAGGAAGATTCTAACTGGGGTGGGGGGAGGCAGGCAAGAAAGGCTTTGTTATCATGTCAGCTTCTTGTCATAATTATGGAATATCAGTAGTGCAGTTCAGGGGCATATAGCCATGGGACATACGTTCTCCTTGAGGGGTGATGGCCTTGTCTCTGTACTAGGAGCTGGGAGTGGTAGAACTGTTTTTGTTTTGGTTTATGTTTTTTCAGACTAGGTAGAGAATAGCAATAATTTGTCATCTCTGGAAATTCTGTCTCATGACCAGGCCTTGCCTTAGCTGCTTATAGACATTATCCTATCTTGCCTCAAGCTTGATAAAAGTAGTGTAATACAGTAGAGAGTTGCATTTGGAATTGGAGGTCCTGGGTTCAAATCCTCCTTCTATCTTTACCAAGCTGTGTGATTTTTGGATAAGTCACTTTATTTATTTTTGCTTTTTGGAGGGCAATTGGGGTTAAGTTTCTTGTCCAAGGTCACACGGCTAGTTTTTGTGTTAAGTGTCTTGAGTCTGGATTTGAACTCAGGTCCTCCTGACTCCAGGGCCGGTACGCCACCTAGCCTCCCGGATAAGTCACTTTTACTACTCTGGGCCTCAGTGTCCTTTTCTGAAAAATGATCTCATGGTCTCTTCCAGCATGAAATTCTATGATGGGGCAATTTTGGAGTCCATTTAGGACTCGGCTATGCTAAAAATGCCATCCCCTTCCTTAAGGCATTTATTGGAAGGCCTACTATTTGTCTTATCCATCTTGCATTCTCTCATTGGCTATTTTACCCAGTGTTTGAAATCTGTTTCGAATGGCCTAGCTTTACCCATTGTGAGTTTCAGTGATCTGCTTGGTACTGAGGATGTGCTGAATTATACAGAAGCTTTTTCTCAACCATTTTTCTGAAATGTGTTTTCCCTGTCCACTCATCAAATCTGAAGAACTACTGAAGACTTGGAGGCTAACCAGCTCCCGCCACTGCCTCAGAAATCAAATGCTCCTTTGTCATGGCCAAAGAAAACAAGACCCAAAAAACCCTCAAACCTACTCATCCAAGGCTTTAATTGCTACTATAGTCAGCCATGGAGAATTTTGAGTTTAGCTTCTTTGAACTGAAAAGAACTTCCAGTGCTAAATATTTAACCCAAGTCTTGTCCCCATTTGTCTGGGTGACCCTCAGCAGCATATTTCTTCTCTGCCTGCTTCAGCCTGTGAGTTAACTAAGTCTGCTGCTGTGTTCCAACACTAATTAGTGCACATTATTCTTCCCTAGTTAGGAATTATAGTCATTCTGAGAAGGCTTGAATGAGGTAAGAATTGTATGATAAGATGGTTTTCCTTTAAGGCTTATTTCTCAGCAAAGCATAAGAAGCAAAACAGTTTCTTGGTAGATCAAAGGTAGTATTTTTCTGTCAGTGAATTTCAAACTCCATAGGTGGCATTGCTCATTTTGGGACAGTCAGACTAGTTGTTAGCACTCTGAGACAGTAGACTAAGCTGGTCATAGGAATCGGCAGCTGTGATGGTGACTGTGGTTGGTATCAGAACTAGGAGCCATACAAAGAACAAAAATGGAATCAGCCAGGCAGGCCTCCACCTTCAGATCATCAGGCAAGGCCTAAAGCAGAGAATCCCAACTGAGGACCCTCGAACTTGGTTTTGTTTTTTTTCTGTTGTTTTTTTTCCTTCAACTTTTGATAATTGTATTTTAGCATAATTTATTTCCATTGTCTCCCTATGTATTTTGTTCTATTCATTTACAAACATTATTATTATTATTATTATTTGCTTTTTGGAGGGGGAAAGTAGGGAAATTGGGGTTAAGTGACTTGACCAGGGTCACATAGCTAGTTTTGTGTTATGTGACTGAGGCCGGATTTGAACTCAGGACCTCTTGACTTTGGGGCCAGTGCTCTATTCACTGCACCACCTAGCCACCCCCATTATTATTATTATTATTATTACTAAAAGGAGTCTATAGGCTTCACCAGAGGCCTCTCTCTCTCTCACATACACACACACACACACACACACACACACACACACATGCACACACAAAGTTAGAGGAAGCTGTGGTCTAAAGTCAGGTGATTTGAACCAGGGAGGTCTCATAAAGCATATTTTCCCCTATTATATAATGAGATCTCCGTCTTTTTTTTAATTTGCTCAATTGTGTGTTAACCTTCTTTTTCAGCAGTGAGTTGCATGTCTCCTTGTGATCCAAACACCACGTTGTCCAGGACTTGGTATGCTTCTCATATGTATAGATTTCAGATGGCAAGGGATAAGGTCAGGGAGCTTGATGGGAGCAGACAGATGGAATCCATGGTGAACTGGCCCTCTTTCTTTGTCAGAATCTGTGTATGATAAAGGCAGGCCAATACTTCACTTCTGACATAGTGCGAGTTGGGTCCATCCTCACCTTACGATCCTTTCCAGCAGCATTACAAACATGGTGCTTCATAATTCTCCACTTAGTCCTCTTCCTTCCCACTTGTAACCATGAAGAAGATTCTGATTTCTAATGTTAGCTGTGCCTTGGAGAGTCTGAGCTGCTTTTCTAAGGAGTCAATAAGATCCTTAGTGGCAGCTGGATAGAGCGAATGGGCTGGAATCCTGGAGACCTGAGTTCAAAGCCAGCCTCAGGGACTTGCTGTGTGACCCTGAGCAAGTCACATAATCTCTGTCTGCCTCAGTTACCTCATCTGTAAATGGGAATAATAACAACCTACCTCCTAGGCTTATTGTGAGGATCAAACGAGATAATAATTACAGAGCCTTCGCACAGTGCCTGGCACATAATAAGCATTATATTATAATTGCTATTATTATTATTGTTAATTTTCAGCTTCTAGTCGACTCTGTTGACTTTTCACTGGCCGACTTTGCAATTTTTGCCAAGTTTTTGCCACGAGTTTTTAATACACTTTGCTCTGTTAGTTAATATTATTCCTTTTTTTTTTTTTTTAACTTTTACCCAGAGACATCCCAGGAGATCATAATCCTGGTTCTCTTATATTCAGCATTAAAGTACTGTTTTTTCTTGAGGTGAGTTTGAGATTGTAGGGATATATCATATTGGTCTTGATAACAGGCCATACCCCTTCCCTCAAATGGAGTCTCTTTGAATGAAAAAAACTATATATGATTATACACTAAAAAAAAAATCATGCAGAATTATGTTTATAAAATAGATGGTTTACTGTGTGAGTTTTAACAATTTTCTCTAAAATCAAATCCAAATATTTTATGCATTTTAATTATCATTCCCTTTGTCATCATTACTTTCATTATCATTATCGATTGTAGGCAACACCCAGGTTTTGTACCCAGCAAATGGGAGACAAATGTAGCCTCTGTGGATCATTGTGGTATTTGAATTGTTTTGAAATTACTGGTTGGTTCTGTGCCTTGCTTAAGACAGAAAGGTTTATTGTTGTCAGAAGCAAAGCCAGCAGTTGGATGGGTAAGTGGACAGCTTCCTAGTGTGTAATTCTCAGCAGGTCACACTAAGAAACACTAACTTATTAATATTAATTTGTATAAATGCCCATATTTATAATGGCAAAAAATTCCACTTCCTTTGGCATTATTTTGAGGTCACTCACGTCCAGTGTGTTTCCTTGAAGTCTCATAGCCTTTTGAAGGTACTAGCAAATAGGGGGTATAATTTCCAACCCTCATGTAGGCTACACTTCTACTTTGTCTTAGCTCTTGCTTTAAAAAAAAAAAATTGAATCCAGGGTGCATAGGGGGAGAAAACACCATTTTCTCTTTTTATTGGGAGATTCAGAGAGCTTAGGAGGAGCAGTTGCTGTGTTTTAATGACCTACCCCAGCCAGTTAGTCAGGGGCCAGAAATTAAGGAGGTTCTGTATGAAGTTATGTCTCTCTTTTGTCTTTGGTCAGTTTTCTGGGTGGGAGGTTTTAAGCCCTTTCACTGGTCATTTAGCTCAGAGATTAAAACGGTATCTTAGGGGCACTGAGATATGTGGTCATGGTGATGTGGGATGGGATGGGCAGAAGTGGAGAAGACTCGAATCTTACCTCATACAGGTATAAATCAGTATATTCTCTCCTCCAGATTTGACTTGTTCCCAACATACAGCCATAAGACAGATGATATGCTCAGAATGCTAAATAAACTTTGGCTTCTGCATGAGAGACACAGGGGAAAGAAATCCCATTTTCAAAGAAAAGAGGATATTGATGGAAGAATAATGCTTTCAGGCTTCTGCATGGGGTCCTGTAGTGAAAAAGCCCAAAGAGCTTCCTTAGGACTTTTCTGTGAGCTGAGCATGAGAGACGTGTTTGTCCAGAGCTGGGTGGGAAATATCTTAAATGGAAAAGGGACCATATTGGTAGAGAAGATTGTTTTATTTTCATTTTTCTAAAAGGTTTTCAAAGTGGTAGAGTGGTTTTTTTTAATGTTCTTTTTTAAAAATAGAAGACTGGGATGGGAAAAGTGACTGAAAGTAAAATCTTTTAGTGACAGTCTTTGTGATACATATTGGAACACTTAAAAAGTGGGCCTCATGCTGCAACATAGGGGGTGTTTGTATTCCCGGTCAGAGGACCCTGATTCAAATCCTGCCTTTGCTATTTAATGTCTGTATGACTCTGGGCTAGTCCTCGACCCCTCTGACTTTGAGATTTCTGAACTATAAAATGAAGGGGTTTGAGTAGATGGCCTCTGAGATGTCTTTAAGCTCCAAATCTATCATTCCATGGAATGGAATTGGAAGCAAAATCATTATGTTGTCAAAGGCCCCAGAAAGTATTCTTGGGGTTAGGTTGTAAATGACCCAGAGGAAGGGAATTGTCAAAGTTATAAGTGGATACCAGTGTTAGGAGGGCAGCTAGGTAGTCCAGTAGATAAAGTACTGGGCCTGGAGTCAGGAAGACTCATCTTCTTGAGTTCAAATCTGGCTTCAGACACTTACTGGGTGTGTGACCCTGGGCAAGTCATTTCACCCTCTTTGCCTCAGTTTCCTCATCTGTAAAATGAACTGGAAAAGAAAATGGCAAGCTGCTCTAGTATCTTAGCCAAGAAAACCCCAAATGGGGTCGTGAAGAGTCTGACACAATTGAACAACAACAGAAACCAGTCTTAGAGATGGCGTCTGATTCTTAATGATTTAAGAAGCAAAAGCCTTCCTTCTTTTCCCATGTCTCTCTAAATGGCAAAGGAGTGAGAAAGAAGATCAGCGGTGCAGGAAGGGGACGTCTGTTACCTCAGATGGAAAGCCTCAAACACATCTCTCCAAGACTGTTTTACTATTGACCCTTGCCAGAAATCCTGGGATCCAGGTCTAGCTCTGTTACTTGCTAGTCCTGTGACCTAGGGCAAGTCTGATTAACTTGAGCTCCATTTTTTAAATCTGTAAAATGGTGGTAATACTTAGTACCCTGCTTTCCTTACTGGGTTACTGTGAAGAATCAATGAGATTATTATGTGGGAAAACACTTGGTAAATTATAAAATGCTTTCTATAATAAGGCATTATCATTTGTATTCTAGTTGTGAAGGCTGTATTGGCTGTTCAGTGGGAACAAAGAGCTTTCCAGGTTCTTGTCCTTTCCTTTATCCTCCTAAAGTAAATGGAAACTTCAAAGAAGAGGCCTAAGGAAAGACCAGTTGACCTACTTTTTCTCAAGACTGGGCATTTCTTAGGAGCCAATGAAATTAAAAGTGATTCTAGCCAGGGAGATATTGCTGTCCTCATGCTGGGTCTCAGATTTAATTATTCCACTCCATCCACATTAGCACGGACTGTTCCAAGCATTCTTGGAGCCAATATGGATCAGTAGCTAAGCAACAGGTGAGTCGCTTAGGGCCTTTTTTCTAATTTTGACTATTCTTGCTGAAGTCTGGATAAGTTGTGCCTCTTTCTCTTTACTTCTAAAATGAGATTAACAATACTGACTTCTTAGGTTTAGAAGAGTCCTGAATAAAAGTAATCATGAATTATGTGCAAACACCAAATGCTCTTGGAGTTATGATTATTAGAACCAATATGAGCTAATAGTATCCAGGTAAACCTGAGATTGAAACAACTAGATGTCACATTGGACAGAGTGCTAGATCTGGAGTCGGGAAGACCTTAGTTCATATTTGGCCTCAGGAACATTGGGCAAGTCACTTGACCACTGTCTCCCTCAGTTTCCTCAATTGCAATATGGGGATAATAATAATACCATCCACTTCCTAGGATGAAGATCAAATGAGGTAATATTTATAAAGTAGTTAACAGTACCTGGCACATAGTAGGCTCTATGTAAACGGTAGCTAGTATTATTATTGTTAAACAGACTGAATTGTGAAAGGACGTTAAGCATGAGTGAATGATTCAAGTCCTGGCCCTGAGACTTAGTGGCTCACCCTGTACAGTCGCCCTCTGAGTGGTCCAGGCAGATTTCTAAAACTGAAAGTTGAAAAGACAGTGCCAATCTGAGTTGAGAGACAAAGTTCCTTAATAGAAGCTCTCTGCTCTGACAAACTCATCAGTCCAGCACACCCCCTCTTTTATCCTCCCCCCCCCCAAAAGAAATAATGAATAAGAAAAAGTATGGATGTGTCAGACACTGCTAGGAATATAGACAGAAAAGTGAGGCACTCCCTGGCCTCGAGGAGCTTACATTCTAATGGAGACAACACCGATGGGAGCAGTGGCCAAGGAAGGCAGAAATGAGCCACCGGCACTAGATTTATTGGGCTCCTTCTTTCCAGAAGTGTTGTCTTGATTACCATGCTCAAAGCCAAAACTGGAAGGCAGAGGGAGTATGTGTGTCAGGAAAGGACAGGGCAAGATGGTGCCAGTGAAATGGAGTATGAAGCATAGTCTGGTCTAGGGCCAGTAAGATACTGATGGTGAGCTTCAGTTCCATTGCAGGAGCTCCAAAGCTGAGTGATTAATTCCCCCTTGTTGTAATCTAGATGGTACTTCTCCCACCCCTGCTGCAGTTTTTTTTTTTTTAACCGAACTAGTCTTTTCTTTGTAGGAAAGTCTTAGGACTTCCTCTGTCTATGCTGATCTGCAATTTGTAATTTACATATGAGAATAGTGACTTGGCCATTGTCACTTAGCCTGGTGGCATTGCAGCCATGAGCTCTTTCTCCATTAGCCTGGCTCCCTTTCTGGGGGCACCTTTCTTCTGAAGAATTCAAAGCACTTCCAGCTGTCAGGAAGATTTGGGGTTAGGGATCGCCCCAGTAAAGTATTAAGTGCTTTGCTTGACGGTTCCCAGTAGAGAATGGAAGCAAGCCTGAATGTCCTGTCTGCTGGGTTCTTTTTCCCCCTAGGCCTATGAGTTCTTTCCTTAACCTCAGATCTGGATGCTACTTGGTCACCAACTAAAGCTAGCACCTATCACTTGGTTGTGATGAGGGCTCCCCTGTGATTTTGCTTCCGTGCCAGTTTACACCTTATTCAGGATTTAAACTTGTTCCTTTTTTGGGTGCCTTGCACAAAGGGATGACCTGTATTGCTTGTGCTTGTATCCTTTATTTTGCATTTTTCCTCTGTAGTGGCTGTTCATATGAATGAAATGACAACTACCAAACCAGGTACATGCCAAGCTGTCTTTGTGCCTGTTGCAAAACGTGTTTTCCCTTCCTGTCGATTTAGAGAGAACACCCCAAAAATATTCTGTTTTGCTAAGAGAATTGATACCACATTTATTTATTGCACATTGATTTCATTATAGCAATCAGTAGTGTTCATATGAAATATCAGTCTCTGGCTAATCAGACAATAGGCTCAGTACTCTTTCCCTCCCTCAAATACCAATAGGCACAGAGTAGACTGAATAGTTTTACAATCCTTTGAAAATTATTTTTGTAATGGTATGAAAAGATTTCCCAGGATGAAGTATTCACAGCTGGGAAAACAGTTGTTTCTTTGAAGATGGTTTTCCCAGGCACAAATCTCACGTCTCCCACTGTTTGGAATATAAACAGTGTATAGTGTAAACTTATTACTTTTTGTTAATAGTTAATGGAGTTTTGTAATCTTTTTTCCATACTAACTGAACTGTCACTTCTCAGGTATATTCTCTTACTTTTTTAGGGGGAAATATATTTAGGTATGCCTGAGTATATGTGCTTTGTATCAATATATATAATGTTAATAGCACTGGCTGACGTCTATATAGCTGGAATTTTAAGATTTTCAAAGGGCTTCAAATAGATTATTTATATAATATGAGTCTCTAAATCTCTGTATTGCAGGTGAGGAAATTGAGGCTTAGCTTCCTTACCCGTGGATACATAGCAGGTAATTTCTGGAATCAGAATTTAAACTCAGGTCCCTCTTAGTATGTTCCTAGATAGATATATGGGCATCCACAGGTTGGGGATCAAACAGTATTGACCTCTTGTTCTGTGCTCAGCACTATTCTAGACATTATGAGTGATGCAAAAGAAAAAAATTTATATATACAGATACACTTATGTATATGTCTATATGTACGTATGTGTGTGTGTATATATATGTGTATATACATATATATGTACACACACATATACGCATAGTCCCTGACCTTGGTGTGTTTGCAGTTGAGTTTGGGAGGCAACAATACAAAACAGTTAGACCTGTGACTATATATAATCTAGCCAAAATGGGCAGTGCAGACAAGAATTGTCGTAGTGGATCAGAGAAGGATATTTTAAGTATTTATAAGTAGATTTACTTATAATATAGAAACCTATTAACTACAAGTTTCCAAGAAAAAATTTCCTTTCGGAGACATTACCAGAGCAGCTAATAAGGAGCAAAATAGAATTATTTAATTTTGTATTCTTACTCTTATAAGCAGAGTCAAAGTAGATCAAGAATGTGTGAACAACAGAGTAAGTAATTAAATAGAAAAGGTGCTAAATGGGAATGGGAGTATAAGACAGTGCCCTCAGAGAGCTTATAGTCTACTAGGAGAGCTAAAAACATATATTGGAGCAGAAAATAACAAACCACTCCAGTACCTTTGCTAAGAAAACCCCAAATGGGGTTACGAAGAGTCAGACACAGTGGAACAAGAAGGACATACATACACAAAGGAGTAGGATGCAGAATTTAATTCAAGGCATTTTGTTATTAGTGACACATGAGTGGTGCAAGCAAAACGCATAGGTATTTAAAGAGTGGAGAAAGGCGCTTTTTTTTTTTCAAACCAAGATGATTATAGAAGGCTTCCTAGAGGAAGTGGCATTTGAGCCAGGCTTTGAAGGCTAGGCCAAGAAGAGGGGAGGGAAGGCTATTCTAGATGTAAGGAACCGCCTTAGCAAATGCAAGATGAAAAACCACAAGATCTGTTTAGAAACTAAGTGAATAGTTAAATTTAGTTGGAGTGTTGGGTTTATGTATGGGAACTAGAAGAGAAGGTTAAAAAGATTAGCTGGGACCAGACTGTGAAGGGATTTGAATGCCATGGTAAGAAATCTGGACTGTGTTCCCTAGGCATTGGGGAATCATTATAGGTTTTGTCAAGGAAGCAGGGGGCAGAGAAAAGAGAAGCCACAAAGAGGACTCAGGTTTTGAGCCTGGTGTTACTTAAAACATGGTGATAACAGGAATAGAAATAGGCCAGGCAGGAGAAGTGGATGCTTTGGTTTTAGTGAACTGTGAGCTTGAAACAAGTCGGCATTTGGACCCGATGGCCTCAAAGGCTCCTGTTATCTTAAGTGTAGCAGTGTAGAACAGAGGAGGTAACAGCCTTCTGCTATGTGCCCTGGTCCAGCTATGGAGGGTGGGGAAGCCAGGAGGCAGAAATGAGCACTATTGGTTGGATGTGGTTTTTAGTTCTGGAAGCCATATTTTTTAGGAAGGATTTTGACAAGCTGAATGATGACCTGGATGTTGAGAGGATAGGAGGGGGTAGAGGGGTGCTCTGGGGGAGGGGAGAAGGTTGGTAAACAATAACTGTCTTTAAGTGTTTGAGTAGTTGACTTGCTGGAGAGAGAGTAGCCTTGCCTTGCTTGGCCCTCCAGGACTGAAGCAAGTTAACTCTGTGGTTGAAGAGAAGCAGATGTAAGCTCCTTAACAGTTACTGCGGTCCTGAGGTGGAGTAGGCTGCTTTCCTAGGTGGTGGCTTTTTTTCTCTTCTCTGAGGTCTTTAGATTTTAGTTACTTTAAAAGTAACCACATTTTAGGAGCGTTGTAGGGGAATTCTTAGTCTGTTCGGATAGACAACATGACCCTCTAGCATTCCTGGCTAGATCACAGAGAGTCCTGAGATTCTGTGATACTGTTAACAATGCAAATGATGAAGCAGACCGGACTGTAGGATCCCATAGGTAACAGCAAAATATACAACAGATGAGTCACTCAGGGATAATAAGGAGTTGTCTTGTGTGCCAAATAAAGATACCAAAAAAAAGGTATAAGTGCAGCCACTTCAAAGTACCGTGCCATTCGTTGTCAGTTTACAAGTATTTTTTACCAGGCACTGTACTTGCAGTTGCAGAAATAAGGGCAAAAAACGTAGTCTCTGCCCTAAAGGAGCTCAGTCTAATGGGGGGGGGGGGGGGAGACATCATAAAAACAACAACTGCATCCAAGATGTATACAGTCTAAGTGGAAGGTAACCAACTCCAGGGGGGAAGCACTGGATTGGGGGGGGAACGAGGACAGAGCTCTTACAGTTAAAGTGGAACATGAGCTCAGCTTAAAGCAGGCCAGGGAAGCCCCAGAGAAGGTGGAGAGAGGAGACATAGCATTCTGTGCATGGGAGACAGCCAGCAAGAAGGCACAGAGTGCCGGGATGAGTGTAGGGCCTGCAGACCAGTGTGGCTCAATCAGGAGTAAAGTGTAAGAAGCCTGGGAAGGTAGGAAGGGGACAGGTTATGAAGGGCTTTGCAAGCCAAACCAGATTGTATATTTGATTCGGGAGATTACAGGGAACAACTAGAGCTTACTGAGTGAGAGAGACAGAGACAGAGAGGGTTGTGTGTGAGTGTATGTGTGCGTTGTGTATGAGACAGAGATAGACAGAAATTTGTGTGGTCAGACTGGTGCTTTAGGAAAATAATTTTGGCATGTGAGTGGAGGATGAATTGGAATGGTGAGAGATGAATCAGAGATACCAGGTGGAAGGCTGTTGCAATATTCTAGGTGAGAGGAAGTGAGGACCTGTTGATGATGGTAAGAGATTTTATGAAGGTTAAAAAGCCAAGTCTTGGCAGTTGACTAGATATATGTGGTGAGTATGAATGAGGAGCTGACACTAAAGTTCCAAGCCTAGATAACTAGAAGGATGGTTCTCACTGTGACAGTGATAGGAATGTGAGAAGAGGTGATGATTTGGGACGAAGATACTGAGTTCTATTTTGGACGTGTTGAGTTTGACTTGTCTAGTGTATAGCCAGCTTGAGATATCCAAAACAGGCATTTTGTGATGTGAGAGGGGCAGAATCCCAGGGGAGATGGTGGGTTTGGATATATAAATCTGGAAATCATCTGCATAGGTAATATTTAGAACCTGTTGGAGCTGATAAGATTGACAAACATGATAGTATAGAGGCAGAAGAGAAGACCCAGGATAGACCCTTAGGGTACATGCATGATGACCTGGATTCATGCAGGGAGACTGAGGAAGAGAGGTCTGGAAGGGGTGTTAAACAAAACTGAGCTGAGAGATCGTGATCAGCACTTACCGTGAAGGAGGAGGAGATAGTGGATAAAGGTCTTCGAGTGATGGAAGATGAAGCATGCACTCACCCCATTCCTTTTTTTTTTTTAATGTTAATTAACTTATTTTCACCATTCACTTTTATAAGATTTTGAGTTCCAGATTTTTCTCTTTCCTTCTCTCCCCTCCCCAAGACAGCATGCAAAATGATATAGGCTATATATGTACAATCATACTAAACATGTTTCCACATTAGTCGTGTTGTGAAAGAAGAATCAAAACAAAAGGGAAAACCACAAGAAAGGGAAAAAAAAAGAAAAGAGTGTGCTTCTATCTGCATTCAGATGCCATAGTTCTTTCTCTTGGATGTGGGTAACATTTTCTGTCATGAGTTTTTTGGAATTGACTTAGATCATTGTATTGCTGAGAATAACTGTATCAGAGTTAGTCCTCACACAATGTTGTTTTGTTTCTACTGACTTCACTCAGCATCAGTTCATGTAAGTCTTTCCAAGGTTTTTTTCTGTAATCTGCCTGCTCACCATTTCTCACAGCACACTAAGATTCCATATCATATATTCCATTCATGTACCACAGCTTCTTCAGCCATTCCTCTATTGATGGGCATCCCCTCACTCTCCAGTTCTTGGCCACTACAGAAAGAGCTGCTGTACACATTCTTGTACTTGTGGGTCCTTTCCTCTTTTTTATGATCTCTTTGGGATACAGACTTCATAGTGCTATTGCCAGATCAAAAGAAATGCACAGTTTTATGGTCTTTGGGGCATAGTTCCAAATTGCTCTCTAGAACGGTGAGATCAGTTCACAACTCTACCTACAATGCATTAGTGTTCCCGTTTTCCCACATCTTCTCCAGTATTTATCATCTTCCTTTTCTGTCATATTAACTAATCTGATAGTTGTGAGGCGGTACCTCAGTTATTTTAATTTGCATTTCTCTAATCAGTAGTGATTTAGAAGATTTTTTTCATATGACTATAGATAGCTTTAATTTCTTCATCTGAAAACTGCCCATTCATATCCTTTGGCCATTTATCAATTGGGGAATGACTTGTATTCTTGTAAATTTGACTTAGTTCTCTATATATTTTAGAAATGAGAACTTTATCAGAGACACTAGGTGTAAAAAATTGTTTCCCAGTTTTCTGCTTCCCTTCTAATCTTCGTTGAGTTGGCTTTGTGCAAAATCCTTTTAATTTAATGTAATCAAAATTATCCATTTTGTATTTCATAAAGTTCTCTCTTGTTTGTTTATAAATTCTTTCCTTCTCCATAGATCTGACAGTAAACTAGTCCTTGCTCTCCTAATTTGCTTATGATATCACGTTTATGTGATAATGAGAAAGATTGGATAAGAGTTCCTGCCCTCATAGGGTTTAGTCATTGACCATATATTCCTTTGTGCCCATTTTTCATCCCATTCTTAATTATGTCTCTTACCTGTGCCCTGACCCCATAACATATCACTTGGCCTGAAGACCATATTCTCTCCTTTTAGGACTCAGTCTCTGTTCCATATCTGAAATCCTTTTCTTCATCCTCTCTGTTAGATTGAATTTCTCACATCATTTCTAAGCTCAACCTTAGGACCATTTTCTTCATGAATCCTTTTCTGTGGCAAGAGTTGTATTAATCTTTTTTTCTGTCCCCATTTCCTACCCTTTACAAAGCCATGTGTCAATATTTTAGCATATAAATACCTTTTAGTTTGAATTGTTATATATTCATTAAATTCTAATTTGATCTTCTGACTAAAATAAAAAAAAGGCCAATTTATCAATTAATCTTTTATGTACATTTCAATTATGAAAGCCAATTTTTAAAGCTGAGAATGCTTTGATTTATAAAGCTCTTTTGGTGTCCAGTGATGGATGGAGTACCATTCTTAGCATCAGGAAGACTTGGGTTCAGATCTTCCATCTGAACCTGCCTAGCTATGTGAGCATCACTTAACCCTCTCTGAACCTCAGTTTCCTTATCTGTAAAATAAGGTTAATGATAACTATATTATCTACCTCACTAAGTTAATGTAATATTCAAATGAGATAATATATGTAAAGCATTTTTCAAATCTTGAAGTGATACGTAAATTAGCTATTCTTGTGATAATCATCAGTGATGAAACTAGTTTGATTTCACAAATATTTTTCAGTTCAATAGGTCTTATATTTATTTTACAACCAGAAGGCATGTTTAGCTAACTGCATAATATGCTAATTCTGCTGCAGAAGAATAAATATCATTGGAGTTCATTTGTATTTTTATATGTGTATACATAGGGATTTTTGTTTTTTTTCTTTTGTCTTGTTTTTGTACTGGACCTGTGGTGTACAGTTTCATTGGTAGAGAGAACTCCCAGTGAGTAAACTGCCCCTACCAATGCAGGTAAGTATTGCAATTTATGTTCTTAGAGTGTCGATGACAAGGGAAGGAAAAGTGACTTGCCCAGTTAGTCACACAGCCATTATGTTTCAGAGGTGAGACTTGAACTCATGTCTTCCTGACTCCATGGCCAACTCCCTAGCCCACTGCAGCATGTGGACTTACAAGTTTCTAATTAAGCTTTTGGAATCAAACTTAATTAAAAAGAAAATTTGTGAGTAATAAATAGCCTTTCCCTGCTCAGGAGATGTATAAATCCTTATGTTGTTAGGAATTTTGGTCAAAAAAAGTTCAGAACATCTAATAATTTGAATTAAACAATATGTTCAGATTGAATGTTGACTGTATTCCAGTGTGTAGGCCAAGGCCAGAGTGGTTTTCAGTAATAGTTGTTTCCACTGCTTTGATGTTTTCGTTTAAATCAAAGTATTTTTTTTTTGTTTGTTTCTCTTGTAAGCTATGACCAAAAGGGCAAGGTTTCTGTCCTGAGTAGTCATTGACTATATATTCCTTTGTGCCTATATGCCATGTCACACAGTCAGTGTTTTTTCAGTGCAAGTCAACAAGCAGTAGTTAAATGTGGGTAATTTGCAGACTATTATGCTTTGCCTTGGGAGAATGAGGAAGATTGGATAAGAGTTCCAGCCCTCGTAGGGTTTAGAGTCTAGTGAGAAGGACATAAGATATATAAATAACTTTAATATAAAGTAATACATGAAAAATGCATAAGAGAGGTCTATTGTATGAGGAGCCAGGGTGGAGTATATTTAGGGGAGGGAAAGAGGGAGACAGACAGACAGAGCCAGAGACAGACAGAGAGGGTGTACATGTGTTTTACTTACAGCAGCAAATTTACTTTTAATGAAGTTAACAATGCTATTAACAGTAAACCAGAGATGTGGCCTTGGCCATACTTTTGTTGTTCTGAACTTGGCACTCTTTATAATAGGTTCAGATAAGGATATGTGGGTGTATTTATATCACATTGATGCCTTTCAAATAATTTCTGCCAGAATATTTCTAAATGTGTTAAATACCTGCATTGATGGGGCGGCCAGGTGGCTCAGTGAGAAAGAGCACTGGCCCCAGAGTCAGGATGACCTGGGATTGAATCCGGGCTCTGATACTTAGCACCACACCCAGAAATAACTTGCCGTGTAAGCTTGAGCAAGTTACTTAACCCCAATTGCTTTAAAAAAAAAATACCCGCATTGAAAACCGTTAAATACCCTAAAACTTCCAGTTTGGTCTTATCTCTCTGTGTTAAGAATCAATCAAGCAATAAGCATTTTTTAAAAGTGCTTGCTATGTATCAAACACTGGAGATACAAAAAAAAAAATCAAGCAGTTTCTGCTCTGAAAGTGCTTATATGCTATAAACTACCACCTCCCTGAAGGCAGGGACTGCTTATTTGCAGGTACCTAATCAAGGGTTCTTTGATTTTTCTTTTTTTTTTTTTATCATGAGCTTAATTAGCAAACTAAATATACAAAGAATAAAAAATAACATTGTATAGGAAAGTGGGCTTGTTCTATGCAACTTTTAAAAAGTATTTAATGACATAGTAACAAAAATCCTGTTTATATCTTATTTTGAACTTTTTTGTTTCCTTTTTTATATTTTAATAAATTATTGATGTGCTTTCCTTCCCTTTTGTTCTTCAGTCACTAATCCTTATCTCACCCTACTTTTTAATAGATTATATATAGTTAAATAAATTATATCTATACATAAATAATATATCTATTAAATAGATTACACATAGTTAAATAAAACAAATTGAGCACATTGGCCATATTTGAAAATGTATATTTTATTCTGTACCTCTCTTGTCTGTTGCATTTTAAAAAATTATTATCACTAAATTGATCTGAATTCTAAAGTCTTTATTTACATTATTTCAGGCATTGTGTAAATTGTTCTCCTGGTTCTGCTTACTTCACTCTTCATCAGTTCATACAAGTCTTCCCCAGTTTCTTTGAATCCTTCCCATTTGTCATTTCTTACAATGCAGTGATCTATTCTTTTCATATACCATATTTTTTTCAGTCTTTCCCCAACTGATGGGCACCTACTTTGTTTCTAGTTATTTACTGCAACAAAAAGTGATGCTAAAAACATTTAAAAAAATGTGGGGGTGCCTAGGTGGTGCAGTGAATAGAGCATCCGCCCTGGAGTCTGAGTTTGAATCTGTCCTCAGACACTTAACATTTGCTAGCTGTGTGACCTTGGGCAAGTCACTTAACCACAATATCCTTCCCTCCCCCCTCCAAAAAGCAAAAAAAAAAAATCTTTGAGCCTCCTTCTTTCCCCTTGTCTTTGGGATATGCCTAATGATAGTCTCCTGGCATCAAATATAAATGGATTTTGAACCAATGAATGAATAAATAGCATCAAATGGGCATTCAATAAAACTTACCTGAATCGAAATTTTTAAAAATGTAGCTAGGTTTAAAAACAGGTGTTGTTGAAGAGTACTAAGCTTATGAGAAGTCTGTTAATGTTTTTTTGAGGATATAATTGCCTTATGGTTGCAGTGTTTGTTGATCTGGTTGTCTCCTGCATATCTAAACTGGAATTTGTGACAAGTTATAGAGGTTAGAGTTGCCTCCATGCATATAAATTGAGATTCTTTTTTTGCCTTTGTGTTTTAAAAGGCATAAACAAGAACATTGGGTCTATCATTTCTTCTTAGTTCCTCCTCTTGTTCCCCCAAACCATCATTTGAACCAAAACAGGATATTTGAAAATTGGAAATTTTCCATAATTTAATAGCCCCCATGGTAATTGGTTGTTTAATATGTAAATAAATTAAATGAAGGAAGTTGTTTTGCATTTGCATCTAGATACATAATGGTTGTTACTGGGGCAAAAAGAGTGAGTATTTTATTCTAGCAATTAGAAAGTGGATACAATAGAAGAAATATTTGGACTAGGTTGCTTAGAACAAATAAAAATTGTGTAATGGATCCCACTTATCTGAGGATACTATAGGGAATACTAATATCAATACTATAGGGAATAACAATATCAATTACACAGTTGAAAGAGACTTTAGGGGAGGCTAGTAAAGCCCCTGCCCTGGAGTCAGGAGTTTGCTTCTGACCTCAGACACTTCTGACTCAAACACCCACACAGACACACAAAACTAACCTTGTAACCTTGGGCAAGTTACTTAACTCCAATTGCCCTCCAAAAAGGCCAAAAAAAAAAAAAGACTTCAGAGGTTATTTAACTATTAGGCATCAAGACCATTCCAAATACAAAAACTAAACAATTAGCCTGTGTCCTCAAAGACTTTACATTAGAAAGCATGTACATAGATAAGTAAATACAAAATATATACAAAGTAAATAAATTATAACTTTGACAGTGACAGGCAGACCTGTGCTTTAGGGATAGTGATTTGGCAGTCATATAGAAGTTAGGGTAAAGGTGGAATGATTGGATATAGGCAGAACTATTTGTATGCTATTTAAATATTCCAGGTGAGAGATGATGAGTGCCTGAATTAAAGTGGTTGCTACGTGAATAGAAAGAAAGAGTATTTAAGAGATGTTAAATATGGGGAGTGAGATTGCAAATCCATGGGGCGGCCAGGTGGCTCAGCGAGTAAGAGCACCGGCTCCAGTGTCAGGATGACCTGGATCAAATCTGGGCTCAGATACTCAGCACCACACCCAGAAATGATAACTGGCCGTGTAACCTTGAGCAAGCTACTTAACCCCAATTGCTTTAAAAAAAAAAAAAGAGATTGCAAATCCAGGTGACTGAAAATATTATGGTGCCTTAAAGAAAAATTGTGAAATAAGAGTGGGTGGATTAGGACGTTCAGTTTGAGATGCCTTTTTGTCATCCAGGCAAAGATGTTCAACAAGTAATTGGAAATGATGGATTGAAGTTTAGGAGACAGATAGGACTCATTTGCATAGAGATGATAGTTGAAACAATGGGTGCTGAGATCATTGGGAA